>NC_074719.1:18626641-18939141 GCF_947242115.1 Biomphalaria glabrata
TTTCCTTTGTTGGTTTCAAATAAAATAATTTAATTATTTGTTATTAATTGACTAATTGGTTTATTTGTTTTTTATTGATTCATATACTGTCTACAGTCTACGCCATTAAATATCGTAATTTTTCAAAGTTTCAACTTGATCCGAGAATGCACATGTGAGATGTTTACAAACTTTATTTCTTTAAAACGAAAATTAGCAATTTAAAGCTATTAAATTAATCAATAATAACAAAAGCTGTATTGTCATAATAGTTTACTATGGCACACTAAAAGCGTAGGGAAGAGCTAAAAATAGCTCATAGTCTCCCAAGGGAAATAAAATTAAAAATTGACTTTGCTCTAACCAGACTCCAGGTGTTTCTAGAGCAGACTCTAGAGGTATTGATAGAACGCTAAGCATTAAAAGGGTTAAAGGTGCCGGTTGTAGATTTTTAATTTATTATGCTTCATTTTCACATCTAATTGAATTATTACTGAAACCGAATCTCTGTACTTCTGTGTACTTATTTAGTAAATGATTAAAGTTTGTAATATTTCAATATATAGATAATGTATTCTATAGTGGAATCGTGAGCATATAATACTATATAGTAAATAGCAATTCCTGGCACACATTTGAATATTATGTCACCATATGTATGTCCTGAATTACTGGTTTTTATTAATGAACTTGTATCATTCGACAAATATCAATATATATAGTACTAACTGAGACATTCAGGCTTATTACAGTAGGATTTAGACAAATATAGTGAACAAGCATATGACTAATTTGACTATATCCTATATGAATAATTGGACTATATCCTATATGGATTATATCCAATATGAGTAGAAGGACTCTATCTTATATGAATAATTGAACTATATCTTATGTGACTAATTGGACTATATCCAATATGACTAATTGGATTATATCTTATATGACTAATTGGACTATATACTCTTACTTTCAAAATAGTCAAGAACCAAATATTAAAGTGCCTTTTGATGTACTTGCTGTGATATTGGAAACACTTAAAACATAAGCGCTGTCATAGTTACCAGGACGAGGGGAGGGGGGAGGGAGAGGAATGCGGGGGTGAAAAAAAAATAAGGGGGGGGGGCTTACACGTCAGTGAGTGCAGATTGTGTGTTTGGGTGGGTTGGGGCTATTATAAGGGAAAGGGGATTTACAAGCAACGTCAATAGTGCTATGGCGGGGTATGGAGGGGGGGGGGGGGGCGTCATAACATAACGCTGGTTGTCTGTACGAGAAAAAGTGCTTGAGTGTGAGTGTGTGTGTGTGTCTTTAAAAAAAAAAAGCAGCTGAGATTTGATAGAAAGACTTGAAGGCGTGGCAGACTGTTGGGGAATTCAGGTCAAGAAGATGCAATTTTGTTTAACCTGAAGTCGACCCCCATGTGTAAGTAATGACATTGTTGAAGGGGAAGGCGGGCTGCCCGACACCCTGGTCTCTTGTGTCACAGATTGCTGATGTGGAATGGTAAGGGGAGGCTGTTGACGATGGGGTAGCCATGGTTTTAGAGGAAGATTTTTTGTTTTTGCCGTCTATTTGAGGGATATTGAGTGTGTGTGTGTTTATGTGCCATGGTTTTAGAGAAAGATTTTTTGTTTTTGCCGTCTATTTGAGGGATATTGAGTGTGTGTGTGTTTATGTGCCATGTTTTTAGAGGAAGATTTTTTGTTTTTGCCGTCTATTTGAGGGATATTGAGTGTGTGTGTGTTTATGTGCCATGTTTTTAGAGGAAGATTTTTTGTTTGCCGTCTATTTGAGGGATATTGAGTGTGTGTGTGTTTATGTGCCATGTTTTTAGAGGAAGATTTTTTGTTTTTGCCGTCTATTTGAGGGATATTGAGTGTGTGTGTGTTTATGTGCCATGTTTTTAGAGGAAGATTTTTTGTTTTTGCCGTCTATTTGAGGGATATTGAGTGTGTGTGTGTTTATGTGCCATGTTTTTAGAGGAAGATTTTTTTTTTTTGCCGTCTATTTGAGGGATATTGAGTGTGTGTGTGTTTATGTGCCATGTTTTTAGAGGAAGATTTTTTTTTTTTGCCGTCTATTTGAGGGATATTGAGTGTGTGTGTGTTTATGTGCCATGTTTTTAGAGGAAGATTTTTTGTTTGCCGTCTATTTGAGGGACATTGAGTGTGTGTGTGTTTATGTGCCATGTTTTTAGAGGAAGATTTTTTGTTTTTGCCGTCTATTTGAGGGATATTGAGTGTGTGTGTGTTTATGTGCCATGTTTTTAGAGGAAGATTTTTTGTTTTTGCCGTCTATTTGAGGGATATTGAGTGTGTGTGTGTTTATGTGCCATGTTTTTAGAGGAAGATTTTTTTTTTTTGCCGTCTATTTGAGGGATATTGAGTGTGTGTGTGTTTATGTGCCGTGTTTTTAAGTGGTCTTGTGGTAAATGGTAAGTCTATATGTATGTGTGTGCGTGTTTGAAAACATCTGTGCTATAAATTTTTATTGTTTGGCGTGTCTTAATATCGGTTATTAAGTCATTATTGTGTGATGTTTTAGTGTTGTTTTTTTAATGTTGGTGGTGTTTTAGATATTGGTTTGGGTGTGTCCTTTTCATGTTTTAGAGAGTGTGGTGTTTTCATGTTTTGTTTTCTTTTGTTTTTGAGGTATATAACATGTTGTTTTGTGCGTGTGTGTGTGTGATTTTAATTTTTTTTTTTTTTGGGGGGGGGGGGGGGGGGAGGGGGGCTTTTTCAAATTTAAAAAAAAAATTGCTTTTAATGTTTTAGTGTGTGATGTTTTTGATTCCTTATGAATTCTGGTGGTCTTTTTATTCTTTTTAAGTGTGTGTGTGTGTGTGTGTTTGAGAACGTCTCACGATATTAATAGCCTTGTTAAGGTGTCCTTCTTAATGTATGTGTGTAATCATAGTGAACTAGTTCTAAGCGAACGAAAGCGCTCGCAAGGCGGTCAAAGAAAACGCTTCAGGGACACCCTCAAAGCTTCTCTGAAGGCGTTCAGCATAGATCCAGCCATCTGGGAGACAGAGGCACATGACAGAGTATCATGGCGTCGCGCTGTGAAAACTGGCGCACAGGTTGCTGAGGAAAAGAGAACAACGCTGGCAGAAGAAAAACGCCAGAGAAGAAAAGCAAGGCCAACGACACTAGCTCCAGCTGGAATAACCTGCCCAGTGTGCAGCCGAACATTCCGGGCTCACATAGGTCTCACCAGCCACATGAGGCACAAAACCCCATTGCTAAGCCCTCAGCCCCTGGATGACAAAGTGGTCATCATCGAAACACGATGGACGAACTATATATATATAGTTCTAATCAACTTCAATGTAGTGATTAGTGATGATGCTTTGCATGAGTGTAACAAGATAGATAAAGCATTAGCGTCACACATAGAATGCATGTGTACTATGAGGTCAGAGCATCCAATGCTATATCAATATTATCTACGTTAGAGATTAGATTTGAAAAACAAAACTGACCTAGAAAAACATGCTAACATAAAAAACTAACATCAGTTCAAGGTTAAGCATACACAAGTTTTTGAACCTTGTGAAACTCTAAGAAAAAAAAAACACGAACTCCCCTTTAAAAACGCTTTGCTTTTAATTGTTGTGATTTAGCTAAAGCTGAAAGTCTACGATACCTTCAAGATGCAGATATTCAAACTCTACCAGAGGTCATTAAAAGTTTACTTGTTCATCTCTGAAGATCGATTCTCTTGTTAACTAAAGATGGTCACATGAAACAAGGAAATATTGGACTTATCTTAATGACCGATCGGCTGAAACAGTGGGCTAATGTTGTTCACTTGTTTCTTTAACTTACTGTTAACTAGGGGATCGAGTGGCCTTCACATGACCAGCAAACCGTTAGTATCCCAATAGTCTAGTACTCATTTAGGTGAACTTCAAGCTTTCATCTTTTTTGTTGAACAATCATTTTGCTGGCCAATCTTCCAACCACTCAGACACTCATTAATAAATAGTTTTTGGTTAACACCACCCACCCATTAGTGCCGATTAATTTTGCCCCTGAAGGCCTGTACAATACATGCCACTTTTCTACTTTCTTAAAGAATCATTTCTCTAGAAGACAGAAACCAATCTGGTCTAGACATCTATCAAGATTTACGATCTCTAAAACTCGGTCGGTCTATCCAGATTTTTTTTTCCCTAGCAACTTGATAGATCATTTACGTGATTCAAGTATCTATCAAGAAACACCAAGCAGCCAACCAGATTCCATCTTAAGACAATATTTTGTTCGGGCCTAAAAGTAAAAGAACTTTTAATAATCCAGATAAACCACACAGGAGAGAGAGCCTTGATCTTTGGCATTGATAATATTTCGCATTTTTCTTTCTCATGCGTTTTTTTTTCAATGTTTTGATATCTTTACAGCCCAACTTAAATTAGATATACAAGTCTCTCTCTCTCTCTGTCTCTCTCTCAACTCTCAGCCCGCCATCCACGCAGACACCAAACGACGTTTACAATAATATTAAATCTAAGGCATGATTTATATGTTGGCCTTTATATATACATATGTTTTCTGTATGTGTGTGATGTGTATATGTTGTTAGTATGTGTGTTAATGTGCCTACGTTATGTATGTGTTGTGTTGTGTTGTATGTGTATATGTTGTGTCTGCGTAATTTACAACACATATTTGAATCCACCGAAATGAAGGCACAAGAGTTGTGTATTGAAGGGAGTGTGGCACCCTGGGAGTGAGAGCGACGTCATAGGAGGGCGTAGCGGCAGCCAGAAACAAGACAAAAGGTAAAGAAGAAATACAAGCGTAGAGTGGGGGGGGGGGGGCTGGATACTGTTGACTTCGTTTGTCTTTTCGTTTATCTATTCTGGGTGTTAATTCATTTCGCGTTGGCATTATGAAAGGGAAAAAAAACTTGTATTAGAAGGGTGTTGATTACCCATGCAGATTGTCTGCTCCTGCCCCACGCCCTAATGCCCCTCACTGTCTTCTCGATGTCTTCCACCGGCTCTCTTTCATGCTGAACTGAGGATGGACGGGGGGGGGGGGGGGAGGGGAGGAGGGAGTGTGTAAGCCGATGGCTATCTTTCTTTTTTCTGTTTCGTCTTTCTGGTATACTAACAACGGCTCTCGGCACGTCGGGTGACAAATGTGTCAAGGGCGCACAGTAGTTAAGACTCTGTCCCTAAGGAGACAATGTGCCCCCACAGCGAGCATCGCCTCAGCTTTTTGTAGGTTTCATTGAATGTCAGACCGAGACATCCAGCGAGAATAGAAGTCAAGGACAAGCTTAAAAGACGTCAGTTCAACTTCTGGGGAGACAGCTCGAGGCTAGCTATTGGAGGCCGTTCCGAAATGTTTCTAGTTACTTGTTAAAACCTAATCACTAGTGGACGACGTTTTAGAAACGTCAAATCTAAATTGCTGAAATCGATTCAAATAGATGTTGTTGTTTTGTTTTTTTACAATCCCTCTGTCTGTCTGGTTAAATGTTTGTACACATTATTTCTCCCACACCCAACTTCGGATCAAGCTGAAATTGTGCACGAGTTGTTTTTTTTTACCTCACCACACAAGAATGGATAAAAGAAAAACAATTAGTTAATAAATCATTGGTAATAAATTATTGTGTTTGATATATCGAACAACGGAAGGAAATAGTACTCGACTGCAGTGGTGGTGGTATAAGCTGAATTAGTCCCCTATATATTAGGCCACCTGTCTCGGGATTAATGAACACAAACATCTTAATCTTATATAATACAGACGTTACTTCAAAAAAAAAGAAGATGATTACGTCCTACGCGTCAAACATGAAATAGAAATGATAGATAACTCTACAATCTTCCATGCTCATAAGCTTTCCGCTAGCAGATGACCGTAATGGCTTGAAAAGCCTGACAAGGTTTTAGCCATGAGTTCGAATTCAGGTCATCCCCCTCCTTTTATGTTTATAAATGTTTTTTATTGTTAGTCCAGATCTATTACAAATTTAATAACATGCCTGATCCAAACGAAGTGATACAAATACGCTTAATATAAGCTTTGTTGTTTTTTTTTTATAGTATTTTTGTTCTTGTTTTTTTTTGTCTGAATTCTTTCCCCTTCAATTTTTTCTCCGTTCCCTTTGTGCTTGAAACCAATTGACAAGTTTCTGAGAAGACAGAAGTTCTAGTTTACACTTTGTTTGTTTATTTGTACTAAACATCCCTCTTTCTCCAAGAGACCTACCGAGGAGGGGCGGCCGCCCCGCACGCCTGAGCGTATAAGCGCTAAAAAAAAAAACAACACTGCATATAATAAGTCTTAGAGTCCGAAGATTTCTGAGAAATGCAGTATTTCCCATGGATACGAAGCCCCAGCTGTGACCTACATATTTTGCCACACCCAGGGCAAGCATAACCATTGTTCACCGGTGGCCAATTAAGATTTTCTTTTCGCAGTCTGCGTCTGTCTTCTTTTGGTCTCAAATGTGTATCTCGAACAAGACAGCTGGAGGTCACCCACTGCATATAATTATATATAAAGAGATGTGGGCACAATAGAATGGAACCACTAGAGAAACGTAAGTCAATGAAAGACTTGGAGAAACTTTGAAAGAAACAAAACAAACACTGGCAAGGACGCCATATTGAAACACTGGCAAGGAAGCCATATTGAAACACTGGCAAGGACGCCATATTGCAACACTGGCAAGGACGCCATATTGAAACACTGGCAAGGAAGCCATATTGAAAGAATAATGTAGTAAAATAAATAATTAAACATTACTTTAAGTATGTAGTGCTGAAACTTGAACATTAATTATAATATGGCTTACTAAAATTCTTCTCTTCTCAAAAGACCTACTACAGTATTATGTATACATAATACCGGATCCACCATACACGTAACAACTAAAGGATTATATTCCATGTATTAAAATCCTCAATAACTTTTGTATAAAGCAACTTCCCATAACACGTTTGTGATCAATAAGTCAATTGAATTCCCCTTTAACCAGAAAGAATATTCGAAACTAGGAACTACAAACTATCAACAAATACAAACTATCAACAACTACAACCATATCCCCTTCGGAAAGAAGAGACGTGTTTTTTTATTGTTAGTTCCACTAACGGTTTGATACCACAGGATATGGAGATTTATTAATGTAATATTATTACATTGTATAATATTTATATGTATTCGATAAGCTGATATTTATAAAGATAGAGTTCAATCCTAGGTGTCACTTACAAAAGACCGCATCACGAATGGAGAGATTAGAAACAGGATTAATACAACAATTGGACCCCACGATGACCTGCTAATCACAGTCAAAAAACGTAAACTCAAACTCTATGGCCAATTCATAAGATCCACAGGCTCGCAAAGACCTTTCTTCAGGGAATAGTACCAGGAAGAAGATGAGAGGAAGACCGAGAAAGCGATGGGGGGACAACATCAATAAATGGACGGGCCTGTCGGTGAAAATGAAATTCTATCAAAGGCAAAGTACTTTTCTGTGGAACATGATAATAAACCAACATATTTTATTTGTAGAGAAAGGAAGTCATTTTCGGGCGCGTAAAAAATATACTTCATATAGGTCATTAATTAATGCAAGTAGGCCTACTAGATCCACGGGCTTCTTGTAGGCCTAGTTTCAGGTTAATTTCATTTCGTTTTTGTATATTATCATTAATTTGGCCCGCGACATGAGTGTCAGAAATTAAAATGGCCCGCAGGTCAAATTAGGTTGGGCATCACCGATCTAGATCTATCTTACAGCACCTAGCAAAATAAAAACTAAATAGATCCCAAATACTTGTGCCCTACGCGTGAAACTAATGCTGTAGGATTCTCTTCGAAAAGTAACGCTAAAAAATATGTAGATTTAGTAGCGTTAACCCATTCAATCTTCGCAACAATGACCTGAATAGTGTCCCTTCCAAGCGGCATTTAAAATTGACTCAATTAGAAATTCCGCAAAGCTTTTAAAAAACTTGTTGAATGAAAGCAAACTTTTTGACATTCAGCAGACGCCAAGAGCGGTCCTTTAAGATTCTTTCTCCTTGGTTTCCTAGTTTTAAAAAAAAATTACTGGTGCCTGCTTTCCCTTAACCGAGGGCTCTATTCACAGGTTTACTGTACCATTCCTGCCCCCCCCCCCCCATTTAAAAAAAAATATTTTAACTCCCTTCTTTTCAATTGATATAAGTTTAAAGTAGCTGACACTCAAGGTCGTCGTCTAGAAGGGGTGCTAACACCGTTGTTGTCCCTCTTTCACATAGTTACACGTATTCATGTTATATATATATATATATATATATATATATATATATATATATATATATATTATATATGTATAAACATATAGTATAAACATATATATATATACAGGACTTTTTAGTGACAGTAGTACGGGCACCTTTTTCAATGTGAAAAAAATACTTTTCTTGTATTTTAACATATATTATTAATTTGTGTGTGTATATATATATATATCTAGAGAGAGAGAGAGAGAGAGAGATACAGATAGATATAGAGATATTTAAATCTAGTTCTACATCCAAGAAACTAAAAACAAAAAGAAAACAAAGAAATCCTTTAAAAAAAAGACAACAACACTTTTCTAAAGGGCAAGAACCCCGCCCTTTAAACTATATCTACCCATAATGTCATTCATTGACTAAATTTTGAAATTAATTTATGTTTTGTTATCGACAATAGATAATTATTTAAAGTATCAACTTGTTCGGAGAATGCGTTAGGGATTAACAATTATTAACAATTATTGTTAACAATTATTTAAGGGGACTAAACACAACAAATTTAGCCATATCTGTGAATACCGAAGGATTAGTTTTTCTTGTTGGTATCGAACTAAATCATTAATTACCGGTAATTAATTGACAAATAGGTTACTTTTTAAAAATTGATTCATGTCTAATGAATAATTGTGAGAAATTTCAACTTGGCCCAAGAAAGGGTCTGGGAGAATTAACGTGTACATACGCTTTACCAGACAGACAGACAGACAGAAAAAAGACCAATTTTACTATATGTGCCTTACACTTACAAAAAAAAAAAAGTTTCCCATAGCATTAAAGGACGTAGATGTGTTAGTTGAAGTAAAAGTCTAAATCAGTGGTGCGAAACCTTTGACGTCATTGGGGCCTCTATATACATTTTTGAACGCATATGTCACGAGTCACATCACCACACACCGTCTGGTCGTGCGGTATGTGTGCTGGACTGTTGTTCGGTTGTCTCAATAGTCCCGGGTTCATACCCTGCCCGCTGCCATCACCCGTCGTCCTGCGGGAGGTTTGCCCTAGGAAGTAGGTTCTCTTTAACTCCAATGGAACATTCGAAACATGTCAAACATTTGACAAACTAACAAACATAAAATCGTTGAGCTCAATGGATCCCACTGTCTGATACTTATTGATGGGTAAGTTCAAAGAGGGGGGGACGGATAGTACCGTGTCTTGGACTGGATAATAATAATCATAATAATAATAATAATAATTTTATTGTCCGTATGGAAATTCGTCTTACAATTTGTGCATTACACCAAACAAAAAACATTGTAACTATAAGAAACTAAAGTGTACATTCACACCAGACGCACTCATAATTTACATGTGACAAAGTTTATACCAGATTGTACTTCTTTAATGATTTGATTGCCAGGGGAACAAAAGAGTGTTTGTGTCTGTTTGTCTTTGCCATCGGTGTCTTGTATCTCTTTTGTGATGGTAAAATCACAAAATCCTGACACGAAGGGTGATTCTTTATTTAGAGGATCTTGTTAGCTTTTCTATAGATGTTTGTCTCAAACAACTGCCCAAATTGTGTTTATTTTTTTGCCAATGATTTTACCGTGTCTTGGATAGGATAGTACCGTGTCTTGGACTGGTAGTACCGTGTCTTGGACTGGATAGTACCGTGTCTTGGACTGAATAGTACCGTGTCTTGGATTGGATAGTACCGTGTCCTGGACAGGATAGAACCATGTCTTGAACTGGATAGTACCATGTCTTGGACTGGATAGTAAAATGTCTTGAACTGGATAGTACCATGTCTTGAACTGGATAGTACCATGTCTTGAACTAGATAATACCATGTCTTGGACTGGATAGTACCGTTTCTTGGACTGGTAGTACCGTGTCTTGGACTGGATAGTACCGTATCTTGGACTGAATAGTACCTTGTCCTGGACAGGATAGTACCGTGTCCTGCACAGGATAGTACCGTGTCCTGCACAGGATAGTACCGTGTCCTGGACAGGATAGTTCCATGTCTTGGACTGGATAGTACCGTGTCTTGGACTGGATAATATCGTGTCTTGAAATGGATAGTACCGTGTCTTGGACAGGATAGTACCGTGTCTTGGACTGGATAGTACCGTGTCTAGGAATGGACAGTACCCCGTCTTGGACTGGATAGTACCGTGTCTTTTACTGGATAGTACCGTGTCTTGGACTGGATAGTACCGTGTCTTGGACTGGATAGTACTGTGTCTTGGACTGGATAGTACCGTGTCCTGGACAGGATAGTACCGTGTCCTGCACAGGATAGTACCGTGTCCTGCACAGGATAGTACCGTGTCCTGGACAGGATAGTTCCATGTCTTGGACTGGATAGTACCGTGTCTTGGACTGGATAATATCGTGTCTTGAAATGGATAGTACCATGTCTTGAACTGGATAGTACCATGTCTTGAACTAGATAATACCATGTCTTGAACTGGATAGTACCATGTCTTGGACTGGATAGTAAAATGTCTTGAACTGGATAGTACCATGTCTTGAACTGGATAGTACCATGTCTTGAACTGGATAGTACCATGTCTTGAACTGGATAGTACCATGTCTTGAACTAGATAATACCATGTCTTGGACTGGATAGTACCATGTCTTGAACTGGATAGTACCATGTCTTGAACTAGATAATACCATGTCTTGGACTGGATAGTACCGTGTCTGGAACTGGATAGTACCGTGTCTTGGACAGGATAGTACCGTATCTTGGACTGGTAGCACCGTGTCTTGGACTGGATAGCACCGTGTCTTGGACTGAATAGTACCGTGTCCTGGACAGGATAGTACCGTGTCTTGGACTGGATAGTACCGTGTCTTGGACTTGATAGTAGCGTGTCTTGGACTGGATAGTACCGCATCTTGGACAGGATAGTACCGTATTCTGGAATGGACAGTACCAAGTCTTGGACTGGATAGTACCGTGTCTTGGACTGGATAGTACCGTGTCTTGGACTGGATAGTAGCGTGTCTTGGACTGGATAGTACCGCATCTTGGACAGGATAGTACCGTGTCTTGGAATAGACAGTACCCCGTCTTGGACTGGATAGTACCGTGTCTTTTACTGGATAGTACCGTGTCTTGGACTGGATAGTAGCGTGTCTTGGACTGGATAGTAGCGTGTCTTGGACTGGATAGTACCGTGTCTGGGACTGGATAGTAGCGTGTCTTGGACTGGATAGTACCGTGTCTTGGACTGGATAGTACCGCATCCTGGACAGGATAGTACCGTATCTTGGAATGGACAGTACCGTGTATTAGACAGAATAGTACCGTGTCTTGGACTGGATAGTACCGTGTCTTGGATTGGATAGTACCGTGTCTTGTACTGGATAGTACCGTGTCTTGGACTGGATAGTACCGTGTCTTGGACTGGATAGTACTGCGTCCTGGACAGGATAGTACTGCGTCCTGGACAGGATAGTACCTTGTTTGGGCCAGATTCGGAAAAATTACGAATGCGTCTTATTGGCAGCCATGAAAAGAGTTTAGTTTTACTCTAGCTGGTAGATAATAGAGAATATCCAAGAAAAAATGTGACCATGTCACTGAGAGACAATTTGTTTGAAACGGATTTTTTTTGAGTCGTATACATAAATAACAAGCACAATTAAAAAAACAAACAACTTTAAAATAAATCTTATATTCAGTGAAGGGAGAGCACCATTTAAAGACTATTATTTCTCTCAATAGTGCAAGTTAAATCTCTACAAATTAATTTATTCCCAATAATTGATTAACTAGTTGATTAATTTGTTCGATCCATCCACGTGTTGATCGGTGTTGTCATCGACACTAACTAAATCTGCAACTTTGTAAAACAAAATAATATATATATATTGATAAGCTTGACAGAAATGCTTTGAACATTGCTTAAAATATAATTTAATGGTTTCTTTAAATATTCCCACATACGGATCTGAATTCATTTATAGGTCATTGTTTTATTATATAAAAGTTGTTTTTGTTTTAAGAAGAGTGGATGAAGTCAGAATTCCAACCCTGACTTAAACCCATCTGCTTCTAGAAATCTGTACACTACTCAACTGTTACGGACGAGGTGATCCAGAGGTCATGTTGATATTTCGTCAGCGTACCGGTACCATTACACGTCATTAGACCCGGTAACCCAACACCAGGCAGTGACCAAAGAAAACGTCACTTAACGACTTAAGCATGCGCTGTCAGGGGTGAAATACTAAGAGGTCATTTTTTTTTCTCCCACGAAATGGAATTATTTTTCTTTTGGTTAGATTTTTTTTGGGTTCTAAGTTTGGTCCGTCAATACCGAAAGATTTTTACAGAAATGTTAAGCCATATTTACTGTGACTGACTCTTAATGGCTCTGAGATATCTTTGGATACTCTAGTGTACTCGATGTCATCTGGCAAAAGTATAAACCAGAAAGATTCTCGAAGATGTGATTATAATGACTGTTACTGAAGTTTGCGTAGAGTTCACCATGGCGGTCACAGTATCGGATGGTATGCTGGTAACTACTATCAATTCCGGCAATAACCATCTTACGAAATGTACGTCCGCTTTAAGATAGTAACAAGAGAATTATTTGAGTGTAAGCTACTGAAGAACATAATGAGATCAAGGGCACAGGGAAGGAACTTAATGTTACCATCTGTCACCACGAGGTGGCGCTCTATAGGTCTTCCTGTGGAAAGGCCATGAACTGGCATTGCTAGCCGAATATAATGGTGCCACACTAAAAGCTTCAAACAAACACTTGGCATTAAAACGACAGCTAAGCCTATGTCTCTTTATTTGACCAATGACACCCACCAACTTGATTAGTCAATTGATGGCATTGAGAAGTAGAGGAAGAAGAAGTTATTTAAGATTGCAATGCCTTCATGATTTCTGGCCACCCAAAGTGAATATGGTTTACGTTTTCAGGGTTTTACTCAGACTTCTAGACATTTCTGAACGTTTTTCTTATTAAATAACGTTTTAGAGAGAGGGGGAGAAACAGAAAAACAGAATGCAGAAACAGATGGCTGCCTGGTCGTGCGGTTTGTGCGCTGGACTGTCGTTCGGATTTACCGACTGTCGAGGGTTCAAACCCTGCCCGCTCCCATCCCCCGTCGTCCTGCGGGAGGTTTGGACTAGGAAGTAAACTATCTTCAACTCTGAAGGAACATCTGAAACATAATTCTATTTAACATTTAAACAAACAATGCAGAACTACAGAAGAGGACAATAGCATTGCAATTGAGATACTTCAGAAAGATCCTGGTATCATATACAAAAACCGCATGAAGAGATAAGAAGCAGGATTTATAAAGCAGAATTTATAAAGCAGGATTTATAAAGCAGGATTTATAAAGCAGGATTTATAAAGCAGGATTTATAAAGCAGGATTTATAAAGCAAGATTTATAAAGCAGGATTTATAAAGCTATTGGACTCCCAAGATGATCTGCTAAGTACTATAAAAAAACGCGAAATAAAACTCCATGGCCATATCACAAGATCCTCAGGGCTCTCAAAGACCTTCCTTCAGGGAACTGTACCAGGAAAAAGAAGAAGAGGCAGACAAAGAAAGCGATGGGAAGACAAACTACGAGTATGAAAGAGATTCTTTAAAAGCAATAGACAGACTGGAATGGAAAAAGACAGTCAACAGATCTTGTGTGGTGCCCAAAATGATAGATAGATAGATAGATAGATAGATAGATAGATAGATAGATAGATAGATAGATAGATAGATAGATAGATAGATCATGCAAACATTATACCATTTAAAAGTACATCTATCTCGTTATAATTGGAACAGCAACAAATGCAGATACAATGGACAAAATAATCTGTTGAAATGTCTTTGGAAAATAAAATCAGTAGATTGGTGAGGGTGGGTTTAGATGTTTCATTGAACTTTGGTTTCTGTTGACAATCAACATTCCAACGAAACAGCGCTTGTCACCATGACAACCACGGCCCTCAGTTTAACACTTTTGTGGCTGTACCAGTGGCAAACTACAACATAGCGTATAGTGCCGCTCGGAATGTATTTGTTTAACGTTGTTTAAACAGGCGCTAAATAGCCTTTAACCCAACTCCATGGTCGTTTGCTGAATTCTAGCTTGCGATCTTAACACCAAAGTTACAACCCTTGCTCGTTTCTTAAATACATGTATGTTGTGTATTTTAAAAAAATCTGATGTCAAGTAGATTACGCTGGCACATACTGTCTATTTACGCTGGCACATACTGTCTATTTGTGCTGGCACATACTGTCTATTTACGCTGGCACATACTGTCTATTACGCTGGCACATACTGTCTATTTGTGCTGGCACATACTGTCTATTTGTGCTACATACTGTCTATTTGTGCTGGCACATACTGTCTATTAGTGCTGACACATACTGTCTATTTGTGCTGGCACATACTGTCTATTTGTGTTGGCACATACTGTCCATTTGTGCTGGCACATACTGTCTATTTGTGCTGGCACATACTGTCTATTTACGCTGGCACATACTGTCTATTTGTGCTGGCACATACTGTCTATTTGTGCTGGCACATACTGTCTATTTGTGCTGGCACATACTGTCTATTTGTGCTGGCACATACTGTCTATTTGTGCTGGCACATACTGTCTATTTGTGCTGACACATACTGTCTATTTGTGCTGGCACATACTGTCTATTTGTGCTGGCACATACTGTCTATTTGTGCTGGCACATACTGTCTATTTGTGCTGGCACATACTGTCTATTTGTGCTGGCACATACTGTCTATTTGTGCTGGCACATATTGTCTATTTACGCTGGCACATACTGTCTATTTGTGCTGGCACATACTGTCTATTTGTGCTGGCACATACTGTCTATTTGTGCTGGCACATACTGTCTATTTGTGCTGGCACATACTGTCTATTTGTGCTGGCACATACTGTCTATTTGTGCTGGCACATACTGTCTATTTGTGCTGGCACATACTGTCTATTTGTGCTGGCACATACTGTCTATTTGTGCTGTACACTATTGAGATTTTTTAAAGATACAAAATGGAGGCGAATCCATAGCAACGTTTTTGGTGTCTCTGATGTGCAGCAGGCGGAAGTTTGTTAAAACAATAATTAAAAAAAAAAAACACTTTTTTTTTCTATTTAACGAACCCTTGATTTGAAACCATCAGCTGCGTGAACATGCGTTGTTAAGAATTGAGATTATTCATGGATATTAACATTATATGGCCATCTACATCTAACACTACACCTAAACTTCTGATTTAGAACTCTTAAGATTAGTCTAGAAATTGATCTTATTCCAGGTATAGAATATAGATGTAATCTAAATTAAATTTACGTTTAAAAAAAAGTTAAGCTTAGATAATCTTTCAATAAACCTTAAAAACTTCAAATTTACCAAGTTATCGCATAATTTCGGCATATTTTGGTACACTACGGCTAACATTCTTGAATTCTGATTTCCGCGGTGATATACTGGCTTCCTCTAGCATTTCATTTCCCATTGAAGACCACCCCAAACACACACATACAAACACAAACCAAGATATCTGTTTGGTGAATGCATACAAACTTGTCAGTACAACACGTTTATAAAGACACTATGAGACAGGAATGAAACGAAATATTTGATGAAGGTGTTGACATAAGTTTAGTCAAATCAAAAGTTTCACCGCATTTTCTTTATGAACCATCTCCAACGAAACAAATATCTTGGGTGCAGAAGAGCTCCCCGTTTCGTGTGTGGTATACACCTCCCATAGTTCTGTTCTGGACTTTACTTACAAAAAAAAAAAAAAAAATTGGAGCGCACAGCAACAATTATTCACATTGTTGATTGTCACATTGGGTTAAAATGTCTCAGCTAGTTGTTCAATGTATTTAAACTTACCGGGCACGCTTGAACCAATATTTCGGTAATGATTTCTTTGAGAGAGTTAACAAACTATATGGAGCCTGTTCCGAACTTTAGTGTATTGAATGGTTTAGTTCAAGTGGATCTGTAGCAGATGGCAAGAGTACACTAACATAATTAAATTTAAATGCATTGTATTAAATTATTTAAACCTATGTGTCTTCACTTTTAGATTACAATGATCCCCTTGAAGTGAACTAAACAAGCAAAATATACAAATATTTATTTCTTTAAAAACAATAAAAAAGCTTATCTAAAGAGGAATAATGCAGTCCTTAAAACTATAACTTCAACCAATAATGTAAAAGTTATTTCCCTTATTCAATATCAAACAAAATAATTAATTACCAATAATTAATTGACTAATTGGGTATTTTTGTTTATTCATTCATGTTTCCGTCCAATAAATAATTGTTTAAGGGATCAAGTTGATCGGAGAATACGTGACGTGTGCGAGACAGAGAAGAGCGGTAACAATTTAAGGGGACTAAACCCAACAAATTAAGCCATATCTCTGAAAACTGAAGTATTAGTTTCCCTTGCTGCTGTTCATATAATGAACTACCAGTTTTTAACTGTTAAACAAAATAATGAATTACCTGTAATTATTTGTTTAATTGTTTACTTACTTTATTGATTCGTGTCTTGTCTATATCATGAATAAATGTGCGTGGTTTTAGCTTGATCCGAGAATGGGTTTGGGAGAAATAACGTGTACAAACTTTTTACCAGAGTGAGTTGATATTTACTTTGTAAAAACTAAAATAGCCCTCTCAGGCCTTGCTATATATGGGTCAGATGACGTAAAGGTCATCAGTTTCTGTGGTCCACGGTTAATGAGGGCTCATGTGGCCAGCACAACGACCAACCGCCTTTATGTTTCCCCAACTAGTGTCAGGTACTCATTAGAGCTGGGTGGATTAAGAGGCGCCCTAAAGATCCCAAAATTAGAAATCCCAATCTTCATCAGGATTTAAACCCGGGACCCCTTAGTTTGGAATCCAAGCGCTTTACCACTCAGCCATCGCACCTCCGAAAAAAATGTATATCTAAATATATGATTTTAGGATGCTTGCACGAATAAGAATCCATTTGATATCCATTCAATCTATTTGATATCCATTCAATATATTTGATATCCATTCAATCTATTTGATATCCATTCAATCTATTAGATATCCATTCAATCTATTTGATATCCATTCAATCTATTTGATATCCATTCAATCTATAGGATATCGATTTTTTTGTCAAAGATTTAGAAATTATATTTTGATTTTTTTTTAAACATGTATAGCTTATCACTTTTTTTTTCCAGTCATTGACGGGAAACTATAAATAGGTAAATAGCTTTATGGAGTATCTGGTAATCAAAATATATCTAAAAATAAATGATGTCCAATTGTCCATAATCTTTTAGTGTCGTTTGACCTTTTAAAGGACATCTTAACTTAAAATATGCTAGTTTGGGGAATCTTTGTCACAGGCATCTGAACATAGATGATGTTCCTAAAGTCTAGTTTGGAGAATCTTTGTCACAGGCATCTGAACATAGATGATGTTCCTAAAGTCTAGTTTGGAGAATATTTGTCACAGGCATCTGAACATAGATGATGTTCCTAAAGTCTGGTATGAAGGATCTTTGTCATGGACATCTGAACATAGATGATGTTCCTAAAGTCTAGTTTGGAGAATCTTTGTCACAGGCATCTGAACATAGATGATGTTCCTAAAGTCTGGTATGAAGGATCTTTGTCATGGACATCTGAACATAGATGATGTTCCTAAAGTCTAGTTTGGAGAATCTTTGTCACAGGCATCTGAACATAGATGATGTTCCTAAAGTCTGGTATGAAGGATCTTTGTCATGGACATCTGAACATAGATGATGTTCCTAAAGTCTAGTTTGGAGAATCTTTGTCACAGGCATCTGAACATAGATGATGTTCCTAAAGTCTAGTTTGGAGAATCTTTGTCACAGGCATCTGAACATAGATGATGTTCCTAAAGTCTGGTATGGAGGATCTTTGTCATGGACATCTGAACATAGATGATGTTCCTAAAGTCTAGTAGGACCTTTGTAATTTATATCTGAACATAGATGATGTTCCTAAAGTCTAGTAGGACCTTTGTAATTTATATCTGAACATAGATGATGTTCCTAAAGTCTAGTAGGACCTTTGTAATTTATATCTGAACATAGATGATGTTCCTAAAGTCTAGTAGGACCTTTGTAGTTTATATCTGAACATAGATGATGTTCCTAAAGTCTAGTGTGGAGCTAGAGAAAAAGTTCCAACGTCAAGGTTTACAGCTTTAATGACAGAATTTTGCTAAAATTTTATTCCACTGATTCATTGTTAGCCATCTTACGTCATATAAAAAGGATGTATGCCCCCCCCCTTTTTTTTTAAATACTTCAAACAGCATCTGTGAGATTTGTACTATTCATTGACATGTGCAAAAGTACTTTCATGTAGGGAATGGTCAAGTTTTAGGTTAGTGCATTTTTATTTTGGCACTTGACCTTGACATTTCTTTGTGAATAACTAGTTGCTTCCAAATAGCTTCCGGATTTTCCCGGAGCCTAGTTAACGCGATCGCAACCTCCCGCCCCCCCCCTTTTTTTTTCTTTTTCGCTTTTTTCGCTGTATTCCTAAATATGTTCGAATGAGTAACATCTCTCTTCATCTTTTCTTTCTTACATTTCCAGGATTATCTTCCCCCGACCGTCTTCCATTCCCCCCATGCCCCCAAACCTTTTTTCCGAAGCATTCTCCCGCCCTCTTCCCTTCACTTCTTTATAAACACGTTTAGACTTGCACGGTTGAAACTCCAAGAATCGCTCACACGGTGATTGTCTGCTCCTTGGTGGGTATCGTTCGCACTACAAGTAATCAACCCAAAGCCAATGGTATCGACCAATGGTTTCTGCCATTATTAAACGTGCCCAGTATCGTTGTAATCCTGGTATCGAACAAATGGGGATTTTTTTTAAACGAAAAACAAAAATAATAATAAAAAAAAAGGTAAAAAAAAAAAAAGTTTCTCTCATCACGTGACCTAGTATCGCAGAGTTCTTGAGGGTAACTAAGGAATGAAAGAACGTGGTAGGTCATGCTAACAGAAGGAATAAAAAGAAGAAAATAAGAGCCAGACAAGCATGAGGGGGGGGGGGCTGGGAGCACTACTAGGGCAAGTGGAGAAATCTAAATGCATGCAATCTAATGATTGGGGAAATCCCGGTTTTGTTACCCCCCCCCCCCTCCCCTCAGTTCTCCAACACAACCAAAAATACCTTGGGAGTTCATTGCAAGGGAAGTAATCAGCTGATCGCATTGAGATGATTGGTCGATGTGCAAAATACAATGAGCTGTATGTAAACAACTGTAAAAGAGCAGGTTTTGTTTCTTTGTACGCCAAAACTAACGGCGCATTGCGTGGCCAGCACATTGATACGTGAGCTTAAATCATGTACGGTAGAGCTTTCTTGAATAACCACTCGGTGAGGAACAGTCAACTAAAGTACCAATTCCAATTAATTTTTAGTTTTGCCTGTGTTCTCTGCAAATAAAAAGTAAATATAATCACTATAATAAACTTCTACGACATTGAGTGATATTGAAATTAAACTTTAATTATAAAAAAAACGATAGGTGTACAAATGTCAAATGACGTCAGTCTAGTTTCATGTGTACGCACACAAGTGCAGTTAAGTAAAAAGTAATGTACAGTACTCCATGGAGACCTTGCAATCTATAGGAAAGGTCATCTGTTTCTATGGCTTCATGTGGTCAGCACAACGACCAACAGCATTGCTTTACCCAACAAATGTCAGGTGCTTATGTGAGCTTTGTGGACTCAGGGGTGCCCTTAAAATCCGGTAATTAAAATCCCAATCTTCACTGAGATTCGAGCCCGGGACTCTCGGTTTGTAAGCCAAGTACCGGTACTTTATCACTCGGGCACCACACCCTGCTGAGTGTTGCTTTTAATACAATACAGCTTCCGTTCCTAATTATTTTGACTGTTCGCTGTTTTGTGGTTTCTGTACATTTGTTGGCACGGACCAGGGACTGCACGCCGTACAACAACAACAACAACAAGACATTGACAGTCATAGAAATAATCATAGACAGAAATAATCATAGACAGAAATAATCATAGACAGAAATAAACATTGACAGAAATAATCGTAGTCTGAAAAAAAACATAGATAGAAATAAACGTAGACAGAAATAAACAAAGACAGAAATAATCATAGACAGAAATAATCATAGACATAGATAGACATTGAAATAATCATAATTAGAAATAATCATAGTCAGAAATAAATATAGACAAAAATAAATATAGATAGAAATAAACAAAGACAGAAATAAACAAAGACAGAAATTATCATAGACAGAAATAGACATAGAAATAATCATAAACAGAAATAATCATAGACAGAAATAGACATAGAAATAATCATAAACAGAAATAATCATAGACATAAATAAATATAGACAGAAATAATCATAGTCAGAAATAATCATAGACAGAAATAATCATAGACAGAAATAGTCATAGACAGAAATAATCATAGACAGATGAGCCTATTGTACATGTACGTCTATTCATGTATTCATCACGTGACTGACTACAAAGAATACCCACTGGAGCTTAGCTCAAATACAAAGAAACAGTTGAGTCGAGTACAGGAATACCAGACGAACGTGAATTCAAAGTAGCCTAGTTTTAGTTTAAGATGATTATACTTTAATCAATTCTAACCGTTAATCCAGAGTTGTCCAAGTGTGGCCATTTAGTTTGTATTTTCCCCCAAAGATATAAACTGTCCAA
Source organism: Biomphalaria glabrata (assembly GCF_947242115.1). Taxonomy (NCBI): domain Eukaryota; kingdom Metazoa; phylum Mollusca; class Gastropoda; family Planorbidae; genus Biomphalaria; species Biomphalaria glabrata. The sequence goes on from NC_074719.1 coordinate 18,647,677, forward strand.
TTTCTAGGAACTTTCCAGCCACTTTCGAAATGTTGAATTGTCAGTTTCAACACAGTATTCAATGGGGTAGTTCCGGATCTCTTCTCTCAGTCACGTGGGTGTGTTTTTTACATTAATGACCTTATTGTTTTCATTGTAATTTAAACATGAAAATAGTCTAGATCTATACATCTTTAAGTAATAAAAAGTATATTACAATAATTAACTAATTTTTATGATTATTTAGTAGGTCTACTGGATCTAGGCTAGCACTAAATCTACATCTACATCTTATCATAGGAAGATATTGCCATTATTGCCATGTATAAGACCACAGTCACGTGACTTTGTATAAAGTAGGTCAGAGATTCGGAACTACCTCATTGATCTTAACACACATTTTTTACCAAAGATCGAACCAAGGTAGGCCGTCTACCACCTATACGTTTCGGAAAACACAAACTCTCTTTGTTACCTTATTTTTTTTCTTTAATTTCATTGTCTAACCAAACCGAGTAAACTGTCACAATGATCTAAATACTTTAGAAAGTACACATAGCCCATATTGAGAAACACTGTGTCATGGATACATCATAGACAGCTGACTCAATTCAATGCTGATGGTCTACAGATAGACCAAAGAAAAAAAGGGGGTGGGTGGAGAAAAAGAAGGGTCACAGCAGGCTGTTTGATGCTGCCCGGCCTACATCGTAATGTCAAATCGCTTCACCAAAAAATAAACATAGCCCCGTAACCTTGACATTTGAGCACGCGAGTGTATGTGTGTGTCTAGTGTTTGTATGGGTGAGTATCTCAGATTTTTTCTTTAGACCACCAAACTCGCTGGTAACTATGGGCAGAAGTTTTGTACAGAAGCTTCCATCTATTGTCCTCAACTCCTCTTTACTTCTGCCCACCCCACCCCCAAGCCCTCGCCAGCGCCCTCCACCCCAACCCCGACTCCACCTAGTAGCGCCTTTCGTTTCCATTCAGCGAAATTTCGTAGCGTTTATTTATAGACGAGCTTCGGAGTGGAGAAAGTCCAGTCTAGTCTCGTAGACAAAGGAGAGAGGATAATCACGTGTTGGACTAGTTGCATATAGAAAGCGATAAGCTACATGTCTTTTCTGTTCTTGTTTTGACAAAGCTTCTATCCGCTCACTCTGTCCTTTGTCTGCCTGTCTTGTACAAAGTTGGAACATGTTATATTCCTCCACACCCAATCTCGGTTGAAGTGGAAATTTTGCACAATTATTATTTAGTACCCGTCAAACTAGAACAAAATAATAGTTAATTAGCTAATTTCAATTCATCGTAATTATATTTTTTTTGTATTGAACAAAGTATAGAAATCGTTCTCGACAAATTTAGTGGTATAAGTTAAATTAGTTCCATTTAGAAGGCTTGAGCGCTGAACGAACACGTTTTTTTTTTTTAAAAAAGCGATCAAGGTAACATTCATAAAGATACCCCTTTCTTCCCCACCTCCTTTTCCAAACTGGTCAAAACAAGTGATAGAACCATAACGCATTGAGAAAGCTAAAAGCATGAAATTGCGCACACACAAAAACAATTGACAAACGTATTTCTAATCGAACAGATTTATTATTGTTCATCTAGCACTCTTGATTTATTACAAATTAAATCATACGACTGATCCGAACTAATTGACACAATTACATTTAATTTAAGTTTTTTTTTTTCCAAACATTCTTTTGAATGATTTTCTTATTTTATGAAACTTTAGTTGGCGGAGAAATGTATTTGTCACTTAACTGGGTTCACATTGACACGAATGATAAGTTTGGACTTGTAGCGTTAAAATATATTATTACTCTTATTATTATTATGAATTAATTTTCATTCTCTAGCACTGCCATGGTCGGAGCTTTGTTCAATTTAAAATTCATTGCAGTCCCCTGAGCAGTGTCCACTGAGGAAGTTTCTGATGACGTGACAAATCTGCAGCTTTACTGCCCTCTGACAGGCAACGAGGCTCTTCTTAGAAATGCTTAGGGCTTCGAAAGTCTCTGCGATCCAGTTATCACCTTGGTTGATATAACAACATGGTATATTGTTAGCATGCACATTATTGTTATAATCAAAGAGTTAGGTATAAACATGTCAATTTACGAATCTTTTTATATCGCTTTTGGCTGCCCCAGGATGGAAAAGCTTTCATTTTATTTTGGTCTGATTTTTGTGTGTCACGTTCAGATCGCGAAAACTAAAAGCGTTACTGGAAAATCTGATTTTAATATCTCAATTTTTAGTACTAGAAATAGGTGCTATGGGTACAGTCAATAGTTTGGTGCTAAACTGATATCAAATGTTGGTTGCGACATCCACAAATCAACAGTTTGGTACTGTATTTACGTATCAACAGTTAGTGCTACATCTACATATCAACAGTCTAGTGCTAGTTTACGTATCAACAGTTGGGTATCAAGTATCAATTGTTAAGTGCTACAATTACTTTGCTTTACAATGGGGCCGTGATGGCTGAGTGGTCTAGGGTTTGAATCCTTGTAGAAAATAAGAATTTTAATTTCCTGAAATGTATTAAGTCTCTGAGTACACACGACCTGAATGGGTATGGGACATCAGGTGAGAAAAGAAAAGGCGATTACGTTGCTCGTCGGCCATAGAAACAAATGACCTTAACATGTTTTTTTAGTTATTTTTTTTTTTTACTTTTAACAGTTTGATGCCACCAGGCTCTCAAGACTCAAATCATACACAAATTCTTGACTTATGTCACTTTTTTTTCTGCTTTCTCTACCAGGAAGATATCTCATAAAGGTCTTGTACTATAGGTGAAACCTTCATTTTTTTACAATGTCACATTATATTGCTGAAGACTTCCTCTTGCTGTATTGTATGTTTTCGAGGCCAACCACTGACATGCTTTTTTTTTAATATATAGTTTTGTCCTTCACCCATGACGACCTGAAATTCCATCTAGAGATCTAGAATCTAGTCCACAACAAAGGGCATGTAATATATCAAAGTAAGAGTAAAGTTCGTAAGGAGTTGTCTCCACTAGCATTCGGCATTATTCAGTTACGCATTATTTCTGAAATGGTTTTTTTTTTCTCTCTCTTCTGACAATGACAATTTAATCCAGTTATGAATATTTATAATTCCTGATATCAAATTGCTTTCATTTGAACATAAAAGGTTTCTTATTTCAGCTCTGATTTCTTCTCTAGAAGGGTTGCTTCCCTTGCTAAAAGTCAGATAAAAGGTGTAGAGCAAAGTCTACAATACATCCACATTAAAAGAGCATAAATGTCTAAGCAAGATCTTTGAATAAACATAGACACAGATATTTAATACGTTGTCCATTGATTGGATACTTTGTGAATCCAGTTGTCTGAATGTTACCTGAACTCTTTTAAGACTTTTTTTTCTTTTTTTTTTTTTTAAATACCTCTATTCAAATCAGAATTTCATGCAACCTTGAATCAGGAACCTGGAAAAAACGGCTTTAACGATTTTCCTTTAAATTTAACAGTTGATGTATATCGTTGAGAAAAGAATTACATGGAGAAAACTCTTGTTTGACCGTTATAATTTTTCAAATTAAAAAATAAATAAATGTAAATTTGTCTAGATACAGACCTAGATCTTGATCACACATCGGTTTTGAAAGGACTCTTGCGTTTTTGAAAGGACTATCGGTTTCGCGCATTTCCAAATGTAAGGGTATATTGATTCAAGAATTAAATCAAGTCATGTTCAGGAGAATTTGCGCATCCTCTTCTAAGTCTAGATTTAAGGCCTAGATCAATATCACTGGAATTATTCAATTGAACATAAAAAGTCGCTGTGAGCCGATGTGTTCCTAGAACTATTTCTTTTTATTCAATTTAAAGATGCTTTAAGTTTATTGAGTACCTAAGCTTTGTTTCAATTTTAATACATTAGGTCTAGATTCTAGATCTTGAAGTAGATCTACATGATCTAAACTAGATATTAAGAGTATTTAAGAGTTCTACTTCTAATGAAGGTACCAATTAACAATTATTTTCTTATACAATGTTTGCGGGCCTACTTGGTAGAATCTTTCGATCAAGAAGCAAGAGTTCAAGTCCCAATTTGACCTTTAAAAAGATACTAGAAGACATACATGCATAGTATTTCCAGCTGTATATTTAAGATATTATCTTTTTAATGTGTTTGATTTTGGTTCAGCACAACATGCGTAATGGCTTCTATCTTGCAGATTCTAATATTTCTTTAACTCTTCAGAAATTGTCAAATGATTCTGTTCCTCTAAATTTTTTCTATTGATTATTTTGTCACGTCTTGTGTGTTTTTAATTTATTTTCCTAAATGTTATTTGTTCTGACACTTTCAGGACGTCTTAGAGAATGTATAAGACGTCGATCAACTATCCAGAGAAAACAGAAATAATCAAGGACAATCACAACACATCTAGACGATCTCATTATATATTGTAGGCTACTGCACAGCCAAGCACAATAACAAATTAAATATGTAAGTTTTTTTTTATACCATTACACCATTTAAAAAAAAATGCTATACATAGTTGTATTTTTTTAAAGAAAAAGGGGGGGGGGGGCAAGAGGCTTTATATCCTAAATGAGGTAATTTTTTACAATGCTTAAATCAATTCACTTTGTCTGTCTGTATGGAATCTTGTAAACATGTTATTTCTCTCCCACTCGAATCAGGTGGAAACTCAAGACAATTATTCATCGCACCTATCCAAACATGAAGCAATCGAAATATGGACCAATTAGTTTATCAATTAGTTCGAATCTTTTTTTTTTTAATTGCTTTTAAAAACGTCATCACGGAAACCTCCCAGATACCCTCTTCTCCCCACCTCCCCCAACTGACCCACACCAGTGACAGGATCAGAGCGAACTGAATATGCTAAAAGCATGAAATTGCGCTAAACAAAAAAACAGATGGTAAAAAAATATTTCCAATCGCACGGTTTTATTATTGTTAGTCTAGATCTATCACAAATTAACTACATGATTAATTCATACAATTAGCTTTGTTTTTAAAAAGTATAGGACTATAGATTTCTGAAGAATTTTTCGTTCCCGGGTATTTAATATGTTTTCGGTTGTCTTTGTCAGTTTCCAGGTGTCACTTGCATACATTGCTAGTACTCACTTGCATACATTGCTAGTACAAACGAATACAATGAACAAATTTCACAACTCAGTCGCAAAAATTAAATCCACACACTTCATAAGAAATTAAAATAGAGCAACACACATCTATAGTCTCCATCATCAATACAGCAACACAAAATATCAGAATAATGATTAGTATAATTTGATAGAATTTAGGTAGGCATATAAAACTACAGACATTGAGATTGTTTCCCCTTTCTAAATAATACTAAGCTTTTAAATGTCATTTGGTAGATTTAGAATGTAGGAGTTCTGATAATTTTGCAATATTTTGGCCTAGAATAATTTTTTTAACTTTTTTTTTCTTGAGAATTAAAATTTATATAACCTACGGTAATGTGAGACATCATTCATTTCATGTATATAATATGGGTACGTTTTAGTTTTAAAATTGGTGCAATTGAGTCGGCACATTTCTTCGTGGACAGACATATAGGCAAACAGTGTGTTTGGACAATAACTGCACTTCTTACTTTCTGATGGAAGTTATGGAACGTACGAAATTTGAACAGATCACTTTATTTAGAATTAGAATTTAGAATTTGAATTAAAAGCCAAAATAAATAAGATAACTATATTTAAAAAATTATTTGCAAAAAATCCGATTGTACAGCAACCTTATAAAAACCCATAAAAATGAAATGAACTTTTTATACAAATTTGTTTCTTTGATTTGGCATGAAACAAAACAACAGACAAATGGAGAAAAAAAAAAGATATAGGGTTCTTTAGAGTTGTGTGTGTGTGTATGTGTGTGTGTGTGTGGGTAGTTGTGGATCAATGGCAACAAGAGAAGCTCGTTTAATTCTGACAGGGTTACAAAATATCCGCCTCAATCTGATTGGTCTTGATCTCGATCTGATTCATGGAAATCGACTGCTCTCACGGGAACTAGGCGGGAATCGAGGTTCCCACGTTGTAGCGTGGCGTGTAATGGGAGTCGTGGCGGGGAGGAAATAGGTTCCCACGAGAGAGGTAAGTCGTGTTCCTGGACTGAGCTGATTGTGTGTGTGTGCGTGTAGTGAGGAGGCGTTGAATCAGATTTGTCTATCTCAGGAGATCGATAGAAATAATTGCATCGGCAAACATGTTGGGCCGCAAACAGTTTAAACACTCGCTTTGCCCGTTCCCAGACATACTCACTTTACCACAAACACACACACACACACACCATATCATATAAACGTAATGTGTACATACAAACACAGACGCACTAGTAAATATCACTACCATGTGTAACCACAAAACATGTATACACTTACGCTTGCATATTCACACATTTTTAACATATACCTAGGTAGGCTACTTATGTTAGTCAGGTCAGGTGTCCTCAAATTATGATCCCCAGTCGTCATTTCAGTGTGGTCAAAGAGAGAAACGGCTACATTCAGAAAAGTGTTAAGAGTTATTAAATTTACGATATTTATTTATTTTTACCATGTGATCTGAGATTAGTATTTAAAAGAATAATAAATGGTTCTCATTTCTATGCATAGTGCGGAGCCCTTGTCCTAGTCTGCGAGAAAGACTTTCCTTCTTAGGGTGATCTGTCCAACATCTTTCACTTTTCACTGTTGATCATTGCTGCTCACTGTTGACCATTGCTGCTCACTGTTGATCCTTCCTGCTTACTGTTGATCCTTGCTGCTCACTGTTGATCATTGCTGCTCACTGTTGATCATTGCTGCTCACTGTTGATCATTGCTGCTCACTGTTGATCATTGCTGCTCACTGTTGATCATTGCTGCTCACTGTTGATCATTGCTGCTCACTGTTGATCATTGCTGCTCACTGTTGATCATTGCTGCTCACTGTTGATCATTGCTGCTCACTGTTGATCATTGCTGCTCACTGTTGATCATTGCTGCTCACTGTTGATCATTGCTGCTCACTGTTGATCATTGCTGCTCACTGTTGATCATTGCTGCTCACTGTTGATCATTGCTGCTCACTGTTGATCATTGCTGCTCACTGTTGATCATTGCTGCTCACTGTTGATCATTGCTGCTCACTGTTGATCATTGCTGCTCACTGTTGATCATTGCTGCTCACTGAGAGAAATAGACAGACTTGAATCATGGGAAGCACTGCCTGCTAACAAAACGAAATACTTTTTAAAAAATTATTATTGCTGAAGGAATTTCCGAAACATTTGAAACATTTTACAAACATGACTTTTCAGACATCGATCAAACACACATTTTATTAAACCATATCTCTTAATACTGAAGGATTGATTTCCCTTGTTGTTATCAAACAAAATAACTAATTACCAGTAATTAAATTGCAAATTTTTTTAAAAATTGATTCCTGTTTTCTTAGATAAAAAAAAATGTGTTAAGTTTCAGCTTGATCCGAGGAAGGGCGCGGTGTGTTCAAAATGTTGAACAGACAGACAGACAGATAGACAACATGTGCTGATATTAGCTTCGAAATAATAAATACATACGTTTACACGTAGGCATTCTTAGTAACTTCAATTCAAACCTTTGCTCGAAATTCTTACTCGAGATTCTGGTGTAACAGTCTAGCGTTGTTAACTCTTTCTCTCCGTAATTATTGTCCATGATCCGACGGAATTATTCATATTGTACATTTATAGTTTACTTCCGTGTTATGGTTAAACTTCTCTAGCTTTGTGATCAGAAAATGTTTTATTTGGTATAGAACTGAAGAGGAAATTATGCTCATTTTATATAACACAAATTAATGTTTATAAAAAAAAACTAACATTAATTTAATGAGGTAAAATTAACGAGAGAGAGAGAGGAGAGAAAGAGTTAATAGAGGTGACTGTGGTCTCACAACTCCTCAGTGTCAATCTTCTTTCTCTCCATAGAAGCATTATGGAATACTTTAAAAAAGAAAAGAACATACTCCATGTATAGCTTTAACATAGAAAGGTTTTTGTTTATTCAGACAACGGTTCTAGACAGACTGGCAGACAGAAATATAGTCAGTAAAACATGCAGAACTAGATTATATTGTCTCGGGCTAAGCTCTAAAAAAATATTCTCTCAAATGTCTGCCCAAGGCCAGTTCAAAGTACAGGCAACAATGGAGGCATGTGCTTGATAGTGATGGGAAGCCTACACACTAACTTCTGTGCCAGCGAATTGCTTATGAAAGTAGTAACAAATGCAATACAAGATTATCTTTTCTCGGGCTAAGCTCTTTAAAATATTCACTTAAATGTCTGCCCAATGCCAGTTCAAAGTAACGCAATGGCGGCTTGTGCTTGATAGTGCCAGGAATTTCTTTTTGTATTATTATATTTATGGTCAAAATTTAAAATGTACATTTATTTAAATGAACTAGTAATAAAGAAATTAAGTGCACTAAAAATAATTCCATGATACATTGATTCAAAATAGAAGTATTAATAAGTAATTATTTTAATGACTAAAAGTGCACTTCCATTATGTTTACATTATAAATGGACTTTAAAAAGTGAGTTTATTAGAGACCTATTTGATACTTTTTAATCGTAGTGAATCTTACTCATCCGTGAAAACCCTGTTTCTAAGTCTACCAGAATGAATGATGTTATGCAGGAGCCACCGATTAATTTCTCTACAAACTGATCCTCTCATGTAACAATGTCATATCTTTCTGAACTTCCGTACAACTTTGCTGCAAGGAAGAGAAGTAAAGAATTTTGTATAATACTTTTCTAAAAAAAACAAAGCTTTTATGAATGAAAAGAACTGCACATTTACATTTTATATCCCGATGCTGTAAGTTTTTTTTTCCTTTTTCTATATCTATAACCGTCCATTGATCAGAGTGGTGCTACATCCTAACGGAGGGCTGCCCTGGCCTGCTTCAACTTCACTTTAGATTTAGATCGTAAGCTTTTCACCTGCATGCATTTTGTAGATCTGCCCAGTGGCGTCACTAGGGTCGGTGTCACCCGGTGCTGCCCGCACCCCCCTAGTGTCTCCACGGGATTTGCCTCCACATCTTTACGCCCCTCATATCATGGTATGTTGAAACCTTGCTACTTGCTTAGAAAAAAAAATAAAGAATTGGCAAGCAGAAACGTAAACTATTGTCATTGTGTGCATCCTCGTCACCCACCGCCTGGGAGGATCCAGTTATACGCCACCTGCTCCACCAACACCAATGCCCCCCCCCCTATTTTTTACATAAAATTATCAGCATAACACAAAATAGCACTCATAATGAGCAATAAGTTCAATATTACAATGAATGCTGAATAATATAGAAGTGTGAGGAAGGGGGGATAATTCGTCAGGTCTGTGATTAACTGTGGAGTACGTTTGCTGAATCTGAAGGGACCCCAGCCAGTAAGCCGACTTTCTTGATTAGGCTCGAATGCGTAAATTATAGGTCATTAGAAAATCCTGGCCGTGGTTTCAATAGGAAGGGGAGAGAAATGTGAGACTGCCGAGTGCAAATCCTTACAACTGTAGGGTTACGTCTCTTTGCTTATGTTACAAGCTCCTCCATTCACACGGCTTAGCTTGAGAAAAGCTTTCACAGCTTTGCCGGGACTTGGGAGTCTCACCGACAAACTAGTGAATGGGAAAATTGTTTGTTTCGTCTTGAATAGACCTATCACTCAGCGACGTAATATTTATCCCGCTGGATTAGCACTTCATTCATTTACTTATTAAAGGAGTCGTATCTTATAATATACAGATGTTCCTTTAAATAAGATAATTACGTCCTACGCAAATCCATATAATAGTGTAGACATTTTTGTTAATTAAAGATTTAAATTGAACTCATAAGTTTTATAGGCTTATTAATTCAATTTATTATTTATTCCAATGTACTTGAAAAAAAGGAGATCTTATATGAATTTATCCTACCATATAAAACAAGGAAAAACGAATAACCCTTGTGAATATTATTATTATTCACATTTAGTATTTGATGCACTGCTAATTATTTTTAATCGTTTATCCCAATGTGTCTTCACATCGAGTAATGGTGAATTCTTGTTAAGTGTTAATATTAGTATCTGATAAATCTTTTTTTTATTTTTCATGAGAGTGGGATCTTTTATATAGTAATTATTATTAATCTCATGAGCAGGCTGATCACAAGCCGAATATGTTTATTTTTTGTATTAGTCTAACTATGTTAAATTAAATTTTTTTTATATTTGTAATAATATTTTTTAAATAAATCATTCTATTACATAATCAATTAGTTCATCTGTTTGGGGATTCCATTGTAGCTGTTGTTTTGTTATTCATATCTGTGCTAAATGTGACTTAGCAGCAATGGTTTAAGAAGGATTTTAAGAGTCACATACAGAGATTAAGTAACAAAACAAAGAAATTCTATGCCGAACGGGCACTCGACAACTAAATTAAGTTATGAACAAGCGTCTCATGAGGTTTACGGGACATGTTCTCCAACAGAATGGATTCCGCACCCCAAGGAAAACGCAAACAAGGTCGTACTCTTATAGTTTAGCCCCCGCACCTTCATGGAAGACTTTACGACAGTGGACACCAGCTGGAAAGAGGCTGTAGACATTGCTGGAGACTGATTTCTATGAAGACAGAATGCACCTCACACTCCGAGCGGCGCGGAAAGATCTAAGTCTAATTAAGTCAGTGGTTGTGTGCTGATTTTTGTCATCACTAGCGGTCAGAGATCACTTCATTGATATTTGTAGCGCCATAGCCAGACACAGCATTACTTGCCCCCACGTGTCACTGACCCTGTAAAAGCATATAACTCCGAGGATTTTGTGTCTCATCCAGATTACGGCTTACTGCTGTCAAGGTAACGTGTAATGCTTATCTCAGACAAAAAATATGTTGTTTTAATTTATTCCAATTCTGAAGACCACATTTTGGCCTATTAAATGTCAATATATATACAGAATAATGCAAAAATCAATAGTAGGGCGGATGGTAGGAAAATAACATACACAATGCTTAAAAATAATTAGCCTAAAGTAGTATAAACTACACAAGACCCAATCGCGGTGGAATATAAATGACATCACAGACTTTTTTCTAAACATTCAAAAGATTCTTGCTACCCGCCAGATGAAGGTATTCAGCAGAACAACCGAATCACACAAAAAATAATGATAATAATTATTGGAGACTTCTAAGGGAAATACAAATATTTTAAAATCTTTAACACAATGAATCTCTATCCTGGCAGTAGCAGAGAATGAATGGTACTTGTTATTTTTTATAATAATAATGTTAATTATATTAATAATAATAGGCCTAAATGAAGAAATTTTTAAGAAGTGTCAGTTTTTTAAGTTTATAACTTAACAGCTCAAGAAAATTCAAAACTTATATTTTAAAGTAAACAGACATCGATTTTTAAAAAAATAATAAACCAAATAAAAAAACTATTAGATAATACTATGTAAACAAATTAAAGAATTGAGCAAATTTATCGAGTGCTTTAGCTTACTCATTAATACTTGATTGAGATATTTTAAAAGAATTCGTTTGTTTGTCGTATTTCAATAAGAAGGGCTGGGGAGAGAAGGTAGGTGGTGCTGTACAATAATGCTCAAGTTCAGAATGAAAGCCTTGCCCGTAACTAAAGACTTATAGAACTGTTTGTACAAAAATACCAGAAATAAAAGTTCAAGACGTGTTAGGTCCCTCAAGCTTGGAATACGACGGTCCCCAAACTGGTAAAAGATTGGGGTGTTAAGGCTGCCTGATCGTGCTTTATGCAAACCTGGACTGTTGTCTCAGACCCTCCTAGCCAGCATTCGGGAGGTCTCGGCTAGAATAATCTTCCATATTAAAGAAAAATTCTAAACATGTCAAACAAAAGAAAAATAATCAACCTCCTATTTTTTATAATAATCAGTGTTTCACCTGTCAAGATATTGCAAGAGTAACGCCAGAAGAAAATGAAAAGTGATGAAGTTGAAAGATAGTCAGAGTCAACAATACACTAATTATAAATACACTTTTATGTCCAGTGACAAAAGTTCAAACTTAAGATATATAGAAATGGCACTAGTGTAGAAATTCACTTTAGGTGACTGATAGTGAACGCATAATTGTAACGAACTGAATCCAAAGCTTAGATAGATTAAAGAGACAGTTGAGGCTAGGCTTTCATAGAGGGAACATCGAACGTATTAGTGACTTGAGACTAGACTGCTCCCGTTATGAATTAAACAGTTATACTTCATACTCCTGTTGGTTGTTCACTCTAGTTGTGGAGTAATGTTATATATCTGCACGTCTGTATGTGGTGTTGTACAATAATGCTCAAGTTCAGAATGAAGGCCTTGCCCGTACATCTGTAGCCACGAACTGACGCGCAGTACAAATTTTACAGACGCAGATTAGACATACATCTCTACACTAGCTTGTTAATTAACTTTTCAAAAAGCATCTTTTCGACCATAAATATGGACCCTCCCACCACATCCTGATTGTCTATAACTTTTCAAGGACCATTGCGTCTTAAAAACGTTTTATTGGTGTCCGTCTGTCACGTTTAGAAGCTATTAAAAATTTGATCTCACCAAATGTTTTGACGTACTAATTATTAAGTTTAGGCGTTTTTTATTATTTCTTTATTTTTTTAAACGAACCGTATGGTTTTTAAATCACATTTTCATAAATCAGAAGAAACAAACTTAAAAAAAAAAATTACCTTTAGTTATATTAAGAACATGAAATAATTCTTAAGTATTTTACAAAGCCTCTGTCTGACAGGTACGATTTTTGTACACGTTATTTTTCCCACACCTTTTCTCGAATCAAGTTGTACCTAACAAAACATGAATCCTTCAGACAGGCGACAACGTGGCCCTCGTGCATTGGCTGTGAGTGATCGCCGACATCAAAGCCTTAAATAAACATTTAGTATGGATGTAGCTAGGAATGTGGTCGTTGGCAGCTTGTATGCCCACAATTCAAACTTCTGATTTTCGAGCTAAAATGCTAAAACTATCATCTATCCGGATGACGAGCCCGTCATGGCCCGCTTCTGAGTACCGGTATTTGTGAAAACACACACTCTTTGAATTTGTTTTTTTTTACATTCTTTTTGTCAACAGATTAGCAAAAAAAGCTTTGTCAATTATCATCAGTAAGAAACACAAAAACAATTCTTTACGCATTTAGTTCTACAGGTGTGTGCGATGCACATAAAATATGTCAAGTTTTCAATGTGTTGAACTTGTAAAGAAGAAAGATTCCCATGCGTCTCAACATATGCTCTTGAAACAGAGCGGTACATCCTAACTGGGAAACTGGTCAGATGTTTCTTTAGAGAATGTTTATTTTAAAACTTCGTTTATGAAAAAAAACAACACAGAATGAAAATATTCAGGCCTATTAAGTTCATGTGTTTGGTGACCTTGTGGGAGTCTGGAAAGAGGGGAATGGGAATAAGTCAGAGGGGAAGGATGTACCCCCCCCCCCAACTCAACTTTTGCGCCTTGGATACTGAAAATGCTACACATTCAGTAATCAATTATTTTCCTTTCATATTATTCTAATGAGGCTTTTTTTTCTCTTTAGTCCGTGTTATAAATTACCCTATTGAATCCTAAACCATTATTTATTCACAGCTATTCTGAATGTAACATTCAATCTGCATAGATTTTTTCTTCTTTGGTATCTATTTTGTGGTCCTCTAAAATAAAAAAAGAGCAATAGAAAAGGACACACCCTTCATACACACATAAACACTTAAAATAAATTCTTATAAATGTATAGTTTGTCTATGTTTAGTTTGTCTATGTTTAGTTTGTCTATGTTTAGTTTGTCTATTTATTTCGAAATCTCTTCCACTTTTCATTTTCCTAGTTTGTTTTTTTTAAGTTTTTCTTATAGAGCTACCACATTTCTTTATATCGCTTTTTCTTCTTTTTCTCTATTACTGGAATTTATTGGTTAAAAAAAGCAAATCGGTCCTTAAAAATCAAAGAGTAACAGATTTAGTGTGAAAGTCCCAAATTTCGCAATATTTTGTTTCCCTCTGTTGTATAAAATAAAATGGCATAGAGGAATGGAAGAAGACGGTCGACAAATCATCCAGACTAAGAGATAGGTGAATGTGAAGGAGTGATAAAATAATTAACTGCTAATTAATAGGACAGAGGGGAACGTGACAAACGATTATCAAACCAATTACGTCACGTTGTCTGGAATCATATCTATTTATAATCTGGTCGTTGTTAAGTCAAAATCTTCAAATAGGAAGACACCATTTGTCGATATATGTTGCTCTGAGAACCATTGTATTTTTTCTTAGTTAAATCACTAACAAAACGTCACACAGAGATTCCTAGAAGAAAAAAACGAAAAAAAAAAAAAGATCACTTCAGTTCCATTGGTCAACATAACAATACCTGGACTTTGACAGCAATGTCGACACGAAGGCCTAGACATACACTCACACAAACGCTATAGAACTCGCCTTTGACAAGAAGCTCGTATAACTTTACATTTTACTTTGTTTCCTTGTCAGTAGTTCTCTTGACTTTTCACCTCTGACCTAGGGATAAACTCGACAAAATCACGTATATTTGTTAGCCGAGTCTCTTTTTGAGACACGACGGTTTTGAATTAACTCGCCTTCCCTTCCGTTGGCGGATTACTTTTTTCTTTTGACTTCAGGTTGCAGACTTCAGCGTCGAGATTATGACATGGAGATATCCGCAACGATCCTTAACCCAGGGAGGAAGAATGGAAGGATTTACAAATTAGCATATATCAGCTTAGAGTCTGCCCCCTTCAATACGTGCCCATTCATTCTATATTGTCTAGCCTACATAAAAAGGTCTACATTGTTCGGATTTTGTTTCGGAATGGGTTGACAATATCGCTTGATCGTGCTGTTGTTAATGTTTGGTCTCTTTCATGGTACAAGATAGTTTTTCTTTTCTAGTCGACTTCCAGTCTGTGTATATCTCAAATAGAAAGCCTTAAAACTAAAGAGCAAAGAAATTCGTGAAACAATAGGTCAATATCAAAAGTGAGCAGTTTCTATTAGGTTAATACGACGATCAGCTTTTTATAAATAAAAACATTTGTTTTTACAAACAAGAAATTATACAAATTTTAATAATATCTCCATAAATTAATCATTATTTGTCTCTGTTGTATGTATGTGTGTGTGTGGTTAAGATGAATTATCAGAGAACGCCAGTCAAGTACAAGTGTGGGAGAACGGTGACGCTGTCATTCGAGAAAGAGCATGCAAATTGAACAAAGGGAAACAAATGTTTATATTTCAAAATAGTTTTGCTAATTCATTTAAATTATCCAAGGGCAATAATAAGATTTATAGTGGTACCTATTTTATAGTAATGTTCTTATTTGTTTAAAGTATTGTAACCTTTCAATCATGGAACCTATATTGCCATAGGGTCGGACAGAAAGTAGTGCGTGTTGAATCTAGTCTGAAGTTGTGTACATTTTAAGGATACCGAAACAGAGCATCAAAGTAATCTTATTTTTTAGTCATGTCAGTAGACCTTCTATAGATCTCTTCATATAAATCTAGATATTCACTTCTTCAAGGAACTAGGAGTTATAAAGTCAGTATTAACAAAACAGCTTGCCAATATTGAACTAAACGAAGTCAATTTGAGATTTAAAAATGCCCCACTTTTAGTTGGACACCCTACAGTGTAAGTTGGTTAGAGCTAAACATTCTTCTCTCTGAGACTCTAGAAAAGTCTTTCAAAAATGGTATAGTCTTTAAAACCTAAAAAATAATATAGGCCAATAACAAAATTAAAAATAAAACATTTTAAAATATGATGCAAGGTTTCCTTACATGATCAGACAAGTAGACCAAGGTCTAAAAGAATGCGTTGTGATATTGAGCACCGTTTGGTGTTTACCTCAGTATATAATTGGACTGTTTAACTTATTTTATTAAGAAGTAAAACATCGTTCAAAAGCTTCATACAAATCACAGACATTCAACAGAACAGGATACAACAAAGCAATGCCTAAACATGCTCCACACACACACACACACACACACACACACACACACACATTAAATTAAACATTTAATCCTCTACCCCCCCCCCCAAAAAAAAAAATAATTATTTAATTTCATCCTTCAAGGGCACTAAATGCGAAAAATGTCAATAAATGTAGGTCAGCAATATAACTTTAAGAATTAAAACTAAAATTAGACATTGAGAAATATCAATTCAGACTACTACATAAAACGACCTAATTGGTATCACAGAAACAAAGATTGAACTAGAAATGTAACACAAATAAATAATTTAGAAAAGTGAAGTCTTATAAGCATGCAAATAAATGCCGAAAAAATAATTATGAGCATTAGCCAACATGGCTTTAAAAGGGACATCAGTAATGGAGGTGAAAAGCTGACTAGTGTTAGCAGCTTCAAATACCTCGGAGCTATTGTCTAAGATGAGGGAACAAAACCCGAACTACTGGCCCGAATAGCACAGTCCACAGCAGCTCTTTCAAAACTTAAAATAATATGGAAAGACAAAGGCTTAGCCCTCGGCACCAAAATCTGACTGATGCGCTCCATGGTCATGTCCACATTTTTATATGCTTGTGAATCTTGAACGCTGACTGCAGAGCTAGAGAGAAGGATCCTTGCAATGGAATTGAGATGCTACAGAAGGATTCTAGTTATCACATTCAAAGACCGCATCACAAACCAAGAGATTACTGCAGCGATTGGACCCCATCATGACCTGTAATTATCGTAAAAAAAACAACAACGCAAGCTTAAAACCCATGCCCATATTACAAGATCTTCGGGGCTCGCAAAGATCTTCCTTCAGGGAAAAGTACCAGAAAAAAAAAGAAGAGGCAAACAGAGAAAGCGATCGGAGGACAACATAAAATAATGGACGGGCCTGCCATTGAAAGAGGTTCTAACTAAAGCAAAAGACAGAGAGGAATGGAGAAAGACGATCGTCGAGCCATGCATGGTGCCCCAAAGGTCCAATAGACTAAGGGATAGGTAAAGGTAAGTCTTATAAACATGCAATAATTTCACAAACATATATAGACACACACTCATATATATGTAAATTCACTGATAAATCGAAGTCTATTTTCTACATGCTTTTATTTACATAAACTAGAGATCTATGCTATAAATTTTGTTAGGTGCCATAGTACATTGCAACATGGCCTAAATTTGATGTCAAAGTAAATATGCAAAGCAATATGACTAGAGTAAACACAACTAAACATGGTAAGAGTTATTGCACTTTCAATATTATATTCAATATTAAATATAAATTGTCCACTAAATGTAAAGCATATAATTTATTTTGAGATTACACAATTGACAAGTCCCTCATTAAGTAAGCGTAGACTTTGACGTCTTTAGTATGGTGTTCCAATCATGAAGATAAATCCTGCATAGAATCTACATGCTTCAGCGTGTCTCACGAGATGTCAGCGGTACTGGCAGTAACAGTGGTTCCCGACTTCCACTGGGATAAACATGTCGCTGCCATCGTAGCCTTCCACCAGGACCCACTGGACCCTGTAGGCGAGCTTGCAGACACCAGACAAAGTACACGCTGCGCCTGGGCTGTAAAAGATTGCAAGTCAGGTCTATTCAATACATCGCACATGTATTCATGTACACGCCATCTCTTCTAGACACAATAACAACAGGAAGTACAAGGGACAAAAAAGTGTGAACAAATATGGGGGGGGGGGGGGAGGGGAGGGGTATAATTTTAAAAGATGAACAAATAATTTCAAGAAGTACATATAAAGAGTTAGATGTACGAATGAGATCCTGAAATAGTCAGCAGTGGTACCCCATCACCCCTTGTGTTTTTATGATAGTTTCATAGAAGTTCTAATAATCATGCGATTATTGTGATACTTCATTTAAAATTGTGACATTTTCTCATTTATAAAAACTGTATTTATTTAAGACGCTAAGCGAGCAATATTATTAAAAAAGATAATTATACAAGCTACATAATCTTAAAAAATCCTATCTATATTATTTATATCATTAATTTTTAAATCTCATTTATAATTAGAGAAAAGATGAGGTAGACAGAGAAAGCTCTAGGAAGACAGCAATAAAGAATGGGCGGGCCTGCCATTGAAAGAGGCTCTATCCAATGCAAAAGACAGAGAAAAATGGAGAAAGACGTTCGACTAATCTTGATTGGCGCCCCAATTATCCGACAGACTAGGGGAAGGTGAAGGTGATAATTACTTTACAACCATTTTTTTTAACCACACAGCTATTTTAACATTGAAATGAATTACCATTCTTTTTTGTCAACCAATGTTCATACAAAGGGAAGTAACAAATATGTCTTAAAACATAGCACACCTAATTTGTATTGACTCCCTTCTCAAACTCGACTCTTTTATTTATTGATTTATTTTCTATGTTTCAGACATTCTTTCCGAAGTGAAGATTATTACGTCCTAAGTGGAATAAAGAGAGGATTTGAACTCAATACCATCATGAGAATAGTTTCAAGCGCATACAACACGACCAAGTATCTATAAATCAATTCATTTTAGTACAATTGATTTTTAAATGTTACTCATGGATAGCCTTATTTTGTCTTTATAGAGTTTGAATCTTTTCCGCCGTTATCTCTTGCCTTGGTAAGCAGAAGGTTTGGGTTTCAAATAAAGGCATAATTAACTTCATTTTCTAAAAGACTGTGAAACTTATGAAACATTTTTTTTAGCTTTCATTACCAAACAATAACAACAATCCTATCCTCCCCCCCCCCCCCCTGGACATGCTTCTCAGCCTCAATGTGACGCTCAGGTGGAAACGGTCTTTAGAGGAGACGAATAGGCCAATAGGGGTAGCAAGCCAGAACCTTCTTGGGGTGTCTAAGGACCGAGTCTATTGCACCGGGGAGGAAAGAAGAAATCCCCAACAAACATGCTCTTCAAGAGGCCATTTTATGACACCTGCACGGATTATGTGAATCATAGAATGAATATATGGGAGCTTCCCCGGTGTGCTCTGCCTTCGGCTTTGCTTTTAACCCGAGTGTTTTAAGTATGAGCAATCGGTAATAATTGCATCTGCTTGGATCTTTCCCAGAGGAAAGTCTGTTCAGACAGTCAGATGGAGGCAAGCTTCCATAGCCCTAGAGTTTCAAGAGTCTCAGACTCAACTCTTAAGACAAGCTTCCATAGCCCTAGAGTTTCAAGAGTCTCAGACTCAACTCTTAGGACAAGCTTCCATAGCCCTAGAGCTCCAAGAGTCTCAGACTCAACTCTTAGGACAAGCTTCCATAGGCCTAGAGTGCCAATAGTCTTGGACTCAACTCTTAAGACAAGCTTCCATAGGCCTAGAGTGCCAAGAGTCTTAGACTCAACTCTTAGGACAAGCTTCCATAGGCCTAGAGTTACAAGTGTCTTAGACTCAACTCTTAGGACAAGCTTCCATAGGCCTAGAGTTACAAGAGTCTTAGACTCAACTCTTAAGACAAGCTTCCATAGGCCTAGAGTTCCAAGAGTCTTAGACTCAACTCTTAAGACAAGCTTCCATAGGACTAGAGTTCCAAGTGTCTTAGACTCAGCTCTTAAGACAATTACGAATAAATAGAAGAAGATTACCACCACTGTGAATTGCATAAATATGTAGGTTTTACTTTTACTGACCTATAAATATTGACGAAAAAATGTGAACGAATATTTTTGTTCAAGATAATTTCTAAGTGGGTTATAATTTAGAAAGTAAAGCTATTAGTTGTTGTTGATTTCCCATATCACTTGTCCTATTAAAAAATAATATATATATATTTACGATGACATGTTAGCACCGGGGGAATGGGGAAGGAACTATGGTAAGAAAATTACTCATCTCTTCATTTCAATAAAAATAACAATTTGTCTATCACCATAAACAAGATGCGAAACGAATCCATCAGCACTTGGTCTTGACACGTGATCTGATTGTTATCCAATAGTCGACCAATTATCTATTATACTTGGATACCTTTTTTAACTGACAAGACTTTAAATCGAAATACACTCAGTCGTTACATCAACCGAGGGCATGGTGACAACTGACCTCGCAAACACATTTAGGAGGATTCAATGTCCTATGCAGATTCTCGTTATTTGTCAGAGAGCAGTACTGATGCAAACCTGCCACATCACCAGAAAATTCCTTTGTGGACACAGTTTAGGGGAGAGTACAATGAATTTTGTTTCCCCCTAGCAAAGCTCGACCCTGGCAGTGCCAGATAATAAAGATTAGTTCATTTCTAAAATAATAAAATCCCTACTAAAAAAAAAGTGTTCACTTACTTAGCACATTGACTCTCGTGTATAATCTGATAGGACGACGCCAGTTGTTTCACTGTGTATTCCTGCTGAAGGTTGTACTTTGGAGACACGGTAGACGGAACTGTCATAGACATTGTCCTGGTGAGAGTGAGGCACACAAAGTGAATCTTGAAAATAAATATTAACGGTAGTCATGGATCTCAGTTGGGGGACGATTAGTAAAAAATAAATGCATCCTTCATTTATTTAGTTATTCATTTTACAAAACAAAATCGTTATTTTAAAAAGGTTACATGACTAAAAGAACATAAATGATTTTAAAACAGTTAACATTCACTCATATATAGAAGAAAATACGCACGAGTCCTCACAATAACACAGACCCCTAGATATACACACATGCCTTAATATACAGAAACACGCCCTCAGATATATACACATACCATCAAATAAACGCACATGCTCTCAGATACACTAGCAAAAATTCAGACCCTCATATATGAAGACATGCCCTCACAATAAGACACACCCTTATATATATGAACATACCCTTAAAATAATATTATCCTATAAGACACAGGCACTCTTCATAAAACACCCTAAAATTATAGCGCCCTCATATATAGGCCTATACACAGCTACCTGTACTCAACTACCATACCATATACACATAATTTCTCTTGCCCCTCCCTCTTTTCTAATCCAAAATTTTGGGGAAAAAAATTCTCAAGAGGTATGCAGAATACTCATAAAGTCTGAGAAAACTGAGAAATGTACACATTTCTTTGAAGAGTAAATTAAATGTGTATACTTTTTGTAGGTTTTAATCTTTAAGCGTGAATACTGTTGGTAAAAAAAAAGTCAAGCTATTAGACCCACACCCCTTCAAGTGTCCCATCCCATGCTATAATATGCATTGATATGCTCCGTCTGCAAGCAAGCGCATACGCGTGTCTCATTGGGCGATTGCTTACGTGGTGCAACAAGGATCACCGGTGATTCTAAAATTTGGACGAGAAGTCGTCGTGGTGGTGCCCCAGCTACTTTCTGTAGAGATATTGACAGGGATTCTCGTAAGGACACTTCTAATCTGGTAGCTGTCGCTGAACAGAACGCTAGAATTGGTGGTCACTCGTCGAAGTTTAGAACTGCTGACAAAGAGGCCAGGATAACGCTGGGATGGAACCAGTTTGCAGTTGGCAGTGTCAGTCACAGCAACACCATTTCTGAACTTTGAAACATCGGCTTTGGAAGTGCTATAAAGAGTCAAAGAAAAAAAAACATAAACAGATATCTTTAAAAATTCGCAAAGAGTCGAGAGACAGAAAGAGAGATCAAGACACTTACAATAAAGTAAATCAACAAGTGAATGTGGACTATAAACGTTTAATCCAGAGCGGGAACAGTCTAGTCTCTGTCAGTAGAATAAAAGATTTTACTTTTTGAAAGCCTAACCTCAACTATCCGTTTATCTATATCTACACAATAGTATCGTTTTGAATTTATGCGGTCCTAATATGCGTTCACTAGCAGTCCCCTAAAGTGCGTCTCTATAATCCATATCTTTCATTAAGTAACATTTTTATCCCTTATTTCGTTATCAAACAAAAATAATTAATCACCAATAATTAATTGAAAAATTTTTTGATGGATTCATGTCTTGTCAGGTACAATGAATAATTGTACAAAGTTTCAACTGGATCCGAGACTGGAAAGTGGGAGGAAAAACATGTTCAATTATTTTTTACCAGACAGACAAACAGACATACAGAGTTGATATAAGCTTTGTAAAAAATAAATAACGACGTATAGATGGGAACAGAAAGGTATAATGTCGAACTATAAAAAAAAACAAAAGCAGTGGACTAGTTTGAAACAAGTGAGACCCAAAGAGATTTTCTACTAAGATAAATGTACAAACAGATCTGCAACTAAAGTTTAAAGTTTAAAACACAAAGATATGAAATATGGATTTTTGCACAAGGCGGGAAACTATCAATAGCTAGCTAGTTGGTGTCTCCGGTGTAACAAATAAAGGAAGTGCTGTGATCAGTTTTATAAGCAAGTACTAATGTGTCTGTACTTTGTTAGCACCACAGAATACAACGTTTCTAATCTCTTTGCCACTTACCTGACAACAATAATTCCAATGGAGAAAGGCGGCAAATATTGATCTACGAATTCACGTTGATAGAAAAACAAATAATACGAGTAAAAGACGGATGTTAAAATTACATTTCTTTTTTTTTTTTATTTGTTTAGTTGACAACATAAAAGAATGGACGGGCCTACCATTGAAAGAGGTTTTAAACACGGCAAAAGACAGGGAGGAATGGAGAAAGACGGTCGACAAATCTTGCTTGGTGCCCCAACGGTCCAACAGACTAAGGGATAGGTAAAGGTAAAAAAAAAAAGTTTGTTTACAACATTTTGCGTCCTTGACATTGTGTACTGAATGGTGAAAATCTCCATTTGTTTGATAATAGCCCACAACAGCAGTAAACAACGAAGTTTGGCATTAGCACATTTTAAGACGATGTCTGCCGGACGGTGGACACGAGCTCAAAAAGGAAGACATTTCCTAAAACGTCTGGTAACCCAAGTAACACGAAGTCGTAGTAGCCCTTCACCCTGTCAGAGGTCACGGTATTTGACATGCACCCCGTCCCTATTGGCGGCAGCATTCATGATGCCGAGATATTACATGACTCAGATGACTGTAAACAAAATACTTTAACTGCCCGTTTATATTGACCGGGCGGGGGGAAGAAGGTGAGGTTGAAATAACTGGATTTAAAACGTGAGATTGAAAAAAGTTATGAACAAAAAATAAAAGAAACAAAACTTACTTTTTCACCAACGTAGCTGAACTACTTATGAACAAAAGATGGCTGAGTAGATAGATGAAACATTGACTTCTGGTAAACGTTAGTAACAACCTCATGATTGTTGAAGCACCAGAATCGTACAAGAAAAGAAAAAGATGCTTAGTGCACTACTAATGTATGTAGAACTCTATCCTGTTCTGTATGAAACTATCACATTTTGAAAGACTATATTCTTCTATGATGACATCAGTTTAGTTCTTTAATATTAACCTGTCTCTCTATCAACTAACCCTCAGCTTATTGATTCTGTAACAAACTAAGGGAAGAGTGGGACATGTCATAGGGACACACAAATACATGACGTCATTCATTCATTTTTTTAGGCCACTAAGTACACATTTCGTTTGGTCACATCTTTCTCATTTTCTCATTTGCTCAGCAGTGTCGGAATTGGTTTTAAAACTTAGCACAAAACTGATAAAGCTCAAAAGTGCAAACAATCTGGGTTTATTATAGCTAATGTCCAGACATTCATCTAATCTCTAAAAGATTATCCATAGATGTTTCGTGACTGATAAAAAAAATAATCATTTATAATTAAATCGTAGAACAAGTAACTTTAACAGAATTCTTGTTCGTGATGAGAGGGGTAAGACAGTCATGAGGATTGCTGACAATCGAGACCATGAAGTGTTGGTAAAACAAAATCCGCTAGACAATATCGAATGGCAATGTGCTGTAACCTATAGCTCGTTAAACGACGTGTATACAAATACGTCAACTAAGCTAGACTTGTACAATAAACTTGCATAGATGTAACCGTGCCGGACCAAGTAAAAGTAAAACAAAAGATGTTTCGGCCACGAGGCCTTCATCAGCTACAAAACAAACAAAAAAAGACAAACAATTTATAGAAAATAGGCTTAAGTTAATTTATCTGTCCAATGTTATTCTTTATTAAGGCATAAAAGAAATGAACTGCGATAGTGTAATAGCGTGGCGAATTGGAAAGGGCGATGATGTCAGGCAAAGCTAGACTTACTCTTAATCTGATTTGAAGTCTTCTGCAATGCATTGAATCTAGTTTTAATATGTTCAATAGAAAGCAAAGTTACAAAGACAATATGTGGATACACAAACTCAAAATCCGCCCCCAAAGTGGTCCACCCAGGCTGGAAAAATGGCAGTTTTCAATATTATCAGAAGGAATATCATAATGAAATTCTATCAAAGTTAATGACAGAGAAGAATAGAGAAAGAAAGTTGACCGATCCTGTGTGGTGCCCCAAAGGTCCAGCAGACCAAGGGATAGGTGAAGTTAGATGTGAACCTGGCCTAACTGATGTCTTATAATGAGTATCTAATTGTTTTGTAAAGGGTCAATCTCTTATTCAAAGCCTCAAGAAAAAACATTTCCGTAAAAAAAAAAAAATTCTTTTAGTTTTGTATTGCAGTGTCGGAAGTAACCTGCAGTTCACGCGATACTATGAAAAACTACTTATTAATTGTTGTTTTAAATTAAGTCAATATTAATTACATAGTAAATAGATATTTTCTCTTTTAAAAAAGTTAAGATTTATTTCTGTAAATGTAGTATTTATTATAACAGAACTTACATAACTTAGCAATACAATTACATCATAAAATATTTTTTGACCAAAAATCTAAAACCATTTGCATAAATTGGTTTCAAAATTGGTAAATAGAAATCTCCCTTACTAAATAGCCTCCAGTGTTTGTTACTATTAGAAGTTAATAGTTGTAAAAATTGTACATTTTTATGAAAAAACTGTTTGCATAATTGATTTAAAAATTAGACTTTTCGCTTTCAGTAAAGAAAATGTAGCCGTTGCATTAGAACTTTGAATGATCTAAAATATCATGATGTCCGATTTTCATTTTCTCTTCTAGTTTCTGAGATCTAAACCGGACGGACGGACAGACGGACAGATAGGCCACACAAAACTAATAGCGTCTTTTTCCTTTTCACTAGAACAGAAAACTAGATAAGAACAAGCAAATTTACAAAACCAAAAATGTATCAGAGAACAGAGAAAAAAAATAAAGAGATGATCAATAAAGCTGTGGCTACAATCACAAAGCCAATGATGAAGAAAGGGTATAAAAATGAAAAGTGCTGACTCAAAAACACAACCAGCTATCATCCTTAAGTTTACCTTAAGCTTTACTAGGTCTAGCTATTTGAGTTAATAACTGAATGGTACTTGTGTAGACTGGTCTATTTGGCCAGAATTGAACTGTATAAGCTCGATGTATCCTTATGTCAATATGCTCTACCTATTGTTGAACTACGGCTTATTGTCAGAGGCGTAATTCATTTCCTAATCAAGTGGGCTATCAAAGGGTTCTATCTTTATTGTTTTATCTGCTTTTATTCTATCACAACATGGCTCAACATTAGTCGGAATCGCATACGGTTAACCGCTTAATATTTCCGTGTGTAATTAACTAGGCTTATATTGTTTGCTAATTATCAATAATGTGTAGCCTGAAATGTTATAGAGAGAATGTGCGTGTTTCGGATGAAGCCATGACTAAAGGTGAGCGGATGGGTTTGGTTGTGTAGGCTGAAGAGATTCTGATGAAATCACAAGGATGTCTTGTAGCTTCACTTATATAAATAGGGGGGTTTTAACGTTGACTGTGGTGAGGAACAAGTGAGAGACGAGTGACAGTAACACGGGTATTTTTAGAGAGGGATATTTGTTTTATTTTTGTGACAATACTAAAAGCGTACATAACAAGATTACAAAATGAGTTTGTGTTATCACACAAACTCAGATGCGGCCCCCGTTGGATCCCTGTCGGATCCGCCTATTTGCAAAGAATATTCAAGACGTGCTTTTGTTTATATTGTCAAAAGTAATAATGTTTTAAAGATACAGTTGCAGTTGGTAAAAAATGTTGTTTTTTTCACATGTTTCGGATGTTCCTTCAAAGTTAAAGATAATTTACTTCCTTGTCGAAACCTCCCGCTGGACGACGGGGGGGGGGGGGGGGGGGGGGCAGCGATCAGGGTATGAGCCCGGGACGGTCGAGATAATCAGTCCAGCACGCTAACCGCACGACCAGGCATTGCTGTTAACTTAATAACAAACTAATAGCCTATTATTGATAAAGAGATATATTACCAGTGGCGTAGCATCCATGGCGCGAAGGGGTTCAATGAACCCAGGCCCACGACCATATAGGGTCCCACAGATGATGGCGGAACAACCTTGGGGTTATGGCCGGATTTAACTATATGCAACATAAGCTCCAGCTTAGGGCCTCCAAGAAATATTTAGTAGTTATAAATAATATCTGCACTTATATGGGACCCCATATCTAAAAAACTTAACGCCTTTTCAACTCTATATACGCCATTGCATGGTGCGTAGTGGTTTTGTTGCGTTGGCCAATGACTAATAAGTAATTGTGGCCTGCCCTATACGAGTCCGGGGGGGGGGGGAGGTACAAAAAGTGGGAAAAAAATAACTGCAATTTTGTAAAAAATGGTTAGCAAAATAAAAAAAAAAGTGTCCTTAACATATTCAAAACGTCATATCAAACTTTAACCCGTGTTTTCAGCTAGTCAGACTAGCAAACGGCTTAGATGTAAGGAACTGCTTTCCTCATTTTTATTATAATGGTGGTGATGATGAGTTGGTGGTGACGTTTGGGTCCCATTCTTTCTCTATGTCAATTAAACCGTTGATACTAGCCTATTACCTTTTCTTTCTGCTTTTCTAAATTAATAGTAAAAAATCTTATTTTCATTATTCTGTTACCAGAAATGTAGATTTAGACTTAACATTACATATTAAACAAGCATAAGAAACATTATATTCTATTACTGAAGGAATCGATAAAGATGTTGACTTTTTAGCTATTTATCATGACCGAATTCTGGAGGAGGTTTATAACAAAATATTTTTTTAAGATAGAGCATAACTACATTGACGTCTGGGACCATTACAAAAATGGCGTGTGACCAATGCTATGGTAATTTAACCAAGAATGCTATAAAAAAACTTTCTACATGCTATGCAATAGCTATAAGAAATTATCATCATGTGGAAAAAATAAGAAATGCCATTTTTGCCACTATTCGCCACTGTATTTCTTCAACCAAATGTACAACATTATTCAACCGGAGTTTCTAAATGGTGTTATTTTAATTTTGCTATCGCACTAGACAAAGTTCCTGTAAAAGTATTTCATGTGTTAGCATTTCTTGAAATATGATTTACTTGCTAATGATTAGCATCGGCAGTTGTCATATCAAAACCTTTACAGTGGCGCCTCTCGGGAGCCACCCAGAATGCAAATAAGACGATTCACACAAAAAGTAACTAAAGCAAAACAAAATGTATCTTATTTAAAAGAATAAACTTTTCAGTCCTTGGATCTGTTGGAAATTTGGCTTTGGATTTTTGTATGACTTAAAAAATGATTGCATGTTTCCATTACTATTCATAGTCATCAACTTGCAAAAAATGGGACCTAAAAAAAAAACTGTCAAACTCAGTATAAAAGAGAAATAAAGCTATTGAACACAGATGTCACTTAAGGAGAGCAGCTTAAGCTTGCAGGGAAATAAAATTAATTGAAAAAATAGGACCTACCTATGGAAAATACTGTTTCAATCATTTGAAAAGACTTGTTTCGTTTTATGTGTTTTTCTTGATAATCACATTTTTGCTTTGGTCACCTTTTTCAATTTGTATCTCCTTTTTTTATTTTTTGATGTATTCTTATGAAATTTGGAATATGGGAAAGGACCAATGGCGAACGCTTTTGTGCCAGTTTTTAGTTTAGAATTTATAACTCCGCAATGGCTAAACTTATTTAAAAAATGAAAACATCTGCGGAATCCTCAGCTATTGGGCGATAAAACTAAATTTGACTCTTTGTTCCAAATCAGCTATTAAATTTATTATTCAAGTCAACTTACGGTAGGGGTCGGACCTAATCAGCGAACGCAATTTTCGCGGGAGTCATAATGAGCGAAAGGCCGTAAAAAATAGCGAAATAGCATGTTAAAATATAGGAAATTATGCTTCAATTAATTCTATAATTTAACTTCTTCCATGAAGCATTATAACTATTGTCCTCCTTGTTGCATTAGGCCTAATTTTTTTTTCACTTTTCTTGTGCTCCACATCTCCTTTCTCTGCTTGGAACATGATGTCTATATAGCCTACGAAACTTGCGATCAAATATTTTTAAAAGAAAGAACTACAAAATTCTATCTCGCCTCCTCCCTATAGGCTAGTCCACGTCGTTTTACTCTCCATTTCATAAACTCTCGTTACTGCGACTATTTTTTTTTAAGAACACATGTTCAGTGCACTTAATCACCAACAACTCGATCTCCACCCCCCCACACACACACACATATACACACACGCGCGCTGATTGACCCAAAGGCAGATCCCGAATGCGATGAATTGATGATATATGGGAGGCAGATCTACAACAGCTTGGGTTTCGGGCATGGAGACGAAAGGCTCAGGAGAGATCTTGTAACTTTATACATGTATATTATATGATAATTCTTATATTTATTACTAAATATATAGTTCGCATTTTTTCCGCTCCCGAGATCGAATATTTTCTCCTGGAAAACTCTTGGAAATCTCCTGAAATCCTAATTTCAGAATTGTGGGGGAACCCTGTGAAAATGAATTCTGATCTTTTAAACATTTATACACATATTAATATCATTAATTAGTAACAAGAGGTTAACCAGCCAGTTAAAAAAAGGAGGACGGCAAAACAGAGGTCACCCCCACCCCCGTATAAGCTGTATAGGCCTAAGCGCTGTTAAGATCAATTGAAGCGTCATTTCACCCTCACTGCCACAGAGGAAAGTAACTGCCAGCATATGACATCTGAGAGAATGTTGGAGAGCTGCGAGTCAAACATTTTAGACGGAAAGAAAATGCGGGAAAATATGCTGGTCGTAACTGGGCGTAGTCATGTGAAACACGTACTGCACTCATCCTTAATCTTCGAAATCGAAGACATTGGGTTAAGGTTAAAAATAGGCCTATTATTTTAATATTTCAGTTAACAAACAATAACAATAGATAAGACAAAAAGAAAAACAGATTAAATCAGTCATTAAGTTATAATTAAATGGCTTTTAAAGCTTATTATAGGGGCTTTCGCTGAATAGGTTTTCAGTTAAAAAGGTCATTTTACGCGAACACCCCATAATATATTTTTTTCAACGGAATAAATAGCCTTAGCTATTATAGTTAACTATTTCCTCACCTATTTACAAGTACAATATGCAAATCTTTTTCGGCCAATGTCCATTGGTGCTTTAAAATCGCCTTAAGTTCGGACCTATTCTCGTTTATCCGGAAACGTTTTGAGAATGAAATTTCCATACATGTCAACTTTGACCTTCAGCTATGCTTTATTTTATGAGGGAAAACGAAAGTGAATATGTGGGAAATGTAGAAAAATGGAGTCTTTGTAATACCATTTTATTAGTTCTGCAGTTACTTTTGAAATAAATAAGAATGGATAAAAATTACGGGGAGGTGTTCGCTTTATATGCCATTTCGCTGATGGGCCTTTCCTACCAGGTTCTCAATATTTATTCTCATTTTTTTAATTTGTAACATTTTGTCTCCAAAATTGTATTTTTTTTTGAAGAAAAAAAAACCCCATATAACATATTGTAGCATTATTAGTTTCAATAAATGGCTAAATTTTAATTCCAAATTATCTTTTTACTGTTTAAATGTTAATGGAGCTCTGCCTGGCACGGAAGACGCCCCGCTGGCACGGAAAACGCCCCGCCTGGCACGGAAGACGCCTTACGGGAAGGTAAAATTTAAATTAAGAAAAAATATTTTTATTGTGCCTATGATATTCAAACTCAATCATTTTGTGAGGTTCTTGCTTTAAACCTTCAGGGCAGTGGCGTAGCTAGAGTATATGATGCTTGGTGCGGTACCTCATTTTGATGCCCTCCCCCCCCCCCCAAAAAAAAAAAAGCTAACTAATTAATAACATTGCAAAACCTTACTTTTTTGTTTAAAATAATATATATTCATTAATCAAATATTGTTAATTCAAAAAAATCACTTTTACATAAACATACTACAAGTGAATTTTACACGCTTTCTTGCTGGCAAAAGTATCAATAATTTTATCGAAGTCAATTTATTCCACCAGCTCTTGTTCAATGGAAAAAATGGCCAAATTAGTGAGTCCTAAATTTGACATCGTTGATCGCAAGTAATTCTTGATCAGTTTAAGTTTGGAAAAACTTCTCTCGCATATAGCGACGCTTACCGCAATAGTCAAAAATATGTGAATCATGATGACGATATTCGGGACTGAATCATCTAGCTGATATTTTTTTATAAATTTCAAGAGCTCAACAGGTCCTTGTTTTGGAAGTTCAGAGGCTTCTGGTGAAACTATGACAAACCGTTGAAGCCATTCGCTCCAACAGAAATTCGTTTTTATCAATGTCGCTAGGAGTACTATCGAGATTGATTTCGACCTGAGGATTTAATAGCTGGGAAGGCGACAAAAATTAATATCTATCTGCTACATCATGAAGTTGCTCGAATCGGGTGATTATTTCTTGAACAATCCTGTCCAAGGTAGAATAAATTTCCCTTCGTAGCTCTTCTTTGTGTGTAAGTACAGAGTCGTCACTTTTCTCACCAGGCACATTTTTCTTATGGCCAATACTTTTTTAAGGTTCTGTACTGATTCTCAGATCTGAGCACATGCTTTCGGCAAAGGTAATGCTGGCTTCAGCGATGTCCTCTCAATTACTACTTTAAAATGTCTCTGTTTTTAGTTTGAGTGAGCAGTGTCGAATAGAAAATCCTTGTTTTTTGAAGGTAGACTTGCGCATCATTAATTTCAGTTAATACAGGAGCCCAAAATCCAAGATATGTGAGAAAATTAAAAGACTGAATAGCAACTAATAATCTACCTGCTTCAGATCTAGTCGATGAATTTTCATCTCTGCTAGTTTATGACTCCAGAGTTTCTATAATTTTAGAAAATTTATCCTTAACCATCTTGACGGCTTCTCCTCTGGCGCTCCAGCGGGTCTCAACTAAACGTTTAAGTTTAAGGCTAGTTTCGGTTATTTTGATGAGGATATCCCAGCGGTGTGTTGAAGTTGAGAAAAATGCGTGTAAACGGTCCAGTGTACCAAAAAATGTTACCGAATCGACTTCGGCTTCAGCAGCTCGAATTCCTGCTAAATTAAGAGAATGGTTTGAGCAGGCAATGAATAGTGCTTTGGGATTGACTTCTAGAATACGTTTTTGGACACCGTAGTTTTGACCTTTCATGACCGCAGCATTATCATAGCCTTGACCATTATGTCTAATACATCCGAACGCAGTTTCTCTAGAATCATCTCAGCGATTCCAGCAGCATGCTTGTCCTTTGCGTCGATGAAGTCAATAAAAGACTCACGAACCTGCACCCCGTCATTATCCATGACAACGTACCGTAAAATTTGGGAAGTTTGATCCAGCTTTGAGATGTCAAAAATAATAGAGAAATATTTGGCTTGTTTTACTTGCTGTATGATTTGTTTTTTAACGTGATCCCCCAATATTGTAATAAATTTATTTTGTATTTGTGGAGACAAGAATGTATTCGGTCTGGAACAAAGCTTAGTTCGAAGCACATGCTCCCTCAGAGTGGATCGTACTTTGGTAGTAATTTTACTAAACCCAAGAAATTGCCTTGATTTTGCCCTTCCAACACTTCTTCAGCTCGATCGCGATGCCCACGGAGTGCCAGATTTTGCTTTGAGAGAAAACGAATGATGTCCAACATTCTCTTCAGGTAGTCTCTCCAGGTTTTCGTCTCTTGTATAATCAAATCTCGGGCCTTGTTGTCAATACTGTTAACTACTCTCGGGCGAACTTCAAGTTCCCTCCAAGCAAGCGATGACTGAATGTGAGCTCTGCTGGTCTCATTTTTTTTCTATTTTTAGTTAGTTTAAAAAAAAAGCTCGTAGAAAACAAAGGTTAGCTTATTTAAAAATATTGACATTACAATAGAATTATTTCCAAAATTAAACTTTAAAGAATCATTAAGAAATGAATAAACTAAGACTATTGCTTAGAGCTAGAGTTTAGTAATATATTTGTAAACTCTATATCTAGATTAAACCAGTGGACTAAACAATGAAGTAAAAAAAGGTTGGTCTATCTTCTTCTTCTTTATATTACAGAGCATTGATCAGTGTAGTAACAACATGTGCCGTGTGTCCGAAATAAATCTTGTAAATTAGATTCTATAGCTTACATTGTATTGAAGAAATAGTCAAGGAGATGAAACAAAATTTCGACATGACTAGTTTAAAAATCGTTAGTTCATGTTTAAAATAAAATGTTTATTTTTGTTAGTGTCCATACAATTATTCGTTTTTACTGAAACGCTCAGGCAAATAGGAAAATAATACACACTGGGAGAATTTTGGGGCCCCTCACCACTTGGTGCCCTGTGCGGCCCGCACCACCCGCACATTGGTAGCTACGCCACTGCTTCAGGGGCATATGAATAGCCTTGTCAAAATTTCCCTCTTACAATTGAAAGTTCTTTCACTTTTTACACATTTAACTGTATTTCTCTGGTCCATCACCGCAGGTAATACCCATTAAGAAAAAGCACTTGGTCCTGTTAAACTGAAAAATAACTCGTCTTTTCGTACGGTCAATAATTCTTCAAATTAAGAAATCTCAATCTCTTGAGCGTTGATAGCAGTGATTCTAATCCGAAATCATAATTGCAGGCCTTTAGCTTTGTCGTTGACAAATGGGCTGCCCCTCAAAATATCTTATACATCTTGAATGTGCTAGGAGCTGCTCACAATGATCTGGAGGAAGGTGAGCCGCCGCACGACCTGGAGGAAGATGAGCCAATGTTGCATTAAGAGACAAAAAGTACTATTTAAAAGTCAACTCTCAAAGCAAATTCCTGACATCTCATGACCTGCCAGAGAGAGGCCATTGCTGATGCAAACCTGCCCTATTTAACAAAATTTCTCAGTTGGCTACAATAACTTTCATTTCTCTTTTCAGATTTCTCTTTTGTGGGCTGTGGGGAGGGGAGGTAGCTGGGTTTCCGTGCTGCATTTGGGCGCTTAACAAACACTACTAGGCGAGAGCCTGGATTTAAACTGTTACCCCTAAACCACTCAGACACAAGTCCCCTTTGAAGGAATACCCATCATGAAGTAGATTTGAAATTGAATCACTGTTTTAAATACCGTTACCTTGTTTTAAATACCGTAACCTATCTCTTTGACTGGCCAAGGGGCATTACATTTTGCAATTGAGTCTAATAACATTGAATTGGTGCATCAACTTTGCTCTATACTAAATATTAATGAAACAAACAAGGAGGTAAGGCTGGTACCGGTATAATTGATCAATTTAATCTTATAAACTAGTTGATATTAGTGCTTTTATTTTTTATTTTTTAAGGTTAAACATTTATTTTCATTGCGTCCAAAAATGGTGATGCAGAAATAGTAAAGGTTTTATAAGCTTTCAAACCAGACCTTGGTATACAAGATCGGAACTATAAAACATCACAAGATATACCGACCTGTTTTGGTCACTAAGAATCTTCCAACCTCTTAAGAGTATATCAAGGTAAAGGTATTCCAGACTTGCACAAAAAAGCTTGTTTTGTTATATTTACTTGCAATAATTTAAAAGTAAAGTATTTAATAACTGGTCTCCCCTTAGTACCACCACTAAGATATTTAAATTAGGTACGCAATTAGAATCCTAGGTAAAAATGTGCACTGAAAAAAAAATGAAAATGTCTGCGGACACAAGACTACCTTACTACGATAGTCTATTAAATTTGATATTATCACTTCAATTTATGACAAAATAAGACAACATGGTTTTAAAAGGGGGCATCAATGTTCGAGGTGAAAAGCTGACAATTGTCAGTAGTTTTAAATACCTCGGATCTATCGTCTCAGATGAGCTAACCAAACTTGAACTACTGGCCCGAATTTCAGAGTTCACACCAGCACTTGCTAAACTAAAAAATATGGAAAGAAAACGGCATAGCCCTCAAAACCAGACTAATGCTCTCCTTGGTCATGACCACATTCTTATATACTTGAGTCTTGGACGCTGACTGCAGAACCAAAAGAATGAACCTAGCAATTGAGAAGCTAAAGAACCATCCTAGGTACCGGTATCACATTTTAAGACCGCTTCACAAACGAGGAGATTAAGACAGGGTTATAACATCGATTGGACCACAAGATGACCTGCTAACTGTACAAAAAAAAAACGCAAGCTAAAAAACTAGGTTATATTACAAGATCTTTGGGGCTCACAAACACCTTCCAGGAACAGTACCAGGAAAAAAAAGAAGAGGTAGGCATTACTTCGCCATCGGACTCAGTTCTGGGCCATTCTCCTAATTGTGGTCCTTGTTCATCCTGCGATGTTTTTATTATTATTATTATTCTAGCCTTTCTCTTCCCCTGTAGGTCACATTCTAGAGTCTATCATGCAATATTGTCTGCTGTGTTCCCAAACTAGAACCATTTGAGTCAAAATTTTTTTTTCGGACTTAGCTATATTATGTTTTTGTTATATTTATGTCTTTGAAAAGGTAGATAACTTTGCAGTGTATATATATATATATATATATATATATATATATATATATATATATATATATATATATATATATATATATATATATATAATTTGTATAAACTTTAAAAAATACGTTGTTTTTTTTTTTTTGCTTTTTATTACAGGGAGTGACTCTGTTCCCAAATGAACAACCAAAGTCAATGATTATTTATAAGTGAACACCTTGAGGTCTTTGTTGTTGGTCTTTTGTTGTTTTTTTTATAAATTTAGGCAATAAAATATTTAAGCCTTTGATTATTGTTTTTTTCAAAACACTTTTAATTTTTTGTGTAAGTCGAATTTTTTAAAAACAATAAGTACAAAATTAGTTACAGTATTTCATTAAAGCTAAACTATCACACCTAATCACAAACTGCGGAAAATTCCAATATACTATTAAAAAATAATTTAGAATATTGCTTGATACCGGTGCATTGAAGACTATAAAGCTTCAACAGGCCATTATAGGAAAAACATAAATGCCACTGACTTATGGTTTTCTTTTCAAAATAAAATGTTAAGTATAAAATACTTAAAATACTTTAAACAAAAACACACTCAAGTTAATCTCAATTATTTTGAAAAATGTAATTTTTTACTCAAAACTATATAGTTTCAATGACACATCGTTTGTTGTCCAAAAGGGGAAACTGGTTGTTGTTTTTTTCATTACAAAAAAAAAAAATCTAAAATCGCTCTTCGGCATATCACTTAATTTTCAAAAAAGGTTTTTAGTTATTAAATTATAAAGCATTTTTTTTATTTGGACAATCAAAACATATTCTTTCAAATAGGTGGAACCGACGCAGGCCGCCATGGACAAATTCTTTAATTTTTTACCAAGCTCACTTTGAACTCATTTTGTCTGGCTAAAAGTTTGTTCGTGATATTTCTCCGTCACTCAATCTTTGATTCAAGCTGAAATTTTGCATAATTTTTTTTACCTGACAAACACCAAATCAATTTTAATAATTAACCAATTATTGTAATTATTTTGTTTGGTATCTCGAACAAACTAATTGGTACAATTACATTTCCTATAAGGTTTGTTCTTTCAAAGTTTTTTATTTTCTAGATTCATTTTTCTTTTGTACGAAATAAAAATATTTAAATTATTATTTAAAAGTATTACTTCTAATTTATTGCATAAAACATTTATGGTTAAAAAATACAAATAAAAAGCAAAATGAAAAGTAACTTAAGCATTTCAATTTCTCAATTAGTGTATTCCTTCAAATTGATATCAGACAAAGCGTCAACACATTTCTGTACAGTAAGAAAAAAGGTTCTTTTGCTCCTTAAACTTGGAGTGCTTTTTAAATATTTGGAGCTGGTAACAACATTGTCTTTGGTAAGACATTTTTCCATCTTGTGGTAGTAGTGAAGATAAATGGGATTTGAACACGGACAAGGAGATGTGGTGCCACTTTCATCCAAGAGTTCTACATCAACGGAAGGAATGAAACATTTTTTCTTGAGATCTTCTTCTGAGCACTCCTTATCGTGGATGTTTTTGACTAAATTCTGTAAAGCTAAAAGTCTGTACATTTGCAATACAAACTTGGGTCTCATCTTATGAACGCTGACATCTTCGACATGATCCCAGCAGTACTCTAACATTTCTTTTAGCATGAAGTTTCTGCAATATTCAGCAGCACTGTTGACAACATAGAGTATTCCGTGAAGAAAATGTATCATCTGTGTCAAAGGATTCTTTATTTTTCTATCCAATAAGTCTTTTAAATCTTCTGGTTTTGATTTACCGAAAATGGATCTCTGCAAAAAAGGAAATAAAGAGAACATTTTTATTTCTTTTTTTAAACAGAGAAAATAAGAAGCTAAACATTGTTTGATATAAACATTTAGAATTTATTTTAATATAGCTTTCTTTATTTTTCACAACTACGCAATTTTGTACTGACTATAAGAAGGACAATGTTATTGAATAATAATTTCCCTCTAAGTGCTGCAGTTTCCAGATTTTTTTTCCTTTGATGGACACTAATTTGAGGAACACAAAGTAATTTGTGTTAACTGCTTTAGTACATCAAAATATATGAATTTTATTTTTGTTAGAGCATCATTTCTTGATGACCACCTGGCGAGTAAAAGTTTTTGAGTGTACTATATACTATGCTATTCCTATTGGTTTCAAGACGCGCCAATCTTGAGATGATGTGAGCAAAAAAAAAACAACATACCAAGTTATAGAGATCTGCAACGTCTTGAACACAGATGACGGAAACATTTAAGACCAAGTTTAAGACGTGGTTAACATAGTGAACATACTGCGCAAGCTGCTTCTTTTGATAAAGCAATACCCGAAGACCAGGGGCGGACTGGCTATATGGGCAAACGAACTAATGCCCGGTGGGCCGGTAGCAAATGGGCCGGTCTGGTCTCGACCAAAGAAAAAAAAATTTCAATGTAGACAACTTTAAAAAAAAAGTTACAGCGGCAAGACACAAAGGCCCGAACACGTTTTCTTCTTGTTTTTTTTTTTTATTCTTATTACAATGGACCTCATTCACCAATCGTAAACAAACAACATTTAGTCACGTGATCTTATTGATAAAACAACGAAAAAAAAACTGTCACGTGACAACCATCATGAATTAAACATGAGATTGTAAATTCTATAGAAGAGCTAAATGTGTTTATTTACGGTTGGTGAATGAGGTCCATTAATTTTGTTTGAAATTCAACAAGAATGTAAAAAAAATTCACTATACACTGTACGTATTATCATTTGCAAAACGTTAGACCGTACTTTCTGCTATGCACAGGCGGCATGGACTGCTTTGATGTCTTCGAGGTTGTGTTTGGCCTAATAATTTTGCTGGTCGGCATGGGCCTTTGATGGCACTCCCATTTTTTTTCTCCTTTCCTCCCCCATCTTTTAATGGTTCCAATGAAATTTAGCCAAAAAAAAGGGATGAGAGAGTTTAAGTTAGAAAACATTGATATAACGCAGTAAAAAAAAAGGCGCGACAATTAGCTCTTTAACAATACTTAATAGAAATTAACTTTAACACATACACACAGCCGCGAAAATGCAAGCCACCCAACTTATTCACAGCTCAATATGGGTATAAAGCTCTACTTTCTGCGATTTGAAAAGAAAAAGTAAGTTTCTTTTTGTTTATTTTTAATAACATAGATCTAAAAATACTTCTCTTAAGGCTTACAAAAAAAAAATATTTACTTAAAAAATAAATCTAGATCTAAAACAATTTTTATCCTATTATAATTAATTGCAAAGTAATGCTTAGTATGAAGTCATTAATGATGAAAATTATTACAATAATGTATATAGCGCTGTCACATCCGATATTTAATGAAAGGAGATTTATATTTTAAATAATGGGTCATGGTATATTCATATACAAATCGCGTTTTTTGAGAATGTACTAGGAGGAAGCAAGAGCTTTTCACATTAAGTAAGTTCCTCTCTAACCGTTCTTCTTTCTCTTATCTTTTAATGGAATGGGTTGCCTGAGTCAGCCAGGAAAACCAATGATTTAGCATATTTTAAGTCACAGATCAACATGCATAACTAGATTGACACATGAAATGCGTAAGACGTGACAATCTTATTTTTTTGAAGAAACGTCAGTAATCTATAAGTAATCCCTAAAAGCTTCAAACTCATTAAGCGGCTATTGTATTGTTTATAGTTTTTAGACTACATACTAAGTACATACATGTATAAATAGAATACATTATGTAATCCTACGAATGCATACACTCAGTTTTCGATGCGTTATCAAACTTTATATATTTTGTAGAGAATTAGGCTTACACCTACAATATAACACATGGGCGTAGCCGGGAGGGAAGGGTCTTCAAACCATCACTTGCCTCAGACCTCATTGTCTGAAAGGGAAACTTTACGTATTGCCCCAGTGCAGCCAACGTAAGAAAACTACAGTTTCCAAATTTCATGAGCTTAGCCAAAAGGGTTTTTGTGGTTTCCCTTCCCCCTCCAATACAAAAACTAAAGCATTTTTACCATTTTCTACCAGTCGCTGGACTCCATTGAATAGCAGATTTGGTTTTTGAATTTTTTAGCGGAAGAGTAGCAGGCTAATTGTACTGTAGATACCTCAGAATATGCATTTTTAAAGCTTAAAATAACGAAAATAATGCTTCGCCCCGGACCCCACTGGGAGGAGCTCACAGCACTCCCCCGGACTAACTAGCTGCCCTTTGACGGTGTGTACTGTCTTTCTACTAATCATAGGAAGAGAGTATTCTAGGGTAGAAAAAACTTTGAAAGAATGAAAGATCAGAATGTAATGAAGATTAATTACATAGAAGGGCCTACACACACACACACACACATATATATATATATATATATATATTATATATTATATATATATAAATTGTGGAGTGGGGTGAAAATCCCCCCCCCTCCAACCGAAAATATATGACATGCTATTTGTGGGCTAATTGTGGGCCGGTTTATATGGTAATTCCCGGGCCGATTTTGATACCCAGTCGGCCCCTGCCGAATACCATTGTAGGCCCTGCTATCCACTTATATTGGAAGCGTCATCGTAACTTTCGCTTCGCAGTTTAGTTAAGGATGAATGGGGGATTATTCATTACTTAGAGCGTTGGTTCAGCAAAAATAGGAGAACTCATGTTCTCACAAATATGAAAACCTAGAAATGATTCTCTAATTGCTATTTTGGGGGTTATTCCGTCATCGGAGATCACAAAATTTTAAAACAAATATAATGCTAATTTGATAAAATTTTAATGTCTTGAATGGTCTCAACAATGAAAGAGAAAAATGGCGCTGATTGGACCTTGTTGCATTTTTCAGAAATGGATTGCCCAAAAGGTCTATTATCTCGTTTTGAAACTGGTGCTTTGTTTTCCTGTCCAATCTCAATATCAATAACAATTTTAAATAAGCCTGGTCAGGGGTTTTCATATAAATATATTGTTGTTAACTTTCTTTGAGAACTATGAAACAAATACTAAGAATTGATCAGAGAAAGACACTATTCCATGATTAATTTGGACATCTCTCTATCTTCTAGATCTAAGTTGGGGGGGGGGGGGGCTATAAACCACTTCCCCAATTTGGTTTAGCCATTCATTGTAACAGTACAAACATATTCAGCCTTAACGACTCATATGAAACATACTATGGTAAATAGTTTGCTTGCTAAATATTTAATGTTATTTTTTTTAGATGTCATCTCCTTTTTTTTTTTCTAAAAATAAAATTACTTAATTAACTTTGTAGAAAATCTGTTAATATTTCAGAAGCAGTTCAAATGTTGACAATTATGCATTAAAGAAAGGTAAGGGGAGGTCTGTTGTGCGGCTTTTAACGACAAAACAGATACTGCACGAAATTCCTAAAAAAGTCCATTTTAAAAAATTTGCGTGGTATTTACATAGCCTACAAAGTGCATTCTTCGCCTTTATAAACAAACATTAAATGTTTTCTTTAATCTTAGCAGCTTTTTTTTTTTAGTTGACCAGAAAAAAATTACAGTGAACTAATATTTATATTTTTTGTGAACATTTCTTCTACATTTTATAAATATATTTGACTTAGTGATACATAAAATACACAAATATTATCTTTCTTTGTTAACATATTGTAACATTATCTCCCTTACATTTATGTATTATTTGAGAATTGGTGTATTTTTATGAAAAAATCGCTTGCATAATTGCATAAACCAATTTATTCTAAACGGTTTGGTGAAATAATATTTTTCATTTCTTTTCTAGTTTTCGAGATCTGGGTGTGACAGACGGATACTTTGTTCAAACTTAATAGCTTTTCTCCTTACGGGAGCGCTAAAAAAAAGAAACAGATTGAGCTTTGACAAAAAAAAATTAGCAGCTGTGTTGAAAAAATTAATTCGTGAACATACGGAATTTAGTATCATCCGTAAGTACTCACGTGGGCTTCAACTAGTCAAGAGTCATGGGTCCAATTGCAATGAATCCCTTTGAGCCATTGTTGCTACTCCATAGGCTGTGGTTCCGGGTTTATTGAACCCTTTCGCGCCATGGATGCTACGCCACTGGCGCTAATCGCTTATAAACCGTCGGTGAAAGAGGGTATTTGGAAGAACGAGTTTGCTTTAGAAGCTCAGTTAACACGTAAACACATTTCTGCTCGAGTCGGGTGTCGAACCTTGAGCCCGAGGTAGCCAATCCAAGACAAAGCGGTTTAAGCCTCTGGGCAGCATATTTCCATTTTAATAGACCACCTCTCCCTTAAATGTATGCATGTTGTAACAGCAACAGTTGTTTGACACATCAGGATGTGTGTTATGGCCGTCGCCAGGATTTTTTCGGGGGAAGGGGGCATAACACAAAATATTGTATGTAGGAAATCATTTGAATTTGGGTAGGGTTGAAACTCGTAAGACTGTTGCTTGCATTAGTTTTTTACAAACTTTTATTAACTCACTTTATCTGTTTATCTGTCTGCCTGGTAAAAAGTTTGAACATGTTTTTCTCCCATTTTCCATTCTCAAATCAACTTGAAACTTAGCACATTGTAGCTAACAAGACATTAATAAAAAAAATAAAAATTATCAAGTAATTAATTAATTATTGGTAAAAAAAATGTTTGTTTGATATCGAAATGATTATTTAAGTTTTCTTTTTTTTTATAAGTCAAAACATAAAATTTTAGTCTAAAACAAGTTTTTCAATATCAATTAAACCAATTCTTTATATCGAAAACAAAAGTTTAACATAAAATTACCTTTCTATTTGGTTTTCCTCTCTTCAGAATATAAACATATTTGAATTTATTGTTCACTCTCTTTTTCATTCATCCTAAAGTTATCCAAGTTTTCATTGTGAAATAATCAGTCTCTATGAAGCGTTAATCTCCAACATCTTGTGCAGATAGTACAATATATATATGCTTATACGTACTAGTGGCCACGT
This sequence comes from Biomphalaria glabrata, assembly GCF_947242115.1. Lineage (NCBI taxonomy): Eukaryota > Metazoa > Mollusca > Gastropoda > Planorbidae > Biomphalaria > Biomphalaria glabrata. The sequence goes on from NC_074719.1 coordinate 18,689,514, forward strand.
GACTTAAATGTTGAATGTTGATCGTTGGTCTAAGTGTTGTTGTTTTTTCCTACAAAGTATGGATTTAAGTGACCAAATAGGATAGACAAACAATGTGACCAATGACCTTGACCGTACTTTTGTTCTACGGGTTTTCTTATCCTATGACTATTCCCAGGCGTTTTCTTACAAACGCATGCACGAAGCGGCGTAGCCTTGTACTTGGTCTATTTATAACTTTACGTAGGCTACCTCTTTAAGACGCTTACTTTAGTAGTTAAAGTATTGCTTGTCCAAGGTTTCTTTTTCTTTCATTGTAAAGATGACCAAATAATACAGACGAACGAGCTTAACATTTTTTGTTCTCCATGCTTGTGACGCTGACCAGGCTCTGTTGAGCTATGCGTCCAGTGGTGACCTAACTACGTCTAGATTTTTGTGTAAATAGAGAGATCTCAGAATAGTTTCCATGTCTGTGAAATACTTACTTGCCTAGCTTGACTGTGGCTTATAAATTGTGTCTGAGTGGGAGCACTGGCGGATCCAGGGGGGGGGGGCGGTAGGGGCGATCAACCTATTTTTAGATTATTTCGCCCCCCCCCTTTTCTAGTATTTTGGCTGATTTGGTAGGGTCGGGAGGGGGCGATGGCATAATCCGCCCCCCCCCCACCATAAACTTTCGAGTGGGGGAGGCGGTCCTATTTATTTGTAGAAATCACATATTGCTAACAGAATCAATTAAATATCTATATTATTCTATATGATTAAAACTTATTATTGGTATTTTAACCGGTCTTTATATTATGTCGTTCACCTGTTGGCCAATTGGAAGGGGAGGAGAGAATACCTCTACTGCCCTTCCCATCTAAGCCCTTTGAGTGGGGGGGGGGCGGTCCTACTTTTATGGAGAAATCATAGTATATGAACAAAATTAGTCGAATATCTATATAATATAAACAGGTGGAAGTGCGATACATGCAATCACCTTCCCCCCATCGGACAAACCAATACTTTTTCTTTTTGTATTATAGTAAGAAATTACAAAATTTAAAAAATCTGTCACTAATATAATTTATATATGCTATAAAGTAAATTCTTATATCGAGTCGCCCAACCACTATTCTTTAATGCAAAATGCAATCATTAGCAGAAATTATAAAAAGGAGCGAGGATTAATGTTTTCATTTTACCGCCATTCCCCTTTCCAGACAGTTTGTGTAATTTCACATGAATTGATCATAACTATTTTAAGAAAGACTTTGCTTTGTGTCATGATCATCAATGGTGTTGATGTCACACTCTAAGATGGTGCTACTGTCACGATCAGACTTGAACTATATTGCACCATCAATGATCGTGATTGCCGAGGATCTTGAAATGATCTTTCGATAAGATGATCGTATAGAAGTAGACAGATCTATGTTGATAATACGATCATACAGAATGTGGTCAATTGATAAGAGGATCATCTAGGTCTAGGAGTTACTACTTGACAAATATGATGTAAGTACGTTCTAAATTCAATGAAGAAACTTCTCTTCGTCCAAAAACAATTACTTTAATTAATAACTTGAAAACACTATTCACAAATAGTTACAATGGTTGAAATGTACTTGAATTGAATCTACACAATAGTATATCTGAGTCTTGATACAAATGCAATATATATTCTCAATTTCACGTTAGATACAAGTTAGATGTTAATACTACAACTTCCGAGACAAGACTGGCCGGGAGCTACACGCTTCATCCGGGCTTCAGCTCGTAATCACGTGATCAACAACTTACCCCTCCCAGACCAACCAATCATTGCAGTCTAATGTACAACAATTAACTTTCGGAACCAATGGAGTTCATTTAATTACATGTTTCAATATAACAGTCACGGTTGAGATGAGTTCAAAAGCCAGATAATCTTTTCCTAGTCGACTTTTTCCAACCTTTACTCTATCTCATATTTTTCTAGTTAAATAAATTTAGGACTATAACTCACAATTTATGCTTGAATTTTATTGAATATTATTAATCGAATTTTTTTTTCGGCGGCGATCCTCAAAGCCTTAATCTAAATATGTGGGGTATCTTATCTTTTCAAAGAACAAATTGGTTGTATTTGCAATGTATTAAGAGACTACAAATTCATATTTGAATATTTTTCCACATTATTCAAAAGGTCCTTTATAATAGAATGAATAATGAGCTGTAGGTCAGGAGAATGCGTTACTACATTGAAGAATGCCAAAAAACGCTTTAAGCGTCGAGGCTTCGCCCCGAACCCCACTAATAAATAATGAGCTGTAGATGTCGGAAAATGCGTTTCAGCCATGAAAAATGCAAGAAAACACTTTTAGCGTCGAGGCTTCGCCCCGAACCTCACTGATGAATAATAAGCTGTAGATGTCGGAGAATGCGTTTCTGCATTGAAGAATGCAAGACAACGCTTTTGGAGTCGGGGCTTCGCCCCAAACCCCACTAATAAATAATGACATGTAGATGTCAGGAGAATGAGTTTCAGCCGTGAAAAATGCAAGAAAACGCTTTTGGAGTTGGGGCTTCGCCCCGAACCCAACTAATAAGTAATGAGCTGTAGATGTCAGAAGAATGCGTTTCAGCCGTGAAAAATGCTAGAAAACGCTTTTGGTGTCGGGGCCTTGCCCCGAACCCCACTGAGGAAGCTTACAGCGCTCTCCCAGACCCCCAAGCTTGCAAGAGAAAGGCCTCAACATTACTGTTTTTGTTCTGTTTTTTTTTCGCCGAACATTGAGAAACAGTGTTATTTTATTCTCATATATCGAATATATATATATATATATATATATATATATATATATATATATATATATATATATATATATATATATATATGTTAGCAGGTCAGGAGGCACTAGACCTTTTTCTGCTAAACAGATTTTATTTAACCGGTAGGTTGGTGGTAACTCTACCGTGTGGGTCCGATCTGTGCACTCCGGTCTGCGACCAAAGGGCGGCCTTCGCCTGGGCGATCAGACCGCACAATTAACTATCAACTTGAGCTAAACTAAACTAAGCTATTAAAAGGAAATGATGAGACTAGATTTATTAGACAATTTATATACACTGAATATAAGCACAACAATTAAATAACTATTACTTCTATATGGTCACACTGACCAACGGTCAACACCGGAAAAAGAAAGAACTGACCGCACCCTTTCTATTTATAGAAATATATATATATATATATATGAATAGGGTTAGGGTTTACTGGGCGTTAGGGTTAGGGATTGAAAAAAAAATAGCTCCCTCCCCCCACTCCTAAGTTCTGGATCCGCCAGTTGGTGGGAGGGGGGAGTGAATAATCAAAAAAAATAAATCAGCTGAAAATATGTAAGAAAACGATCAATAAAATAAATGTTTTCTTTGTATTATAATGTTTTTTTAAGTGTAAAGTTAACTTTATTTCTGTCATCATCTTGTTTATTTTGTTTACATTTTACTTTGAGTAATTTTTAAACATAAGTATGTCTGATGCATAGACAGAATAAACCCACTGCACAAAAAAATAAAATACAAAAAAAAATGTCACTAATGATGGAAACTTTATTGAGTTTAAAAAGTTAAATTAAAACTAATTTTCAACTAAAATAAAGTAGTTAAACTAAAAGTTTATATTGAATTTTAAAATGTAGTTAAACTAAACTAAAAAAACATAATAATATAATTAAATTCTACCAACTTTTCCTAACTTTTTTTATTTGGGAAAGGTGTGTGTGTGTGTGTTTGGGGGTGATCTAGACCTAGCTATTCATCCGACAGTATGCCGACGTACTTTCGATCTAACTCTTTTAACATTGTAGAAATATTTCTCTTTAATAAAACCAGTAATAAGAAAGATGTTTCGTACATAAACGTTATTACATAATAACATTTTAAAAAAAGATGTCCAAATATATGTGTGCTTGTATTTTTGCCTTGAATGAAAACCTTTAGAAAAGAAGGGTTATTTTATTTTTTTAAAGTATACTTACTTATTATATAACGGGAAATATTACTTATACCGGTAAAGTTTAAAATCTCATTAGAATTTCACATGAAGATGCAGTAACCAGCAGATAATATATAGAAACGAATTGTTGGCGCTTTATGAAACATTTGATCTGTGTAACTATTTTACTGTAAATACAGACTTGACTAACCATGCCAATGTGATATTTTTTTGTCTGACCACATACAGCTAACACTATTACATAACGGTTAAACGCACTATGAAAAAAATTCGGGTAATCTTGTAATTATGGAGTATGGACTAGGCCTATTCCACTTATATGTATACTAAATAGATTTTTTCTCTTTAAAAAAAGTACATATTTTTTTGTAAATGTAAGTAGTTATTATTACAGAAATTAATTAATTCAATTGTCTTCTTGCATAGTTCATATTAAAATTTTCGCTTTTAGAAAAGAAAAAGTAGCCGTTGCATCAGAACTTTGAATGATCTAAAATGTTATGATGTCCGATTTTCAATATCTCTTATAGTTTACGAGATCTTAATAGGACGGCCGGATGGACAGACAACTAATAACGGCTAATCCCCTTTCAGGGGCTACTAAAAATACTTTTGCAACTTTTATCTTTTTTTTTTCTCTTGAAAATTAATGAATGTTAGATTTTTAAAAAAATAAACTTTTTTCCCGCCTTCTCCCATCTCACGAGGAAGAATCCTGGTTAATCGAATGCTTACATCTAGTAGGCCTACACACTTCACACTATAAATAACTAGCGTATGACTGATAGGGGCCTATAGTCACTGATATATTTAGTGGTTTTAATATATTCGTTAGAGCAAAACTGTAATTTGTTAATAATATGAGGATCTAGATATCCATTTTTTAAAAATAGTTTCAACTAAAACAGATAATTAAATTTTTGGTACAAGGCACCGAAGCCTTGGCTAACAGTCTGCCATACTGATATCTACATTTCTTCATCTACCTTGACTACACTTACAGTTAAATCAGGCCCTCAGTACGCCAATATTTCTGTGTCTGTGGCTTTAGCCCTTCATTCATACAAGGTACATTGTTGTAGCCAAGTAAGTGTGTTTTTAGCGGCCCCCGAAAGGGGAAAAGACTCTATTAGTTTTGTGCGAAATGTCTGTCCGTCTGTCCCGTTTAGATCTCGTAAACTAGAAAAGATATTGAAAATCCGACATCACAATTCAAAGTTCTGATGCAACGGCTACTTTTTTTTTTTTCTGATAGCGAAAAATCTAATTTTTAAAATCAGTTAAGCAAGCAGTTTTTTTTTAAAGAGAAAAAGCTAATTAGTAGGCCTATGCATTATAAGTTAGACCTAAAAAAAAGAATAGTTATCTTGTAAACTTCATTCTCGTGAACTTGGTCGTTGTGCTGGCTACATGACACCCTAGTTAACCGTAGGCCAATAAAACAGATGAACTTTACATCATCTGCCCAATAGACCACAAGGTCTGAAAGGGGGACTAGTTAGGCCAGGTTCAAATCTAACTTTGCATTCACTTGCACCTATCCTTTGATCTGCTGTACCGTTGGGGCACTACACAAGATCTGTCAACCTTCTTTCTCCATTCTTATCTCTCATTTGTCTTTGATATAACATCATTTGGATGTTCTTTCTGAAAATATTGAAGCTGCCTGGGTGGACCACTTCGGGGGCCGATTTTGAGTTTGTGTTTCCACACAAACTGTCTTTGTAATCGTGTTTTTTTTTTTATGTTTTTTGAAATTTGAAGTTGGCATTCTACTGATCTAAGTAAAAATCTTAACTAATATTTATTTTAAACGGGTTAAAAATAATCACGGTATTATATAGTCTAGGTCTATATAGAGTAGTTTATACTATTCGGACACCTATAGGCCAAAATTTCAAAGTTTGACTTTGACAGCGCATTATTTGACAATGGTTCGGCATAGAAAGTAAATGAAGTATCAAAATCTTCTTTATTTTAAGGAGAATAAGGATGACTACTTATATGTGTACCCCTAACCTATATTTGTTATTATATTTAAGGTCAAATTCGGACAAATTTGACCCACATTATTTGATTCCAGACACATAATTTTTTTCGGACTGTATCTATATTTAGGCATCAATAAACTCAGATTTTAATTCTATATTAACATTAAATACATTTTAAGATCCCCTGGCATAGCCCTTCACATTAAATCATTCACATTCCCTAGTGCTATTAGAGCATGGAATGGGTTGCCTGAGCTAGCCAGGAAAACCAGTGACTTGGCAGAATTTAAGTCATTGGTTAATATGCATGACTAAATGCATGACGCGTAGGACGTAATCATCTTCTTTTTTGAAGTAACGTCTGTATTATATAAGATAAGATAAGATTAAGATGTTTTCAAATTATGCCAAAATACGAACACAAAAAATAAAAATATGAACACACTTATTCTAACAAAATTAGGTCACTGGGATACTGACTTCTATACCGACTTTTAGACGTATGTTTGCATTATTAGATGTGTGTTGAATGTTTGTGTTTTTTGTTTATTCATTTAATAAATGTCTAATACAGATGATCTTTTGTAGTATAGTACAGGTTAGGATAGCCATTCTTGCCTAACTGAATCCTCTATATTCTCTCTATATAAATCTAGATCTATAAGTATCTAATAGATCTAGATCTAGGCATTTAACTTCATTCAATGTACCAAGCTCACTCCAAACATTTGCCCATTCATTCTCTCTTTAAAAAAAACAAACAAACAAACGAACAAACATAATAGCCTATAAGATCATTAACATTGATGTCCAAAACTAAAACTGGCTGTCTGAAATAAATTTTGGTAAGAAAATCGTAATTTTATTCGGACACCTTATTAATTATTTTTTTTGTATCGAATCAAACAACTTGGCTACTGATTTAAATAAATCAGCTCCAAAAACAGAATAAATATTGCCGGGCTCATTAGTATAAACTTAGCCAATCAAAAAATATAGTCTTAACCCTAGGAAGATGTAAAGTCATCCGGGTAACATAGGAAAAAACAATTAGAACCTGACTTACACATTTGAAAATTTTTTTTCTTACATAAAAAGACAGCTTAATGGTAGGAAATTAGGTCAGAATCATTGGAAAATGGACAAGCACATTATAGATATACAGCGCGCTTATTGTTTTATAATAAATATTAAAATAATTATTTGATGACTACAAAAAAAGGCGAATGTCCGAATTCATGTTATGTCCAAATTAAATAAACTACTCAGTACTCTATATATAAACAGTCATGTCGGAGACAGCACCTTTTTCTTCAAATCTCCATTTTTGCCCATTATGTGGGTCTGTTTTGCCATTGCCCACCTTAGATAGTGATATAATTCCATGTTCACGTTGTCCATTCAAAAGAAATATTCGAGGTTTGTTTAATTTTACAAGTTTGATTTAATCATAATTTAATGGAAAACAATGAATAACAGATTTATAGATCTAAAATCTAATCTAGATCTATATAGATCTAGTCTAGATTCTAAAATTCAAGATCGTAGAATAACAATTTAAATAATAATTAAATAATATATAATATTAATATATCTAATGATAATCATGATTGATGACATGTCATGATTGATTGATACCGGTAACCATGAGGGCATGAATGATGATAGTCATAGTCATAGATTTTAGACAAGATCTTCAATACTTGTTAGAACAGTTAGATCTACTAGATCTATTTAAATTCTATTAAATCTATATATATATATTCTCACCCTATTCGAGTATTCTAGATTCTAGCTAGGCTAGATCTAAATAGACTAGAATCTAGATCTAGGTCTACAATACATGTGCGAGATGGTTTTTCAATTTAATAAAATTATATATCTAGAATCTAGATCTACATTTCTTAATCATAATTCATATCTAGATTCTAGATCTAGAATCTTATCTGATCTAGTATCTAGCCTAGCAGACTAGATTCTAGATCTATATCTATGTACCAATCTTATTGGACGGCCAACTGGCAATATCATGACTCATATCATACTTATATATTATAATAATAATTTTATTTATAAAGCGCTGTTAACAAACAAAATGTAGGCTCAAGGCGCTGTAACAACATTACAAACAAAAACACGAGAGCTAAAATGACAGTTAATCTAAAAAAGTTTTAAACAGATAGGTCTTAATGTTCTTCTTAAAAGTGGTGTAGCATGTTGTCTGTCTGAGATCAATGAGATATTATGATATTTTATGATTATGAGTAGCCAGTAGGCAGTACTCAGCCAGTAGGTCTAGATTATTAAATATATGAGTTATAGTTATATTTCTTCGATTCAAAGATTAGATGATTAGATCTCTTCTATCCGAAAATCTATTATAAATATATCATCTATCTTACTTAGATCTGATCTCTAGAGATTATTCTCTAGATTATATCCGAACACCAACGGAAATTAGGAGAAAATATTTTTCTTTGGTGAAGGTTTAACATACAAAAAAACTGAAATCAGATTCTTCTTCAACTAATGGACAATAAAAATAGCTGTGTTCCTATGTATTACTACTCACAGCTAATATTTTATTTTTAAATAAATTAGTTCAATTCATTCCTCTACACTGAATGCTGGTCACTGTCTCCGAAACCCACTTATGTAGTTGCTAAGAAATTAAAATAAGTAGATTCACTTCTGACTTCTGAAATATATTATATATATATTTATAGCCTGTTGCCTCCAACTGCTGTAAAGCGGCTATGGATCATCTCAGGAACAGGTGCTCTAAAATGTCTGCTCCATTCCCACAGGGCTAGCAAGGGTACTGGGTGGGTAACATGAAATGGCTTATGCTAACAAGTCCCATTCCTGTACCCTTGCTCCTTGGCTGCACATTATATGTTGGAATAGATGTGACATAATGGGGAAATAACTATTTTTGATTACTTGTATAGTTAGGAGTGATTCCCCTTTTATGTAGTTTATAAAAGGCCTTGCAAACTGTGTTTAGTTGCCACTTGCTCCTGAGTTACCAGCTTGACCACTTGACCTGTGTTGTGTATAGTATTTTTTCTGTTAGTGGTCGTGTGTCATGGGGTACTCTGAGAAGTGTGCCCTGCTCTGGAGATCTTTGGGCTAAGTATGTCTTTAGTATTATTGTATTTTATATAATGTATTTATTAATAGATATAGCCCCAAATGATTTCCAGGCAGTATATTTTTTTTTACCCTGATGTTCTGCATCCTGGGGTACTCCCAAACGTGACATATTTTTTGTAACCTTTTTCTGAGGGATTCAACCTGTATTGAATCATCAGATGGACTTTACATATTTTTTATAGCCTTGTCTCTGAGGGATTCAATCTGTATTGAATCATCAGATGGGCTTTACCAAACGGATGGCTATAGGTGGGATTCTGTGAAGCTTGTAGGCTCATAGGTTTCCCTGAAGCCTATAGTTCATCATGACCATTTTGTTTGTTTTTTTTGGCTAAAAGTGGCTAGTGTAAGCCTGAAGCCTGTAACCATAGTGTAGCCAAAAGTGGTCGTATTTCGACCTGAGGCATGTGACCTTTAGTTGGCTGTGTAAGCCGAAATTTGTAACCCAATGGTCAAAAGTGGTCATGTGTTGACCTGAGGCCTGTGTTTTTGATAACCAGAATGTGACGATAATGTAACATATGACTAGGGCTGTGTGCCATATTATTTTTGAGTATCTTTTGTTTACTTTTTGTTGTGTCGGCCTGTGAGTTGATGGCCATTTATTTTTCTCATGTAAATAAACTTTGTAAATATGTTTACCTGCGACTTTGTAAAGTCTTTTGTTGCATACATTAGTTGAATTGTATACCTGGAGGTTATACCTAATAACCTAGGCAGTACAAGAAGGGACCAGCACACCTCTGGACGAACGTGCCAGCACACTTAACACTGACCTTTTGATCTAAATACCTAAATCTAGCTATAATTCTAATTGAATCCTCTTTAGGTCACACTAGAATAAAACAAATGACTAAATCTTCAACCTTCCAAAAATATTGTATGAATTAGATTCAGGAAATAAAGCAGTAATTATGGTTAAGTATAAAGATATATTTCTGTTGCCAAACTGTAACAATCTGCTAAGATGGGTTTATATTTTGTGAATTACAGAACATGATGAAGTCGTTGAAAAATTTGTTCTACATTTTAATGCTCCAAAGAAAAAGAAATCAGACACCAGCCAAGAAATGGATGCCACTGGAGTGAATGAATTTAATGGCCCAACTGTAAGTCATTTTTTTAAGGATTCTGAGGGTTAAAAGACAAGTAATGGTAAAAGTTGAGACTGATAAAAACAACAGTCATGAGCCCAGTGTCTCCTTTTTTCTATGAGTGCATTCTGCTTATATGCAAAATCTTTGTCCATAGCATTAACATTTTTGTGAACTGTTTGTTGACTTGCAACTATCAAGTTGGAATATATATATATTTTTACATTCGACTATACTAAAACTTTTTGGGAACAAAAACAGGTGTCGTTGTCTTATTAGTAGATACAAAAAAAAAAAAAAAGGTTTAATAATAAAACTTCAAAATAAAACCTTCTCAAGTTATACTAGATTATAACTTTAACTTCACTTAAAATATATTTTTCTGCACCTCCAAAAATGAAGCTAAAAAATTTTTCAATTAGTCTATTGTTGTGTGAATCATTGTCTCGCGTTTTATTTACTTACACCAAAATTTAACATTAAATGTGATTATTTTATTGAGAATAGCTTCAGGCAGCAAGCCCAGCTTACCTATGTAGGCATATTACTTAACAATACAAAAAGTTGTATTAGGTTAACATCTTTTTTCCTCAAAATAAACATGTCTTAATTTGACAGATATATACATGTATACATCAATTGTCTTTATTTAACATATTATAGTACTTTCAAATTTGAAAAGTATGAAAATGCCAATCAAATATAGGATGTCAAATGATTTTAACAATATACTTCAACTCACTTTAAAACTATTACTTTTAACATACCATAATCACACATGGTTCCATCTTCTGTCTACCACTCTCTTCTATTTATCTGCTTTTTATCCTCATATAATTTAATTAATTATGGCTTTTATATAATGCTACTTTCATGCGTATAGCATGCTTAGAGCGCTATGGTCCAATCTCATTTGTGAAGCAGTGAGGGTGGGTATCTGAGAGGTTTTCCGTGCTGCCTTTAGGCATTCAGTAAACACAATTCTGCTAGATTCTCATACAAGATTTATTATGTAACACACACACCCATACACTCCATAACAAATAGAAAGAAATCGTAAGTATTTTATTATACACCATACAAAATGCTGACATCAGTGAGTATTTTGTTATACATTATACAATTTGTTGCTGAATCTAAATACTTTCCTTCTTTTTTTACTTGTAATAATAATAATAATAATAATAATCTTTATTATCCGTAAGGAAATTTGTCTTACAATTTGTGCATTACACCAAACAAAAAACATTATAACTATAAGAAACCAAAGTGTACATTCACACCAGACTCACTCATAATTTACATGTGACAAAGTTTATACCAGATTGTTCTTATTTAATGATTTGATTGCCAGGGGAACAAAAGAGTGTTTGTGTCTGTTTGTCTTTGCTATCGGTGTCTTGTATCTCTTTTGTGATGGTAAAATCACAAAGTCCTGACACAAAGGGTGATTCTTTATTTCGAGGATCTTGTTAGCTTTTTTATAGATGTTTGTCTCAAACAACTGCCCAAATGGGGTTTGTTTTTTGCCAATGATTTTGCCAGCAGCATTTAGGATTCTATTAAGTTTATTTTTATTTTTAATGCTCAGATTGCCATACCAGGCAGTGATATTGAAACTTAAAATATTGCAGATGTGAGCGTAATAAAATAACTATTGCTTGATTGAAGGGTATTACTGAATTTCACCTTTCTTTCATTATGTAAAAAATTATTTTTAGTGATAGTCAACTTGATATTTATTGACTAATTGTATACTCTTGTGTGTGTCTAGGTTGAACGTATCTGTCCTAAATGTAACCACGACACCATGATCTACACAACAAGACAGACCAGGTCAGCTGATGAAGGCCAGACAGTTTTTTACACCTGTGTTAACTGCAAGTAGGTTTTTGAAAACAATTTTTTTATTAGACAAAGTGCCAATATTTAAAAAAAAATTGACCACATTGTTTTGTTGATTGCCTTTATCTAGTTGACCAATGATGTCTATTTCCAATTTTAAAAAATGGTGTCTTACTAAAAAGATGTCCAACAAAGATAATCAACAAATATTTACCAGTAATACTGTTAGATCAAAAATAGCTTCATAAACCTTCCATTCCATGGTAGGCTTTAACAGTGCTGTATTGGAACTTTTAAAACAGTTTTTGTAGAAATGAAAAAAAAAAAAGGATTTATACCCATATATGTTTTCACTAAAAAAAAAAAGCAGTGCCTGTTTATCTTCTCTTTTTGAACAATCCATTAAAAACTCTTTCTAATAAAAAGGTGCAAAAACTACTGGTAACTTCCTATAGTAGTCAGCTGTAAAACTCCATTCCATCACTGTAGTAGTTATTATCTGTCCTCAATTTAGCTGCCCATTTCTTTACAGTAAACTGACTGTTCAGAAATTAATTCTCAAATAAAAATACCAACTTTAAATAGGATTCATATTAATGAGTCTGGATTTAGTAGCCAAGTGCTTTATTTGCCACCATTGATCTGTTTTCTGAATGATTAATCATGAAAATAAATCTAAAATAAAATATGCATTCTTTTACTACTTCTATTGTTTACTTTCAGGTTCCAAGATATTGAGTATTCATGACAAACATTGGATTTTTTTCTCTTAAACCATGTGAAATATATTTCTTATTTTGTCTTATTCTTATTGAATGTATATGCCCTTTTTATGTAACATTAGATTTTCTATTAAAGAAAATTGATGTTTTTTTTTTTTTTTATTTCATTTATTTTTATCTAAAAATGATTAAATTACAAATGTTACAAATAACCATGTTCTGCTGGAAGCTGATGTGGACAGTATAGACGCCCTACTTGACAGCTGCTCTGGGTCTAACACTTATCCTGTGTGTGGGGCATTACCATATTTCTATGGTGATCTATTTCGGCCAGCTCAAATAAGGACAGTGTAACAGAGGTGTCCCCTGTAAGTGCTATAAAGAGCATAGCTTTTTTTTTTTTTTTTTTCCTAATTTAAAAAAAAAGCTTATTGCTTATCATAGGGCAATGTAATTGCATACCTGCCACTGCATCAGACAATTCCTCAATAAACACTTTTTGTTTTCCATTGCTATAGCATGATCAATGCACTGTGGTGTAATCTCTCTTGTGCACTCGTGATAGAGGGAATGGATATCTGGGAGGTTTCCTTGCTGACTTTTTGCCTTGGCTCTTCTGCCCAGGCACCCCTGACAGTTTATCAATGTAGTATTTTAATTAAATCAATCAAGTAATGCCAATGGGCTAACATTGTAACATACAATATTAAACAACAAAACACTGACAAAACAAATGTTGAATGATAGTTCATACATAGCAATTAGAGGAAAACAGTCAATGTTACTTATTAAGTACTATTTCAGTGAACATGCATTATTTACAAATAGATTTCTGGCTTAACATAAAGGCACACAATACTCAAAATTCCAGGGATACAACCAAATACTTCCCATATACATCTACATCCACTGAATCCCTAAACAAGACATATGAATTCCTCATGATCGCCACTCAACATAACTATAATCACAAACCGATTTGGAGCAATAAAATTAAGGTGAAAATAGCAAAAAACTTAATTTACCCAGTACTTGGGACCAACAAAAAAAGCTACAAAAGAGAACAAGCCAATCAAGTCCCAACACAAGAAGCAATGACAGTTTCAGAGTGCGTCTTCAGAAACAGTGCATAAAATAATGTGATATATAAAAAGAAGAAAAAAAAACAACTCAATATGCACATGATTATATCTATAAGGGTCGCCGCTACCTATTGTGCAATGTGTGCATTGGATTGGATGCAGGCGGCCTAACAATGGGGGAGGCCAAATCATTATTAAGGCCTACAAGGTTACCTTTATTTTTTTTTTTTTTTTTTTTGTTTAATAAAACAAATACTAAAAAATGTTAATATAAATTCTAATTATTCCATTAGTCTTTGAAAACTATTTTTTTAAAATAATAACGATAATTGTATATAATATTTTAATAAGAAAAAATGGAGCGGCGCTTGAAGGGATTCCCGGGAATTTTTTTTTTTCAGAGGTGCCTACTCAATTTCTGTCCTTGAATTTTTGCGGGTTGCCTGTAGGGGTACTAATATTTGTTTTGAATGACGCTTACGGAAGCAGAGCAGTAACAATATGGGTTAAAACTTAAAGAAAACATTTAAAATGTGGATTTTCTTATCTGGGATTGGTTGAATTTCTTCGCCCGTTTTTTGTGTGAAAAAAAAGAGGTCTGCGACAAAGACTTCTTACTTAGCATGATGATCTATAAAACGATCACTCCCATTAAAGATGTCTGTGTGCTATATATAACTTAGAATGACCCTCACACAATACTATTGACCAGGGCTGCCTCTTTATTATTTGACTTTTTTTTTACTAGAATGAATAATGCGTTCTAAAAGAAAACTCATTAATATTGGCCTTTTAAAAATATTCTTTCTTCTTATTATGAGAAAAAAAAAGCGTTGTGAACGTTAGAAGAAAGAATTTCTGAAGCTGGAAACGCCAGAATACGTTCAGGGCCTGGCCATGAAATCAGACCCCTTGTCGACTTGAGAGGAAAGCATCAGAATAATCAATTCTATCTCCAGGAAGAACTTTTTACAACGCTTAAAAAGGATGAAGGCAACACTATTTCCAAAACCCCCCCCCCCCCCAAGAACTAGTTTTATTGAAATTTTATTATGTAAATTTGGATAGTAAAAATAATGATAAATTACTATAAATGAGAAATAAATTGTGGCAGCCTAAATCTCTCCAGCTTCTATGGGAGACTCAAACGAAAATTTTGTCAAGTAGGGAGTAGCCACCCAGAAATGTTTGAGAAACACTTATGTAATGCGTTTTATTTCAAGTCATTGTATAAGTGACTTGTACTTAGGATTATTTGTTTTATATTAATTCAAGAAAAATATTCAGTAGGCCAACTGAGTTGCCTCATTTTGTGCTAGTAGTGGTGAGTTGGATACATTTGTAGGCACCACAGAATCCCCATAGGGGGAAAAGATGATTTTGGAGACATAATGCACATTTCTCCAAAATATAATCGTGATGATCACAATCAAAGTTTACGAAACGTTGAAAAAGGTTACACCATCAATGGCTTTGGCGTTAAGTCCCTCTATTCTGCATATTGGTCCATTTAGGATTAAATACATAAACTACGACATTACAGGTACAAAAGGAGTAGCCTATGTGATTAGGGTCATATTATATTAATTCTGAAAAGACCCTAATATAATGCAGAAAGAAAATATTAGAAAATTGCTCTTGAAAAGAAAATAATAGTTTCAACGCATAAAAGAATATAGGATTTTGAAAAGCAGCCTTAGCAATCCTTTATAGGCGAATTTTTATCGGCAATGTCTCGCATTTAAAGGATCCGCAAATAGTTTATTTGACACAAACACAAAAAAAAAGATATTTGTATCAATTAATAAAGGCAATGTCAAAAGTTGAGTGAAATAGAAAATAATAAAAGCCCTTGAAATTGTATAAGCACATAAATACTTTCACAAAACATTAAATAGTACACCAGATATGTCTAATACCGAACTAATGATCATTATGATTGCTTCTAGTTCTTATATAGCCTATACCCTAGGTTGCAATACATGAACGTTTTCTGAGCTTTCGCCCAATTACTGATACAACTGGAGAAGGACTTTGTGACTTCGCAATAGAGAAAAAAATGATAAGTTAAAATTGGAAATAAAACATCTAAGAGGGATACAACGGTGCGAATCGAACATGAAAGCAAAAAAAAAAAAAAAAAGGAATGATCTATAAAAATGGATTTAAATCAACGAAGCTTTTTTTCGTCCATGCAGTGTCCAGCCGGCACCTTCGACATAGGGGTTACGGAGGCGGCAACAAACATCGCGACGGCCCCGTCTATAAGAATACTATTTAAAGAATAGGCCCTATAGAATAGGAACACGGCGTGCCAAGAATATGATTATTGATGTTTCGTTTTTTTCATTTATTTTTCTTGATTAGTTCAGTTTTTTTGTTTTTGAAAAGCTAATAAATTGACTGCATGAATAATGCATGGTTCATCAGCAGGATGGGCATCAAGATTGTGACTAAGGAAAATCCCAAGGCAAAGGCTCTCATTTGACCAATCTATGATATGCCACTTAAAATAAATATTTAATGCTATCAATAAAATGCTCTATTGTTAAGCACCTCAGATAAAGATAAATATATAAGCATTTACCTACAGAGTAGGGGCCTACAAACAAAGATTTAAGAATAAATTGCTTGAATTTCTTTTTTTTCTTTTTCTTTTAATTCATTTTCATTTATAGAGTATGGAACCAATTAAGTATATATATATAATTAAGTATATGTAGTTGTAGAGAGCAATCAATAACCATATAAAGAGTAAATGGTGTATCAAAATAATTTGGTGTTAGAAAATGAAGACTTTATTACTGTTATTGTTATAGTAGTAAGGTGAACAATGGTAGACAAACTGACCGATAAAATTATCTTTCTTAACTTTACATCTAGATCTAGATCTAGAAATAATAGTCCATCAATAGAATGTTTAAAAAATAATAAAATAATAGATCTAATTTTCAAAAAAATGCGAGAAAGACGTCTCGCACACCGGAAGTGAAAGTAAAGGTGTTTACATCATGGCGGACGATAGTTCCTTCGAATTTGATAACTTAGATGAAGTATTCAATGCAGCTGCCGAGTATCTTCGTCTGAATGGATCAACTTATGATAATGAAAAGTTGTTGTATTTCTATTCCAGATACAAACAAGTAAGCATTGCACTTCACTTTATATCAAATTAATCATCAAGACAGCTACTGAGCTGAGGCTTGCTGCTCTTAACTTTGCTTTTGAAACTTTTACTTTAGTGAAAGTTTAGTCTTTAGTCAACTTTTACTTTACTAGACTTAGACTTATTTACTCTTACTAGTCTTACTTAGTAAGTACTAAGTTACTACATACTAGTCTTACTCACACTCACACTGTTGTTCGACTCAGGGACTCAGGCTGACTCTACTAACGAGTAACGTCTAAGTCTACATCATATCATAGATAATAGATTATTATAGTCTATACTACTCTATTGTCTCTATACTATAGATTAGATCTAGATCCTCTATTTATATAAATCTATTTGCCATGGTCACTCTTAAATACTAAAATAGACTTATAAAAATAATAGTCACTAGATTTAAAATTTAGATCTAGAACTTAAAAGCTGATTTAGATTCTAGATAAAATTTAGGCTCTTAGTATCTACTAATCTACCAATACTAGATCTAGATCAGATTCTATTCATTGGGTCTCCACTACTCACAGTTTGTGACGTTGGAGGTCAGTGTTGAAGCCTACTATAACGAATGGTTTCAGTTGAAGGCTTATATTTCATTTAGCAGTCTTATGTTCAATATTTGTTCAACAGTTCTTCTGCCTGCTCTGAAGCCTGGCTTTTCTTTGGAAAGGACCTCCTCAGCTTTTCATTTGAGTTTGTTGAGAATTATTCTTAGCATTGTCTTGCTAAGATGACTGATTAGACTTATCATTGTCTCAAGTTTCCTTTCTTGGGCATTGAAATAATTCAAGAGGGTCCATTCTTTTAGCCATATTTTCTGGCAGATTGTCCTAGAAAACATTTAGTTATATGTGAGCTGCCATGTTTT
Organism: Biomphalaria glabrata; assembly: GCF_947242115.1. Taxonomy (NCBI): domain Eukaryota; kingdom Metazoa; phylum Mollusca; class Gastropoda; family Planorbidae; genus Biomphalaria; species Biomphalaria glabrata. The sequence goes on from NC_074719.1 coordinate 18,707,402, forward strand.
AAAAGTTCTAATGGTATTTTATCAATTCCAGGCAACTTGCATCCTTCAAATGATCTAATTGCATCCTTCAAGTGATCTAATTGCTTCCTTTGCCTCGACAAGGTTTTTGCTGTCCTAAGATGCTTTGTTTTTTTATTAGACTGAAGTTATCTTAAACCTATGACTTATTTATACATATTGTTGCAATATTCTGTCCACCATCTTAGCACATCTGCTTCTTGTGTCCAAAGAGTTCTTTCATTTTTTTCAATCACTTGTCTTGTGTTGGTTAAAGCTTTTAATGTTTCATATATAATATCTTTTTGCTATTTCAAACTTTCAAGGTGCCATCGATTATAGTGCACTGGTCACTAATTCATTTTTTCTTTTGCATTTTCATGCATATTTCCTTGTTGGTTGAACTGTATTCTTCTTCTATCAAGGGATTAACATTTTCTTTTTTTTTTTTTTTTTTTAGTTCTATTCTTGCATCACATAAATCAAGGATGTCATTTGTGACCCAAGGCTTAATTTTCCTTCACTTCTTTGGACCTCAGAGGCTGACTGGTGTAATACTATTCTAAGTCAATGTCCCCATGTATAAGGTTGAGAGTTGCAAATTTCTCTCCCATTCTGGCCTCAAATAATTCAGCTATGTTTGGGTCTTTGAATTTTTCAATGTCTTTCTTAATGTGTGGGTTTGTAGGTTTGTGATGCTTTTTTTAATTTCAATAATACAGTCATCAAGACCATGTCATAGTCACTGCTTATGTCTGCTCTAGGAAAAGTTCTGGTTTTTACTTTGTTGATGTTTAATTTAAACCTCAAACAAAACAATATTTATTCGATTAGGCAGTGTTACCTGGTACATTTCATGTAGTTTTTCTGGATGGTTTGTGTGGGAATAAGGTGTAAGCTACAGTGAGTTTATAGCTGCTTGCAAACTCTAACTCATCTAGCTTTCTCTTTCTGGACTACAAAACAAACTCAGTGTTGATGGTTCCTTTCATCGCCACTGTACCAGATCTTGTTACCTTCTTCTCTTGTAGTTTCTCCTCAACCTGTCCATCTGACTTAGATCATGAAGTTTCTGTGTGAGTTCCTTTAGTTGGCCACATGAATAGAGAGTTTCTACATTCCATGTTCCAATAACTGTGCTCATGTTTTAAGGTGTGTCTCAGTAACATACTTTTCACTTCCAAAACCCTGGGACACAGCAGGAAGTAGAGTCATTGTTAATCTAGGCCTCGGCTGTTGCGGCATGGTTTTCGATGGTTTCTTCTTTTTCATAGAAATTATTGTGTTCATTAAACAAAATGAAAGGAAACTACAACAGAATTTTTTTTTTTTGTTGGTTTTTCATATTGTATTATGATGTTATTTCATACTATGATATTTTTATATATTCCCTTTTACAGGCTAAAGAAGGAAAATGTAACACTCCTAAACCAAGTTTCTTTGATTTCCAGGGAAAAGTAAAATGGTAGTTACTATAGTTTTTACATTCTGAATTGGAAGTTTTTAATATATATTCCAACATTTTTCTTGTTAAAATTCTAAAGATCAGATAAAGATTTATTTTCTGGACTTGCTCAGTAAAACTATTCCATAGATTTGAAGTTGTGCTACAAACCCCATTACAATTAAAACAAAATTTTTTATTATATTTTTTAATGCAAAATAAAAAAAAGTGCCTGCAAAATGTTACATCTTCTATGTGAGAATGCAATAGGCTTTCAAAACTCATAATTTTAAGTTGAAAATGCCAAAACATTATCCTATAATCTGTTCAAATTGTTCTCATGCTCACAAAAAAAAGTACATACTGAGGATTTCAATTTGGTCCAGTTCATAAAATGTGCTGAGAAAAAAAAAAGACCATTTCTTTCCTTTTTTTTTAAGTGTCTGTGGTTTCTCACATAAGTGTGTATTGGTAATCCCATTAATTTGAAAATTTAGGTGAGACAAGAAAAATAAAACACTGCAAATTTATTTTACTCACACATAAAGCAAAGTTTCCAGCTCATAAATTGAAATTTAAAAAAAACATCACAAATTTAAAAAAAAAATGTTTTTTTTAAAAGCCAACTGTAAAGTCAGGTTGTGTGCAAATCGGATATCAGGCCAAATATACATTTGGATTGACATATAGAAAATGTCCTGTAGTGAAATTTACATCTACTTTTATATTCTGATGCATTCACTGTCCAATGGTGGGAGTAATTGCCAAATGGTAGTCAGATAATATTATTTAATATGTTTTCCATTAGATAAATGATGATGAAACTTTTAATAAAATATAAAAATTTAATGTCCATTTGTGTGAATTTCAATTTCTTTAAATGTAATGAGCTTGTAGCATTGAATTTGATAATTATATTAATTATTATTAATTATAAATATAATTATTTTTAGATTATCCAGTATGGCAATTGTTTTATCTGTTATTGGTTGATTGGCTAAGTACTTGATTTCAACATGATTATTAATTATATTATTTTTGGGGTGGGAATGTGGAATGTAAGAACCCTGAATCAATGCGGTAAACTGGCCCAACTTTTAAGAGAGTTTGACTCTTACCGGCTGGAAATCCTTGGGATCTGCGAGATGCGGTGGACATCAAGTGGACAAATAATCAATGATGGCAAGACAATAATATATTCAGGACATGACAAGGAGCACATTGGTGGTGTAGGAATCATCATGTCTAAAATAGCAGCTTCAGCGCTAATTGCTTGGAAGCCAGTCAGTGACCGCATCATTACAGCTCGACTCCAAACAAAGCAAATTAAAGTCACTACCATCCAAGCTTATGCCCCTACAGAGGATGCAGAAGATACCATCAAAGATCATTTCTATAATCAACTACAAACCACTCTTGATGAAACACCTACTCACGACCTAATTCTACTGATGGGAGACTTTAACGCCAAAATCAATCCCAACCGAACTGGCTTTGAATATGTAATGGGACCATATGGCTCTGCAGAAAACATCAGTGATAATGGCGAGCGCTTGATTTCTCTCTGCGCATCCAACAGCCTTTCAATTGGAAACACGTATTTTAAGCACAAACAAATACACAAAAAAACATGGCGATCACCAAATGGAGAAACCTTCAACGAGATAGATTACATTTGCATCTCCAAACGATGGAGGTCAGACGTGCGGACCCGCAGAGGAGCTGATATCGGCTCAGACCACTACCTTGTCAGTGGCAAATGTAAGCTCCGATTGAAACGCCAACCAAAACGAGCCACACGACCCCGCCCATTTAATGTAGAGAAGCTTAAAGACGGCAATACTGCAGCACAGTTCCAATTGAAACTAACGAACCGCTTTGAGGCTCTTGCAGATATATTGACCCTTGAAGAAGAGTGGGCCAACTTCAAAGATACCACTATTGGGTGCACGGAAGAAGTTATCGGAAGGAGGCGAGGTTCATACAAGGAACGGTGGATACAAGACAGAACATGGAAATTGATAGATGAGAGGAAAGAGGCCAAATGTAGACGAGATCAGAAAAATGAAACACAGGATCGCAGCCTAGCGGAAGAAGCCTATAGGGAAGCAGATCTGAAAGTAAAGAGAAGCTGTCGGCAAGATAAACGGGACTGGATTGAGCAGAAGGGACAAGAGGCACAAGCAGCTGCAAGCAGAAATGACACAAAAACCCTCCATCGTATTGTCCGAGATCTCACTGGAGCAAAGAGTGGACATGGGGCACCAATAAAAGACAAGCAAGGCAAAACTTTGTTAACGAAAGAAGAACAGGATGCAAGATGGGTAGAGCACTTTAAAGAGACCCTTAAGCCAGACCTGCCTACCAAAAAAAGTCCAAATGCGTAACACTTACGGTCAAAATGCGTATTTTGGCACCAGAATGCGTAACACTTACGTGATCCTCTATTTTGTCATATATATATATATATATATATATATATATATATATATAATATTAGATGTCATGATTAGATCTACAATCTAAATCTAGATCAATAGAGATGATATCTAGACTAGATCTGGATCTATGTCTATATAATGAATATAATCTACTCTAGATCTGGGCTCAAAAAGTGTTACCGATGCCGTGGATCCGCTAGATCCAAACTTTCGTAGGCCTACCTTCATACTTGATCTATTCTATACTAAGACTAAGAATCTAGTCTAGATCTAGACTAGATGGTAGTAGATGTTATCGATCTAGATCTAGTCAATCTAAATTCTAAATCATACTAGATCTAGATCTATAACTAGTTTGTAGGGTAATGTAGAGAATCATAACGTAATGACTAGCTAGACTCGAGCTAGATCTATTCCTGTATAACAAGTTATCTAGATTCTAGATCTAGAATCCAGATCTAGACTAGATATCTACAATGTCACTCAATGTGTTTTGAATCGATAGCTCTTCGATTTTTTTTCTATACAAATGAATACGAGAATCAGGAATGCACCAACATAATTAATTTCTACTCATGAACTTACAAAAAAAAAAGTCACGTTGGTGTATCAGCTAACTGACGGTACCACAGGTGGGCTTAGCGTGACCTCCGTGACCGCTTGTAAGCTAGTCTAGAGAGAAGAAAAAAAAAAGCATACGAAATGCGTAACGCGACGGGTTAAATGCGTATTTGCGTACTGGCTGTCATTTTCGGGAGATTTTGCGTAACGAATACGCATTTTGCATAACGGTAGGCAGGTCTGCCCTTAACCAACTGTCGCCAGACCTAACTTACATATTCAAGGACCCCTCTCCAGACAATGATCTCAAGGTTAAGACAGACCCAATAACTGCTGAGTAGGTTACCATGGCCATAGCAGTGCTAACAAAGCACCAGGACTAGACATGATATCAGCAGAAATGCTAAAATATGGGGGACAGTACATTGTTAACAGAATGACTGATCTCTTAAATCTCTGTTGGCGAACTTCAAAAGTCCCAGAGGACTGGCAAAAGGGAGTGATTGTAAAGCTTCCAAAAAAGGGCAACTTGGCAGACTGCAACAACTGGAGGGGCATTACTCTCCTCTCTGTTCCAGGCAAAGTTTTCAGTACTGTTTTGTTGAGACGGCTTCAACAGTCTGTAGATGAAAGGCTCAGAGAAGAACAAGCAGGTTTCCGAAGAGGCAGATCATGTACAGAGCAGATTTTCGTTTTACGAAATATCATAGAACAAAATCTTGAGTACCAACAACGGCTAACGATCAGTTTTGTGGACTTCAAAAAAGCGTTTGATAGTGTCCACCGAGAATCACTATGGAAAATAGTTAGAGAATACGGTATCCCAGAAAAATTCGTCCAGATCCTACGACACCTTTACAGTCAGTCTAGTTGCTGCATTAAAACAGAAGAGGGAACAGAGTTTTTTACAATCGAGACAGGTGTGAGACAGGGGTGCATCTTATCTCCCTTCTTTTTCCTCCTAGCCATCGACTTCATAATGAGGAGAGCAATGAACCAGACTGCCTTTGGTATTCCATGGCATGAACAACTCCGATTGACGGACTTGGACTTTGCTGATGATGTTGCACTACTCAGGGCTACAAATAAATGCATTCAAGAAATGACGGAGAGCCTAGACAGAGAGGCACCCAAAATTGGCCTCCGCATAAACTTGGATAAGACTAAAATTATGCGAGTTGGATATAAGGCAAAGGGTGTCCCCGTCAGACTTGGCGAGTCAAAGCTTGAAGAGCTGGACAAGTTCACGTACCTTGGCAGCATCATAACAAATGATGGAGATGCTTACCATGATGTAGCATGTCGAATAGGAAAGGCAGGGAGCATTTTCCAAAGGCTGCAGCCTATTTGGACTACCCAAGCCATTGGACTCGAGACAAAAATACACCTTCTCAACACAATCGTCATTCCAACTGCTACATATGCATGTGAGACGTGGAAGTCATCTGTCAAAATTGAGAAAAGACTAAATGTGGCTCAACAGAGATGGCTGAGACGGATTTTGGGAGTCAGTTACACAGACCGGATCTCAAACAAGGAAATCCTATGCCGAACTGAGAGTCGAACACTTAGTGAGGTTGTGACTGAGCGTAGCATGAGGTTTGCGGGACATGTTCTACGTCAAAATGAATTACGCACACCAAGAGTTGCGATAACATGGAAGCCAAAACGAGGAAAGCGCAAACAGGGACGTCCTCGTATTATCTGGCGACACACCTTCATGGAGGACCTCAGAACAGTGGACACCAGGTGGGAGGAGGCTTCAGACATTGCCAGTGACAGATCATTATGGAGACAGCTTGCCGCCCAATGCGCCGAACGGCGCGGGACGACCTAAGTCTAAGTTGGGGTGGGTGTATGTCAGAATGTGCAAGACAGAGGTCAAGATGAGTAAAAAAAAAAAAAGTAATTCAATAAAACATAGGACAGCTTGTTTTCATCTCACTACAATCAAATATCCAGCTAAACTTTTCTAGGGTGAACATGTCCTTTAAGCTTTGACATAAAAGGCTTCATATTTAAAAATATTCTACATATTTAATAGTACTTCATTCAACCATGTCAATATATAAAGATCTATATATAGTTTTAAAATTATTTTTTCATACAGGGAAGCATGGCACAAGCTTGGAGATATGAACAAATCTCAGGCCAAAATGGAATACATATCACTTCTGACCAATCTAGACCAGGACTGGAGAAATAAAATGGTTTGGTCTTTTTATTTCACTTTTTCATTAAGCCTTTAATTAAAAAAATTTTTTTTTGTTTCATATTTTAAACTTTAATATTTGAAAGGATAGATTTAACACCAGATTTACAGGCTGAGACGTTTTTTATTGTCTTAGTAATTAGATTACATTTCATATTTGTTTGTAAGTGTAAGACTGGTTAATACTACCATCCAGAAGATTCTTTTTTTAAGAATCTGGCTGACTATGTGTTGTGCTCACCTTGTCCTGTTTTTCTGCTAGTTTGAATTGTTGCGTGGGAAAGCTTGTGTCCTGATCAGGGCATTGCTTTGCCATTTTTGATTTACCATTTTATGTTATTAAAATTATTGTACCTAGTTCTGCTATTTTATTTGTGACATGCATGCCTCATTCAAAAGTCTTGAGCTTATATGCCTGTTTGCTTTTTCTAGTCTTTGGTTGCTTCAAGTGGAGATGGTGGAGAGTCTTCAGGGTCCCAGGCTAGACCTCAGGGAATGGGTGTGTCTGTGAGTGTCATGTCAAGGACAGAGAGTGAGCTGAGTGAGGGAGAGAAAACAATTTTCGACTGGTGCAAGGAGGGAAATGTAGACAAGGTGAAAGAAATTCTACTGGCTGGCTCTGTGAATGTGAATGGCTTGGATGAAGAGGTTAGTTCTTGGTGGACTCTAATATGTTGTGGTGTAGCTCTTTATTGATAAATAGGCTTAGATCTTGTTAACTGGCTTTAGTACTTGCTAAGATAACTGGTTCTATACAACACACAATTTTTGACATGATTTCTATATTATATTATTATTATTATAATGTTTGATAATCTTCTACAGTTTGGATACATTTTAGTGTAACATAAGGAATGTCAAAGAGAATTAAATTACTATTAAAGAAATTTGAGTATATCACATGCAGATGCAATTAATTGTGAAGGAATCTAATGACATTCTTTAAGAAAAACTGGTTATTTGATAAAGTAAAAGTCTGCTACTTTGAAGTTCCCGGGTTAATATTCCTTAATTGGCTATATTCAGAATATATAGAAATCAAATACTAAAAGTTGTGCACAGATTATCTGATTATATGACAGTTGGCCTTTGAAAATCGCCAAATTTGTACAGGTTGTCACATGTGTCGTTTCTTTGAGGTGCATTCTATTTATTTCAACACCCTTTTTTTGGTACTAGTCTGAGATGGGAAAATCATTCCCATGTATGAATTTTTTTTCTAGGGTCTTGGGTTACTGCACTGGGCAAGTGACAGAGGATTAACAAACATGGTGGAACTATTACTTAGTTTACATGCAGATATAAACATTCAGGTTTGTTAAATGATTTCATTTTTTAGTAGTCTAGCTTATATCCATCACCATTCTCCTTAATTGGAAATATTTTAGATCTTTTTTCATGTTATTATTCATGTTCAATGGAAATACTGTTGAAAGATGTTATTATATTTAGTTATATCCAGATATTATAATTTCTCTCTTTTTGTCATTTAGGCTAGCGACCAACAAACAGCTTTACATTATGGTATGTATCTTTCTGAACAAGGTATCAACCCACATCCCTTTAACTTTAAACCCATTTTAAAGAAAATTTGGCTAAATTCAGGAAGTAGCATGTACAAAACAAACTTTGCATTTTTTTTAATCATCATCATCATCAAACTCCATTTGAGTCAGGGCTTGAGAGGCTCCAGTCCTCTCTTGTAAAAGCTCTGGAGGACAGAAATCCTGTTGTTTTGCATAGTACATACATGTTACCATACAGGTGGAAAATTTTTGGTTTCCCAGACCTGTCAGAGATCAGCAAGTCTGGGGCAGTCCAAAAAAAATATGAGACACGGTTTCCTCTTGTTAGGAAGCGCGGTGGCTGAGCTGTAAAGTGCTTGGCTTCCAAACCAGGTGTCCTGGGTTCAAATCCTGGTGAAGACTGGGATTTTTTAATTTTTGGATCTTTGAGTGCCTCTGAGTCCACCCAGCTCTAATTAGTTGGGGAAAGTTAAGGCGGTTGGTCATTGTGCTGGCCACATGACACCCTTGTTAACTGTAGGCCAAGAAACAGATGACCTTTACATCATCTGCCCTATAGACCACAAGGTCTGAAAGGGGAACTTTACTTTTTTATTTTTTCCCCTCTTCTTCTCCACAGTGGGGGGGGGGGGGGGGGGCAGTGAGTCAAAATTTGGCCATAGAAGTAATAAATTTGAGCCAATAGGTTAGTGGCCTGTCCTGCACTGTGTTATAAGAGCTTGCTCAGGCCTGGATAGCTTCCACCACGGGAAAGTGAAGTCCAGGCACCTCATGCGTTCCCAGACTCCACTGACTTGGTACCCACTGCATTATTACAGGGATTCCATAGCGTTGCTTTATGTTGTGTGAAGCCATGATGACAGTGTCCAAATTGGGGGGGCCAATATCTAGGGCTTTGCAAAGCATGTAGTACAGGTTTTGAGTCAGTGACCACAACAATCTTATTTGAAATCATAAATTATTGAAAAGTCGGAATCACTTATGTCAAACTTAAAACCTATTTCTAACAGCTGTGTCCTGTGATCACCTTGACCTTACCAAGCTCCTTGTTCTTAAGGGTATTGACATTTCCATAAGGGATGCTGAAGGGAACACAGCTATGGATGTAGCCAGTGATGATATGAAACTTCTTCTTCAGTCCCTACAAAGACAAGCCTCTTAGCAATGAAATCCTGTCACCTAGCCATTACTGATCAACTGTATTATTTGTTTACAAATCTTGTTCAATATTATTTGACCTCAAATGTATGTGATCTTGAATGAATAATATTTTTTTCCTCGGGTGAAACCTTTTTTTTAGTATTTGTGTTTTATTTAATATATGAATGTTAAAACAGTTAATTTCTTGTTTTTTTGTTTGTTTGTTTTTTTGCATCTAAACAAAATGTAATACAATTGGTTCATTGTAACTACATCATTCCCTCTGTAAACACAAAAAATACTTTCAACTCAAAGAGACCTGTTTTTAACAACTAGAATAGTAATTAAGTTCTTAGAATGTAGCTACATTTCAATACTATTTGACTAAGAGGCACATTTTGTCAATTCTAATTTTATTTTATTTCACAACTTTCATATTAGGTTAATTGTAATGATTAAATAAAAGTAGAAAAAAAACTTTAACATCTTCATTAAAACTATTATTGATTACAATCCCTCTCCAAATAGTGCATTATTGTAATTCTTTATATTTCCTTTTCTACTGGTTTTCTTCTGTTTCTATGAAATAGGCAACACAGAGAGACACAGCTGAATATAAGAGGAGGGGGGGGGGGGGAGAAGAAGCTTGTGACTTTCTTTTAGTCCTGCTTTCCTTTTATGTCTTTAAATTTTTGTTTTGTTGACACAGATGTGTTCATGCTGACAGTCCTTGATATTATCTGTTACTTATTATTACACTTCTTTTATTCTTCAGAGAATTTAGTTTTGTTGCTATTAAGCTTGTAAGTGATTAATTTAAGAAAAAAATTCCTAGTATGGGCTAAATTGTTCAGGATAGTGATGTACATTTTGTTTCTTCTTTTGGACTCATTCAGAATGATTTTTTGTGAGTGCATTACTTCTGTTCCTTGTATTTTTTTTTAAAGTAGCTGCTTCTATGCTACACAGATTGTAACAAAAAGGCTTTTGCAGAACAGAACTAAACATTGAATTTCAGTCCTAACAAAATGTTTTGAAATAGTTGCGTGGCTGATTTGATAATACAATGCTATCTAAAAATGAGCTTCTACTTTAATATTTGTAACATTCCGCTTAAACCAAAAACTTAATATATTTAAAGTCTGAGACATAAATGGTAAAAAAGAATATAACTTGTACATAAAGCTTATTGAGAATAGCCAGTATACATCTACAGAAGTTTAGTGTTCACATTGCTAAATTTAATATGTGTTGGTCTGTTTGAAGAATATTAAGTTCATTATGTTGGTTCTTTTGTTTGTTTTTTTTTTATATGTCAATCAAATTTTCTTTTCTTTGTTTTTATAATTTTCACTTATTATGAATGAAATATGTCAAAGCAAACTATTTTTAGTTTCTAAGACTTGGTCTTTGGGGCCAAAAAAAGGTTGACTTTTATGTACACATGAAATTCTTGTTGTACATGTGAACATGATTATCTTTTATTTGCCACAAGAGTTTGACACTTATATTTTGTCAATTGAACTGCAGATTTGGGAGGTAGGGGGTTTTAAAACATTTACTTTAAAAGGTCAGCAGCTTGTAAAAAAAGAACTATGTTTCAGAACCAAAGCATTTTGCAATGTAATGATTTAGGTCTTTTGCTGACAAAATTGGACTACTTAATTGCATTATCCAAGTCAGTAGGCACTTATCTTACTATAATGAACATCAGAGCCCTTGTAGAGCTTAAGGGAAAGTGTTTGTGGATGATTCGTGGTGGTCTGTGGATCACACATTGAGAATCATGTTATAGATTCATTGTATGAAGGCGAGATTGAGATCACCTGGAAGAACGAAACTAGAAATATTGAATTCTGATCACAATATCATGTTGCATCACACTAATTTGCATCACACTAATTGTTTTGTTGAAATATAGATTTGTTATGAAATGTGGCTGTCATTGTCAAATCATATGACTGGAATATGTTCATCATATCTATGACTATCTGTATGAATTATGGGTTGTCACAATTATCACTATGTGAAATAAAAACAAAACCAATCATAGCATTCATTAATCTCTTCATTTTTTTTTTCTAAGCAAAATAAATTGTCACACATTTTATTATATACAACCTTAGATGGTATTTCAAATCAAGTTTCATGACATGTTAGTATGAAACATTAAACTTAAAGTTAAACTTATGAAAAGGCAAGTAAGGAATGAATTATTAGCTCTTCAATATCAAAACCTGATAGTAATGCAATGAAGATAGTCAAGTGAAACTTATGGAATTGTTAATTTTCATTTAAGATCAATAGTCAAGTGAAACTTATGGAATTGTTAATTTTCATTTTTGCAATCATTGCAATTAAACAGAACAATTTTGTATATCTTGTAAATGACTTAACATTAGGTCTGAATTTAAAAGCATACTATTGAAATACATATGAACTATGTGTAAAGAATATTAAATTATAAAATGTTTATATGAAATAAAAGATCAAAAGAATAACAAATTTTAAATTTTAATGTACTAAAATTATGTAATCATTCAAAAATAGATACTTAATCATTTGTATTTTTTGTATGCAATTATTCTGAACATAAGTGCAAATACATATGTACAAGAAATTCTATGAATCAGTTTGAATTGAATGTACACCAAAGTAAAAGATATGATGGTGGGAGGTATATAAAACTGATATGAAAGTATATATTGAGATGTTTATTTCAATGGAATTGTTAAGCTAGCAAATATATCTTCAACGTTAACATTTAAAAGTTGTATACAAAAATACTGCAATTAAATATGTACAAATATAATGAACATCTAAAAAAAATATTGACATTGAAATGAAGAAGTAACCCAGCAAACACTGTTCCTTATTCAATCAATTCAATTCTGATTTTTTTTTTAAATGACACAATGAAAAATATATTTTAAAATGTGCAAGATGAGATTTAAACACCTTAAGTTGAATTTGTAACACAACTTACATTTTTTTAAGGTCAGAATCCTTTTATTTTTTTAAATATCAACTCACTATGTCTGGTAAAAAGTTTGTACACGCCATTTCTCTCACACCCCTAACTCGGAATAAGTTGAAATTTTGCACAATTATTTCTTGTACCAGACAGAACAAGAATCAATAACAAACATTAACCAGTTAGTTCGACATTAACCAGTTAGTTCATTAACAAATGGTAATTAATTATTCTGATTGGTATCAAACAATGGAAAGAAATTGTACTTCACAGATGTGGTAGTATAAGTTGAATTAGTACCCATTGTACTTTTGTAGAGAATTAGGTCATTTCATTAAAAGTTAGAAACTTACGATAACTATAAGTCCTTATTTTTTAAACACTTTGATGGCACAGAAGTCTGTGTATTGGCTTGAGCCCTAGAGTTCAAATCGTACAACCTTTTTTTTTTGTTTTAATAAAATGCATTTAAATGTGATCATGGTAACATTCAACCAGATACTCCTTTCTTTCTACACCACCCCCTTTCACAGCTGGTCCAAATAAGTGATTGAATCAAAGTGCGCTGAAAAATCTAAAAGCATATATAATTGTGCTAAACAAATACAATTAGTAAAAAATATTTCCAATCACTCTGATTTATTATTGTTAGTCTAGATCTATTACAAACTTAATTACATGACTGATCCAAACTAATTGATACAACTACACTTCCTATAAGCTTTGTTTTAAAAAAAAAGTATTTAAAAAGTTTTTCTTCTTTTGCAATTTTAAATGTTAATAAAACATACAAAGATGTGACAGTCAAATATATTGCACATATTCAGTTACTAACACATGGAATGATTCATGCTTAAAGCAATCAAATTCAGATAGAAAGCCATCACACAAGTGATTAAAATGAGAACAGACATTAGACAATTAGAGAACATCAATTTCTTCTTGCAGGTAATAAAGAGAAAGTGTTTTTGTTTTTTTTTACTTTCTATATTCAACAGTTTTATAATATTTCTTTTTAGTACTACTCTTCCACATAAGTAAAGAGAGCTGAATAAAACTTTTGAGATGAAAACCTTTTACTACTTATATCTGTACATCTACGAATGAATGCATCACATTGTACACAGAAACAAAGCTCCCTGTTGTGATATTTGTTAAAGAGTAAGAATGAAGGAAAACTACAATTATTAGCTCTGCAACAACTTCTACTTTCATCCTGCTGGTAGTTGGCTCAAATGATTCACATTCACCATTTCTGTCTAATCATACATTGTTATCAATGATCATAAACATCTTTTTTGACATAAAATAAATATGCTCACAATCTATTTACATTAGATCTAATTTGGAATTAAGTTTTACTTTGGCAGCAAACAGGGATCAGGTACTACAGAAGTCTAGCAAAAAAAAAAAGATTTCACCATTTCATTAGTGACCATTGGTGTTTAGCCATACTGAAACAAACAGTACTGATAAGAAAATTCTCTGGAGGTTGGCCTTATGGTTATGGTATTACAAGAATTCTAAAATACAAACTGAACCAATAAAATCACAATTGAATATGTTTGATATTATTTACTTCAAAGAAACATATTTCACAACACAATCTTAAGTCATTGGGAGAAGTCCAGACTTGAAGACTTTCTTATTGAGGAAATTTAAACAAATTTAATTCCAAATAGCTTTAGTATGTCACCATTGTACTGGACCCACCCTTTCTTAACTACTGTCCACAAAAGCAGAAAAACTTGACTTCATTTCCTATGAATAATAAAGTCAAGAAAATATTTGTTGCAAAAAGAAAAAAAAAAGAGTTATAAGCTTAACGAAAATATAAAAAATACATACTATAAATCACAGAACAAAATGGAGTGGAAATTCAGATATAGAAGCATAATTCTTTCATATGTACATTAAAAAAAACAACAACTTGAAAAACAAAAAAGTTCATAATACCCAAGCTATCACAGACAAACTTTAAACATTTTTGGTTTCTCATTTCATTGCAAATTTCCTAAAAAAAAATTGGCTATGACCTGTCAACTCATGTCAACTCACAAGATATTTTTTAAACAATAACAAAAAATATAATACAAATATTTATTATTTGAAAAAAACAACAACAACATCTGATTAAACACATCTACAGAAATTAGTAAAGAAAAAAAAGCTTGTCTTTAAAAAAATAATGATACAAAAATAGAAAATTTTATTAACAAAATGTATAATCTAAAAAATAAGTTTTAAAGAAAAAGTACTAATTAATGGACCAACAAAATGCTGCAGTGATAAAAGAATGCAAAGTTTAAAAAAAACACTATTAGGAAAGATAGGGGATGTTAACTATTGTCTTTGGACTGGTTTAGTTTTCTAATTGTCTTGACAGCAGACTCTAGACTTTCTGTTACTTTCTCAAACACTGGAACTCCAGCTCTGCTGGCCATGTCACTCAAGTACATTCGTCCACGGGTGTAATCCTGAAGGGCTTTTTCCGTCATCTTTTAAAATAGAGATCACCAAATTGGATTAGTTTATATTAACAGTAAAAAAAAAACTTTTCAGGATAAAACCAATAGTTTTTAATTGAGGTTATGGCATGTGAATTAGTTAACTATTGGTGTTAGAAACAGGTAAACATTACATTATCTTACTAGGATTTAAGTGAACTTTACTTAATTAAAATTAAAACACTTTGTTGTTCAGGTGTCATAATGATGTCACAAGTGTCCATAAAAGTTATATTTTGTTAGCCTTATAAGCCTAGTCCTAGATCCCTTCACCTCCTCCCAGACATCTCATAGTTATAGATTTGCTATGTGAAGATGCAAGTAAAATAAACAGTACACAGACTATTGAATTTAACATTCACAAATCAACAAGAAACAAATCTGTAGTTCTAAACTTACCTGTTCACCTGAGACAGTGGAGCAGGAGTGAAGTTTTTCAAGGCATAGTATGACACGGCAGCTGCGACCTATGTAATAGCCAGCCTATGGAAAGGTGGAAAAGAAAATTTCAGGAATATAATTCAAATTAGTGTACTATACCAACAAGACGTTTCAGAGCATTCAAATCTGCTTTTATAAAGCAAAATGTTGGACTATTTGGCAACCATTCAACTTTTTTTAAAATAAAAACAATCATTTCTATGTAACTTTGGCTAAAATTAAATCAAATAAAACCTACTCAGTAAGTAAACAGCTCTATTTGGGTTTTTATAAATTCAGAATTAATTAAAATCAATACAATTTTTTACATTTTATTTGAATCAACAGACATATCTATTTCCTATAAAGTACAGACTACATTCAATAATCTATTCATTCTATCTATCTGACCCACCTCCACCATGGCACCGATAGCTCTGGTGCAGTCTGCGATGACAAAGAGCAGAAGGCGACACTTTTCTCTTTCAGCTGCTTGCATAGGAATTAAGTACTCACTCCACTTTGTGACCATTGGATTTAAAAAAGAAACACCTTCTCTCCTGGGTAAACAAAAATGGCGAAAATGGGTTGAGTAATAAAAAAGTATTATTTATTTGTTAAACAACTTTATTAAGTAATAATGCATAATTAGGCATTGTCTTTATTTCCAAAGATTAAGGATGAATGCAGTATTTCACATGACCATGCCAATCCAGTTGCAAACTGTATATTTTGCCCCAACTAATGCAGTCAAAGCCATTGTCTGTGGGGGTTCTAATTAAGTTTTCTTTTCATAATCTGAGCCTGTCTTCTGCAAGTTTTCTTCTTTGGGTCACGAACGTGTGTTGCAAAACCTAGATTTGAGCTATCCAGCTGTTTCTTTCAGAGGCAAGCAGCTTTCTTCTTATCCAGTGAGAGCAAGATGGCACATCATTTGAACTTTATAGTGCTACCAGCACAGCAATTCTTTTACTCTGCCCGTCTTTAAGTTTAGCAGAAAAAGTTCATCTGTTGGCATGCCATCATCCACCCATATGGGGTGGGTGTCTGACCTAGTGCTTCTATACTGTACTTGCCAGCCTCTAAGAGAGCATGGTTATTTATGATGTAGTCTTGCTAGTGTATGCCCATAATGCAGCAAAAGCACTTTTGATAAGGCCAATGAGGAGCCTTAGATGCTTTCTATAGAGCACCCAGGTCTCAGTGCCATACAAAAGTGCGTTAAGAACCAATGCTTTATAAAAAATGATTTTTGTAGAAAAGCATATTCTCAATATGTAAAACTAAACAAGATAATGAAGTGCAGAAAATTATGCAAATATTATAGAGTTTAACTATTAAGAAATTGTAAAAGAATAAACATTTAACAATTGTGTTAAAATGGTATTTTTTCTAAATGAGAAAGTTCAAACTTTGCTATAAAGGCATATGAATGAGAAAGTAGTTATTTTATATGGTGCAGAGACTTGTAGAGTTACAAATAGCAATTCAGACAAGCTCCAAGCATTCACTAACATGTTTGCCTCACATAATTGATGTTAGACGGCCGAACAAAATTTCAAACAATAGTCTGTGGGAAAAAAAAAACAGCAAGCACTGATAGAGCAAGAAATCAGAAAATGCAGATGGGTTAGGATTGGACATACATTGCAAAAACAACAGAAAGAATGGCATTGCAAAACAGGTCCTGGACTGGAACCCACAGGGCAGGAAGACCAGATCAAACATGGAGAAGATCTGTTTACCAAGAGGCAAAGACGTCAGGATGGACATAGACCCAGATGAAGAGGAATGGCTCAGAATAATATTTGATGGTAAAGTGCTGTTGCAGCCCTATGCTCCACTGGAAGTCAAAAGGATAAGTCAAGTCAGGTAAAGTCATACATTGTAGTCAATGCTTTGTTTAAAAATGTTTTACATGTTTCAGATGTTCCTTCAGAGTTGAAGATAATTTCCTTCCTAGTCCAACTGACAGGGGATGGGAACAAGTCCTGTGCGCAAACCACACGACCAGGCAGCCGTTTTTGAAAAACAAAAGGGTCTTTTATTTGAAATAATTTTCATAAGAAAACAATATGAATCAACAGAGACATTTAGCACATAAGTGGTCTCCTCTGATGTTGATTTCCAGATAGTAAAATTAAAGTTCCCCTTTCAGACCTAGCAATCTAAAAGGCAGATGATGTAAAGGTCATCTGTTTCTTTGGCCCACTGTTAATAAGGGTGTCCTGATTTCCAGATAGACAATGAACTAATCACTAATGCTTTAATGACTGCATCTATTTCAACCATAAATTTGGGTTTATTAAAGTATGTATCCTTTGGACTTTTCTATTAGAAATAGTTGTTTGATATTTTATGGGATGTCTTAGATTTTGATTCATCAATAGACATGGGACAAACAACTCTATTTTTTTTTAACTTTAGCAATCTTTTATGGGGACCAACTTCATTTATCAAAAAGAAAAAAAATGTATAGGATCACAATTATTGTAAGGTGCATAAAGTTTATATCAAGTTTGACCACAATAGAGTACACTTCAAGACAATTTACTTTAATAAAGGTATAGCCAGATCTTCCCTCCATTTGGTTTCTCCACAGCTGCCCCCTAGATAGATATCATAAACTTCCTCCACTGTCTCAGTAGGTTGATTATTTCCCTTCAGTTTGTCTAGAAAAACAGAACACTTCAGAATTAATGAGATAGACCAACTAGAACATATTAGAAACGATTAATTCATTTCTTTAAACAATGTGAAAAATGATTAATATAATTTCTTTAAAGAAGACTTGGACATTTGTTATAAGTATCCTTGTGGAGTCTATTAATGCAGAGTAAACAAAGATACTAAAAGGAACTCCATTAAAGATCCAAACTAAACAATATATTTTGTTGACTCTCACATCATTCCAATTGTATTCAAAGTTCAAATCTTTGACTTGGTAAAAAGAAAACGTAAAAATGTAATGATAAAAAAAAGTTGATTGAACTTACTAAATAGCCAGGAAAAAGATCCAGCCAACTTGTTTGCAATAGTGGATGCAACTGAAGGTCGCTGTTTTAAACAAGCAATAAAGTTATATATGGGTTATGTAGGAGTTATGTATTAATTGGTCTTTTTTATCTAAGGGTTTACTAAATAGGGAGCACTTATATAGGATTTATGTAGGAAAATGATTTTAAAAAAAAAATGGTAAAAAATATGTTATGTTGGTTTAAAGAAAATATTTTTAGAAGGAAACTTATCAGTTTTAAAATTTAAAACTTAATACAAACTTTAATGATAAAATAAAAAAATCTGCTCTAGAATGGAGTGACAAATGAGTATGGGTTATAACTAAAATGAAAAGCTTTGGTTTGATTCATAACTCAAAGAAGAGGATTGTAAATAGGGTAAAGAGTCAGATGTGGTGTTGCATTAGCCAAAGTCATTGATAGGATTAAGACAAAGAAGAAAAAAAAGAAATTTGCTACAAACTTTTCTCTTGTACTCAGTCACTATTGCACAAAACTCTTCAAATGTAAAACTATTCTGGGAAGGCCTGTGGTTGTGTATCCAGGAGAGACTCATGTCTTCCCCAGTATAACAACGGTAGCCCAGACAAATCTGAAATAGGACAAATATTATTATTTATCAATAAATGTAATTTTCTTAAAAAAAAAATATTTGTCTTTCCAAATTTATCTTTAAAAAAAAAAGTTGTTATTTTCCCAATTAGTTTTCAAAAGAAAAAAAATGTAAGTAATTTGTATCAATAAATTTTAGAATATAATCTTGAAAAACATTGGTCTTTATTTAGATCTTATTGAAGATTAAAAATGACTCACATCTTCTTTACTCATGTGTCCATCCTTATTGCCTGTTATTGAATTAAATGATTCTCTCAATTTTCTGTTAAAGAAAATAAATGTATCAGAGATATCATGCATCATATAGTTACTATGAAATTAAAATGATCAAGTCAAACACATAATTTTTTTGTTATTAGAGCCACATAATGTATTATCTAAATCTCTTAATTTGAAAAAGAAACATAATTTAAATATTTGTACTATAAATTTTGACATGAAATAAGTAACGAATACTGATTGAAATATGAGCACTTACAGCAAAGCCTCGCCAACTAACACATGACCATACTTCACTGGCATAGCACCTTGGCTGATTGTTAACTCTTGAATTTTTATGCCCTCAAATATATAAATTAAAAACTAACAAATTGTGTAAATATTCAAAATTGTACATAAAAGACCCCCCTTCACTTTTTAATCCATTAGGGCTGCAAAGAATTTTTTTTTATTAAACTTACTAATGTTATAGGGATGCCATAAAGTACATTATCTAACAATGAAACTGATGTAAATTGATGTATACAAGTACATCAATGAATGCTATTAAATATAAATGTATATTTACTAATCTAATGTTAGAGAGAGAGACTGGGAAGTATTATTGATCAGAACATTGTCCCCACGTTCCCAACTCTGAATGCAACTGTTGGGCTGAAAGGATTGGTACAGAGACTAGTAAATAAATAAATAAATAAATTATAGCTTTTAAATAGCGATACTTTCATGCTTACAGCATGCTCAGAGCGCTATGATACAATCTCATTTGTGGACCAGTGGGGGGAGGGGGTATCTGGGAGAAGGTTTTTCCATGCTGCTCAGTAAACACAACTCTGCGCGACATAGGTAGACAAGCCAAGTTCAAGCATTTTTAGCCTCTTGACCACGCATCCCACCAAATTGGTACCAACATCACAAAATCTCCTAGTGCTGGTACCAACTTCTGGGTTAACTCCAGAAACTTTTACCATATTTGGGTTTAATTCAAATTTTCTCTTCTTAAGCAAGTGGCCAATCTGGGCTAATGACCCCCTCCCCCCTTACCCCACACTTTGTGCTTCGAGCATCTCAGCCTCTTACTACCAGTCTGACTTGTGGCCTTCAAGTGGGTCATGAAACTGACATAAGTGAAGGGGCAATATCAAGCAACTGACATCTAATCCAGAAGTATATATTAATATGTATATAAATCAATGTTGAAGGAGTTTTACATTTATAAATGTATATTGAAGAAATCTATATCTATAGACAAGATTCAATTTAGACCTGCATGAAGAAAAAAAAGTCAGATAAAAAAAACATATATATTTGCGTCTACTCATTACCTGCTTGAGATTTAATGCTGCACATTTTAAGGCCACTTCAACATCTGCGAAAACTGGAATACTATTTCTCTCAATGATGTCCATGAGAACATTTCTGGCACGTGATATATCCTGACGCTCTCTAAAAATAAACAAAGACTTTTTTTTTTAGAATTACAGTTACAAAGTTACTAAGAGATAGTTAGAGGTTATGGTGCTGAATCACACACACGTAAAAAAAAAAACCTAACCAAAAAAATAAATAAAAATGTTTTAAAACACTATTACCTCCCTTGCAAGAGAGGGCATAACTTCACATTAGTATTTCCATTAACAGTTTAATTGCTACTTACACACTGAAGTGCCTGTACGTCCTATATCTAAAGGTTGTCAGATTGTTCAGTTGAGAGATATGCAATTCAAATAGAATTATTGTTGTTCTAATATAAGCCTACTATTTGTGTCGGCTATGTTAAGATTGTTGATGAAGTTGGGTATTGAGGGGTGGGGGCATGTTGACCTCTGGTGGAAAAGTGTGCAGCTGGCAATAAACTACTGATCCAAAAGATTCTTTCTTGGGAATCTGGATGATCCAGATGGTTTGTTAGCCTGGTTATGTTTTTTTTCTAGGTGGAGTTGTCAAATTAAAAGGTCGATGTTTTGTACCCTGGTTAGAACTATCCATTATTTCATTATATTTGATTTGGTCCTTAATGTGCCATTAAGACTAAGACTGCTTTACTGACCCTTATGGAATTTAGTTGTGATTACAAGGACTCATATAAAGACAACACAACAGAAACACAGGCATCTTGGTCCTTTTCACGACGGGTGGCATTGATATAGTCTGACCGAGTAAGGTACAAATGAGTTTTAGTACCGCTCTGTTCTTGACTTTATTGACAGCTGTCGCCCACTTCTCGATGACTTGAAGTAGTTATGATGGAGCGGGTGGCCGTTGTCTTCCAAGATTTTCCTGATTTTTCTTAGACAATTTTGTTCAAAAAGTTCCTTTATATAATATGTAAGCATAAAAGTCAAATTTTCATTAAGATCTACTCAAATATGAAATAGTTTAATTAATCTAAAAAATCACATACAAATTACCAATAAGGATCAATAAAGCAATCATTGTCTTAAAAGGTTTAGAGCTAAAAAAAAAATAATTTAAATTAACATGGACTACAACTATTGTGAGCCATTACTTATGTATATCACATTTTGTAAAGAATGTTTCTTGAGTTAGTTATAGTATAATATACTTATGTTTTAAAAAAATGATACAATCTAGAATCACTGACCACTAAATTGCAGTAAATCAAAATACATTTATTCAAATTGTGCTTGAAAAAAAAACCCAGTAGAAATGTTTGGTAATGTGCTTACTTTTCTGTGGTTAGTTCCTCACTCACTTCATGCACTTCAGAATTGAAGGAATTAAATACAACAATAATCTGTCTACCACATCCTGAGAGATAGAAAATTATGTATTACAAATTTAAACAAATATATATTTCACTATCATATACACTATAGCTACACTCAGAAGAAGATGTTTCAATAACTGTAAAAATATTTAATTTAAAGAAAAATCATTTATATATTAATTTATTTTTTTTTAACTTTCTTATATTCATTTCTACTTATTTTCAGCTGTTAATTTTTTTTCCCAGATTTGTTTTTAATAAATGATAATATTATATGACTTTTTTTGACATCTTCAATCTAAAATTATTAAAGGCAAAAATTACAAATATTTCAACACAGGATGAATAACTCTACTCACCAACCAAGAAAGCAATTTCACAAAGGGATGCAACAGAACGAGTCTTGTTGTCAATGACAAAAAACAACAACTCTGCTACCTGATCAATAAGAAAGTTAAAAAATGTTAAAACCAATAAAACACATGCTGCAGTTGTATTATTTAATTTTTTTTTAACTGAATGAAAGGAATCATGCTGAAAGTGTCTAGAGAAATGTTAAGTTTGTTTTTCAAAGAGTATCAATCAGAAAAGAACAGCATTTTAAAAATATTGATACATTTTCATAAACTGTTACATGACAGAATGTCCGAAATTGAAAAGAAGTTCTCTTACATTTTTGGCCCTGTCTTCCAGCTCCACAAGTTCTGGTCTCCATGTATTCACTTGCTAAAACAAAAAAAAAACAACATATTTGTTTTTCACCTAATAAACATACATTGACATTTCTATATGTGGTTGACTCTCACAATCTCTTAATAGGAATAGTTAAGGTCAGATTTTTTTTTTGTGCTTTTCATTTTTATAATAAAAGAAAAAGAAAAGTTTCACACTTTTCTTTCATGTGAATACACTGCTAAAGAAGCCTTATTTATATTTAACCTCAAATAAACTTTACTATTACTTTAAAATACCATAAAAAAATGTTCTACTGTCAGTGTCTCCCATGAGTCAAAAGTCTGAAAACCTTACTTACTGGATTGTAAAACGTAATGTTTTCTTTCTTCAAGAAAGGAATGGCTATATCGTGTCTCCATGTGGTTGGATTGCGAGGACATCCACAGGATCCACCCAAAAATACTTGAAAATTAGCAAGGCTCTCTAAGGTAAAAAAAAACAACAAATATAGATAATAATAATAAGGCATTGTCTTCTATTATAAAAATATTTGTATCAATTGCAGAAAAAAGGCAGAATATTGTTTTGCTTTAATTAAGGAGACTGAAGTATTTGGCATGACTAGGAAGACCTACTTAGCTTGCTAACTTTGATTCAAATGAAGTCATTGTAAGCAGGTGATGAAAGGACATTTTCTTTTTAGTGCATGCAACTTATTGTTCTAATTTTAGTTTTGTTTGGAGTTCAAAAGCATGTGTGCAGATTTTGAAGGAGTTTTACAGCTGTCTTGTTAGGAAGCTAGTTGCACCTAATGTTCTCTGTACCAATTAGAATTGTAACTAGGCAGCTAAGAATAATCCTTTTTTTTTAAAAATGCCTTTGGTATGAAGTGATTAAATATATATCCCTATTGTCCACATTGGCATCAGCAAAAAAAAAAATATATGAATATGAATAAGGAAAAAGAAAAAAAAGATTTCTTTTAATTAAAAAATTTTTTAAAGTCATTTAAAATCAGAAAGTTACTCTGAATTGTACAAGTTCAGTTTATATAAACATACACATATAAAAATCACACAAAAATAAATGATATTAACACTAGCTATCAAACCTCTTATGGGATTATGTTTCACATAAACTTGTAGAATTCATGATTGTAGTACAAGATGTTTTACTTAAAGCATGAGTCTAGACATTTCAAATGTCCTCATTAGTACAGAACACAAGATAGATTCTTTAGACTCACATACTTTTTGAATTTATTAAATTATATTACTGAATTTCAATGCATACCTTTCCTAGCTCTCCTTACAGAGACACCACCACTCTTATTTCTAATTACAGACTTAGGTAAAGTCACAGGAGCTCTGCAATGAAAAACATGTGTGATCAGTGAAATGCACAATACTTTATACACTTTCTTACTTCTAATTATGTCCATGTAGTGCAGAATCTAGGAGTTTTCTTCAAATCAACACTATCTTTCAACCCACACATAAGTCAACTCTGCAATGGTCTCTATCTGCAGCTGCGCAGATTATGCCAGATCCGACCATATATGACAAAGGAGTCAATAAAAAAGCTAGCTGTGGCATTCATAATCTCCCGCCTTGATTACTGCAACACCCTGCTAGCAGGTATACCCGATGACAAAATAGCCAAGCTGCAACATAAACAGAACAACACAGGCTTTTTTCAGTGCACAGACCAAAGGTTTGGAACTCACTCTCCATTGATCTCAGACCACATGCTATTTAACTTTCAAGAAGAACATTAAGATCTATCTGTTAAACCTTTTTTAGATCAGTTTGTCATGTTAGCCCTTGTGTTTGTGTTTTTAATGTTATAACAGCGCCTTGAGTCTACATTTTGTTTGTTAACAGCGCTTTATAAATAAAATTATTATTATATGACTAACATGCTATTTGAAGTTGTTAAGGTCAATGTGCTTGCTTTGACTGGAAAAAAAAAAGGGGGGGGGGGAATGCAGGTATGGTAGGCCTATTTAAAAATATTTGATTTGATTAAAGGATTAAGTGACTTGAAATGTTTTATAAAAAGGCAATGTTATATGTCATGTAGGACTACAAGTAAAATTGAAAGGCTTCAAGATTTAAAAGTCCATGGAGCATGTGATCTTGAGAACTCACTTGTTATAAAGTAAGCCTAAGGACTAATTGTCTTAAGTTTAATTAAGTATTGACTGACTGGAAGCCACTATTACATCTAGTCAGACTGAAGGATATCCTCAATGACCTGACTTAGCTCTAAACATTCTCAATGAGTTAGAAGCACACACCAAACTTTTTTCAAAAAGGCAGTCGCATGCCCATAGTTTTATAAATAGTGTTCAAATATAACCAATAAAATGTATTCATTAATGAGATATAAAATCAAGCTTTCAAGACTAAACACAGGCACTGTTTCCATTTTTTAATTGTTTCATAACATTTTCTGATTACTTTTATAGTTGTAGAGGTCACACACATACCCTATTTCATAATGATGCTGCAGTTCATCCACAGAGACACAAAATTCACCGAAGGTCACAAAGTCAGCATCACAAGGACTACCATACTCAACAGCACAATGAACCATTTCTTGGACTAAAAAAAAAAAAAGAACATTGTCTTAACTCATATTCTATGAGGTTTATATTATAAGGTCATGGCAGAAACAATGCACACTCTCATAACAAATCAGAATATATGTGAAGATTAAAACCAAACATAGTTCCTGTCTGTATAAACCTTTACATAAACACAAAACCAGGAAATTTTCACTGCATTCCTAAGTGTATATAAAAGTAATGGTGTGTCCAGAATTATTTCTGTAGGAGGAGGGGAGAGAAGCTGGAATATTTTTTTTCTTTCATAATCAACCCAGCAGGTGATCAGTATTTAATTAGGGTGGGATTGGCAAGAGGGAGGTGCTGAGTCAATTAGCATCCATCACTGTGACAGTGACTAAACTGAACAAGTTGTCACAGAAGTATGCCCTAGAGCATCTAGTCAGTGAAATATCATCATTACATTAATAATTAAGATAGATATGAGTGCAGAATTCTTGTACTAATAAGTAAGTTGAAGTAAGCCCTTAAATTTATATGAAAGCTACTTCTATTAACTCTTTCTCTCTGTAATTATTTACCACATTCTGGTGGAATTAGGAGAGAAAGAGTTA
This sequence comes from Biomphalaria glabrata, assembly GCF_947242115.1. NCBI lineage: Eukaryota > Metazoa > Mollusca > Gastropoda > Planorbidae > Biomphalaria > Biomphalaria glabrata. The sequence goes on from NC_074719.1 coordinate 18,733,064, forward strand.
AGGGTTGAAAGTAATTATTTCATTAAAGAAAATCCAAAATCAAACAAGCAACATATAAACAAATCCTTTTTTTTTAAAACAAAGTTTATCTAAGGGAAATAACTCTGCACTTACAACTATACCTCTCAATAGTGTAGAAGTTATTTCCTTTATTTTGGTATTAAACAAAAAAGTTAGTTACTAATAATTAATTCAATAATTGATTTTATTTTTCATTGATTCATGTTTTGTCTATGCCATTGAATAATTGTGCAAAGTTTCAACTTGATCCAAAAATGGGTGTGGGAGAAATAATGTGTACAAACTTTTCACCAGCTAGAGTGAGTTGATATAAGCTTTGTAAAAGGAAAGCACAAAAAACAATTTTTTTAAAAATGTAAAAAAAAAATCAAAATATATTTGAATAGTTAGAGCAATAACAAGTTTCAAGAAAAGAGTTACTTAATAATGTTATGCTAATGTCTCTTAGTTTAAGCTTTTAGTCTTGTGTTAGCTAACATAAAATGCAGGGCCAGCTATTATTATTTTAAATATTAATACATTTATAAACAAACTCTACACCTGAATAGTCTTTAAAATTGAGACAATACTTGATATTGGAAAGTAAAGAAAACTTGAAATGAAAAGGGTTGCCCTAGACACATCACAACAATAAAAGTCATTTAGCAAAGAACCCACAGATCAAAATGGAATACTTAAAAACTTTACTGTTAACAAGCTCAACTAGTTTTAAAAAATGTCTTTTATTTCTTAGACAAGATGCTTTCAACCGATTCTGACATAATGATATTGTCGATTAATTACATATTTTATTAGGTGGTTGCATGAAAACTGTTGCAAGTTCTGGTATTTAAAGTTTTTGTTTTAAATCAAACAAGTCACATACCATGCCTGAGAAATGCATTTCCATAACTCATATTGGAATTATTTGTGTTTAATGCTACACATTTCTTACACAGTTACTGTAAATAAGTAACTTATCAACATTATAATATATAGGACACCATAAAGATGACTTTTTAAAAATGTATTTGTTTACAAAGATATCTGAGTCATTACAAAAAACATTACAGCAGACATATCTTATAGGCGAGTCACAAGATTTGTAACTAATGACAAAATTGGTTTTGTTTTGATTTATAAGTTTTGGATGTTCCTTCAGAAGTGAAGATCATTACACACTAATCTAAACCTCCTGCAGGACAGAAGGGGATGAACACAAACAGAATTTGAACCCAGGAACATAACTGCAACAGGAGGCTTGGTGGGTGAGTGGTTAAGTGCTTGACTTCAGAACCTGGGGTCCTGGGTTTGAATCTTGGCAAAGACTGAGATTTTGAACTTTAGGATTTTTATGCCCCCCCCCCACCCCATGAGTCCACCCAACTCTAATGGGTATCTGAATTAAGTTGGGGAAAGTAAAGGTGGTTGGTCGTTGTGCTGACCGCATGGGACCCTGATAGTTAAACATTGGCCAAAGAAACAGATGTCCTTAACATCATCTGTCCTACACTTACATAAATGCAACAGTCCAAAGTGCATTTATCAAAAATATACCACATAACAAGGGATGACATTAGTTTAAGAAGCAGTGATGTTCTTAGTTTTATATTATAACTATTATATTATGATATTATATTTTAGTTATTAAGAAAACTGGTAACACAATAACATGTAAAATATATGAAACTTTTAACAAATGAACCTTGAAGAAAATAATGGACATTCCAAAATACATATCAGCAACCATATTATAAAGTGTAATTCACTAAAAAAATAATAGAATATATACTTTTTTTCAATTTAAAAAAAAAAAATGAACATTTCAAAATTAGTAATAAAAAAAAAAAGTTAAATGATTAAATGAGATCAGAATAAAGTATGAGGACATCTTAGATGTAATACAAAAAAAAGTTAATATGTTGATACTCTATGAATATTCAGAAATAAATGTAACCTCAATAAGAAAAAAGTTAATCAAAGCATTAATAAATGGTACTGGTAGTTTAACCCTAAACAACCTGAATCATCAGTGTATCCCCAATCCTCAGCACAACGCACCATTTCTTGAACTGTCCAGGGATAAGACCAGATAAAAAAAAAAAAGAATGGGCTCAAAAGACATGCAACAGTTTAGGATACTAGGGTCAGCCATGAAGGCCATCAAACAAATTTTTTGAAATGATTGTAAACATGCTAAATTACAATTTTAACAAATATTATTTTTAGGAACTAGAAAAATTAAAAATATATTTAATATTCAATCCATAGAAAATATTTACTTGTAATGAGCATCGTATTATAAGTATTTATCTATTATATTTTATTAAAATCATATTTAAGATGAAATCATTCATTTTCCAGATGAGAAAAGTGTTTCTTAGAAGCATAAGTGGAACCTTTAAACAAATACATCAACAGGATTTGTAATTAGGGTGAGTGCATTGAAAAGGTTTTTAACAGTGGATTATGTTTGCAGGAGATAAAGCTTAGCCATGCTTTTGCAAAAGAAGGTCCATTGTATTTTCAAAAAGAAAATGCATAAATCCCCCTTGAAGTTTCTAAATGGAAAGATTAAAAAACACATTAACCCTACAAGATTTGTTTATTGAACTCCAAAACTTACTTTGAGAATAGGAAGGATATAAGTTGAGTTCATTGAATGCTTTACGCAGATTGCAGGTCTGAATTCTATCATTGTTGTCATACTTTTTAAAAACATTGTAAAGAGATCTGTAAAAAAATTTTTGTAAGTTTTTAAAATTGTTTTCTTTGCAATAATTTTTTTTTATATAAACATGGAGATACCTAGGAGATAATGAATACACAAATTCATTCAATCATTGTTTCGTTTGTGTTTTTGCACAACATTAAAACCCACACAACATTATAATATGAATGATATAACATTAATTACACAACAAACTTAGATCCCAAATCTAATTGAAATAAATTTTTGGCTATGCACATGCATGAATTACTCATAGATCTAGATTAGGGGTGACCAAACTTTTGTTTCTGTGCACCAGTTCTTTTTTCACTTTTAGTTTACATGTGCTACACAAATATTTACCCCCTTTCAGTCCTTCAAATTATTTGATAGTTTTAATTCATATTTCTAAATGTAGATCTACAAGCAGTAATTTATGAACTTTGTTAGCAGTTCAAAATAAAAATAATTCACATACAGGCAAGATAACATCACAAGCTTTAATAAGACTTCCACTTTGCATTTCTTTCACCAAATCTGTACTATTAGGAATTCAATTCATAAGTGAATGCCACATATTTATAGGACAGTTGTGACCTCAGTTTGTTTTTGATTATTTTCATGGATGAAAATGCTTGCTTGCATCTGTATGTTGATTCAAAGTGACAATTTTGGAAGGAAATTTTCTTAGTTCTGTAAAATGTTTACATGGTAATAAATGCCAAAATTTAAGCATCTTAGATGCTTTGGGAGTGAGGAAAGTTCATCAAATTTAAATTTCAGTTCCATCTGTATAATACTATGCATCTTCAGAATATTTCACACAGTGGGCCTAAAAGAAAATAGATTTAAATTCAAGTATCCGGTTTTCTTCTTCAGCAAAATCATTAAAATGATTATTAAAGGTTTCTTTTAATATGATTTTTTAAAAAGATGATCTACAATTAAAACACATTCACTTTAATCTTTTATAGTGGAAATTGACTCAAATCTTTGCTTTATAAACAGTTTATACTTCATTTTAATCCATTGATATCATTTACTAAGCAAGGAAACAATGTGTTATTGCCTCGCAGTTTTATATTTAGGTCTCTGAGATGGCTTGTAAAATCAACTACAAACACTAAATTTAAAAATCAAATTTTTATGACACAAGCTGCTCTTTCCTCATGCAGCTGATCTATCTCTTCCAAAAATATTTTCAGTTCCAAAAAACTTATGCGAACTTGTTAGCTAGAAAGTCAACACATCTCACACTGAAGGAGGAGATTATTATATTCCATATCAAACAGTTCTAATTCTAATGTCAAAGCGGTCCTACTGTATGGTTCTGAAACATGGAGAACAACTGAAGCAACAATAAAAAAAGTACAGACTTTCATCAACAGATGTCTGAGAAATATCTTAAAAATACACTGGTACGACAAAGTAGAAAACACCGAACTGTGGGAGATGAGTGGGCAGAAAAATATAGAGGTGCAGATCTTAGAGAGAAAGTGGAGATAAATTGGTCACACCCTTAGATACCAACAACAGTGCTAGACAGGCCTTAGAGTGGAACCCTCTGGGTACACGACGCAGAGGAAGACCAAAAAGAACATGTGACACAGTGTACTAGATGAAGCAGAGAGGGCAGGAAAGAGCTGGGAAGCTATCAAAAAAACTAGCAAGAGACTGTGGAGAGTGGCATGTTTTTTTTTTACTGTGGCCCTATGTTCCATGAGGAACTCAAAGGAAAGATGATGATGATATCAAACAGTTCACAATATTCTCTGAATTCTCTTCTGTTTAATCTTCTTGCTCTATTTAAAAACACATTTCAAAACTTGCTTCAAATTCCAAATTTTCCACACTCTTGGTATTTAATGCAATGAAGACTAAAACTGTTCTATTGATCCTGATTGAAAGTTTGTAGTGTTCACAACATAAACTGCATTGAGATAATCATCATTTCAAGTACTTTAGAGTTTACTCAAATTTAATTTTTTATTTTCTAGACAAGACTTTACGTTCTCAAATATGTCTGAACCTCTTTTTTTTTTTCATGGAGTGGTTCAAGGCCAATTTCTTCAAAGATGTTCGAGGTATCATCAATTCTACTAAAATGGGGAACACTAAAAATGTTAGCAGATAGCTGTTTTTTTTTTCTATTGTTAAATTTTTTACGAGCTGGCATGCTTATTCTTGATTTTTCTCTGAGGCATAGTGAGCCACTTGTAATTGTGCAATGTGCCACTTTAGGCACAAGCACCAAAGGTTGGCCATCCCTGATCTAGATCTTTTTTTTTTGTTAGCTTACCTGGTGTATGATCCAAATATTCTATAATCTGGTTTTTCCTTTTCCATTTGAGTTTGGCTACAATGATCTAGACCTAGACAGACCTACTTTTAGTAACCTTTTTTTTTTAAAGAAAATAAGTTTATATATATATATATATATATATATATATATATATATATATATATATATATATATATATATATATATATACACACACAGAGAGAGAGACAGACAGACAGATCTATACTCTCTAATTAAAAAGAAAATTTAAAACATTATTAGCTTTATATATTAGATTTATATTATATACATATTTGTTACTGTTGGCCTCTATCCAAGACTATCACTGTAAGTAGTATGAGTCTATAATGGTCTATGCCTATGTCTCTATAGCGCACTTTCTCAGAACTTTCTGGCCCTTCTAAAACTTCAAAACTTTTATAAAAAAGTAACATAACAATTAGATCTATATCTAGATCTAGATTAGAATCTCTAGACTCTAGAGATCAATCTCATGTATCTGGATTTTTTCATTTTTTAGAAGAATCAACTCAACAATCAATGATATAATCTAAGACAGTCTATAGTCTATATTGACAATTACTAATAGACTCTATATTCATTAGAGTCTAAATCATAAATCCAGACTAGATCTAGAAACTAGAATCTAGTTAGGTCACTTAGGTGTACTCTAGACCTGAACTTAGTTTAGTCAGTTTAGACTCACAGTTTAGTAGACAAGATCTAGATATATATTATACTAACTAGTAGACTATAAGTAAAGGCTCTAAATCTAGTCTAGAAAGTAGTATTATAGTATATATATAGATTATAAAGTTATTTTTAAAGATATCTATTTAAATTTATTTATATTTTATTTTTTTTAAAGTAACATCTTTATTCTAGATCTATTACTTTAGTCACTTTAGACTTTAGTCAGTATAGATTGGCTTATCAATATGATGAATATGACTAATATGAGTATCGTTGACTACTAGATTACTAGAGTAAAGTGTAAAGCTAGATCTAGATGTAGTCAATGTAGATCTAGATCTACTCTAGATCTAATTTAAAGCTTCCATCAACAAAATGATCAAGCCATCATCATCATGATCATTCATCGTTATCATTATCATTATTCATAGTCGTATATTACTAGATTACTAGATCTATATAATATATCTAGATCTAGTCGTAGAGTTAGAAGAAAGTTAGATCAACTCTACTCTAGACTAGTCTAGACTTTAGATCTAGATCTAGCTGAGTCTATCTTTATCACTTTCTGGGACTGTAGATCTAGAACTAGATCTAGAATCTAGATCTATCTAGCCTATATTCTAGATTTATATCATAATAGAAGATAACAACAATCCCGATTATCTCCCCTGAAAGCAAACACAGCACTCGAAAATTAAACTGCATGGACTGTAATTTTACAGTCTAACACAATTTAACTTAAAAAAAAAAACAGAACTAAAGGCAAAAGCAAAGTCGATTTTTAGTAGGGTAGATGATCACTAGGTCTAGATCTAGATGTAGTAGATCTACATTTAAAAAAAATTGATCTAGATCTGATCTAGAGTCAAGTCTAGTCTAGTAAAGATTATCATCTTTCTAGTCTAGATCTAATGATATTTTATTATAGAGAATCTAGGTAGTAGCCTAAATTAGTAGCCAAACTGGCAAAGTAGGTACTTCAACTTCAACAAAAAAATAGTTTTGATCATATTCAAATTATGATATATCATATGATATATATTTTATTTAAGCTTCTTATATAAGGCACAGCTCATCGAATTCTCCTTTAAGAAACACGTCACTTTTTTTGTTTATAATTAATTTGTTTTTATGTTTGGAGCTAAAAAACAACGTTTCGGGACAGTGCATGTCCAATGTTAGATAAGTTCCTGTATTTTTGTTCCGCTTTTCCAAAGCAGAGGGCAGTTTTTTAGATTCTCTGTAACCATGTATGTAAAGTAAGCTAATGTTTAAAATCGTAATAATAAATATTATTGGGATTAATAAATCTATGATTTTTTCAATGAATAAAAGTGACCTAGATCGAGATATCTAGAATATATAATTTATGAATGAAAGAAAAAGTGCGGAATGCTAATTTGAAGCCAGAGACCATGCCCACTGCGGCGAGCGCTGGTGGTGAGGAGAGGTATACACTAAACGTGTAGTGTCACAACCTATTATACAGGCAGTGGAGGGAAGGGGGAGAGAGTAATGAAAAGACAAAGAAAAGCATCTATGGGAGGGAGGGGATGTTAAGGTGTAACAAAACAAACATTCAAATTATGAAAAGAATAGGTTCCTTGGATGGGAATTAAAAGAAAGAGACAGAGAATACATGTAGCCTAGTTGAAAATATCATGTTTATTAAATTATAATAATTAATTTATAGATCTATAATTTATATAGATTTATTTCTGTCCGTTTCTACACATAGATTATATAGGTAGGCATATATATATAAATAAATAAACTATAAACGATAGAGAGAGAGAGAGAGGCAATATACTATAAATACATATTGCAGAAGTGAATCTACTTAAATTCTTTTAATACAATCTAAATAATTTTTAATTAACACAGATATAATTTATTAGCAATAACATAGTGGTGTTTCTTAACTGTGCTCAATGTGCGCTAAAGGAGAAAGCACAAAAACTGCGTTTATTATAGGAGCATGAAGTGACCTAATTTATTTTAAAATAAAATCTTGACTATGACTGGTAATTCAAAGAAACACAGCTATTTTTATAGTCCTTTAGTTGCAGAATAAGAATCTGCTTTCAGTTTTTTTGTAAGTTAAACCGTCACCAAATAAAAAAATAAAATAAAAATTTGACCTAGTTACCGAATACGGTGTGCCTAATATAAGAAGCTACTATATATTAATATTATATTAAATTGATATTGAATTGATTGTTTGTGCTTGCCTTTGAATACTTTGATTAAATTAATCATTAAAATTAAATAGAGCTTGGTCTCCCATTTACAAAAATATCAAATTATATTGCCTTGGTGACTTAGTCTTAGTTCTATGATAAGTAAAATGCGAAGACGAAGTTATGATTTATAAGGGTAATACTGACTCTAAACTCTAATTAGCGATATTATGCAGCCCACGCCTGATCCGGTTCTTTCTCAACTTTCTGTCTATTCTGTGGTCTTACCATAGACAATAGGCTCATAAACCTACCCTCAAAAGCTGTACCATCGCAAATTATTACTAAGTCGAAAAAAAAATTACACCAATGATAAGAAACCGTAAAAACTAAATTTTTTTTTTTTGGCTTAATATTAATTTGGTAAGACCACAGAAAGAACCGGATCAGGCGTGGGCGGCATAATATAGCCTAGATTACCCCTTTTCCTTCTTTGGCTTTGTATTGATAATAATTCAACCAAATTTTGACTGATGCAGTATGAGTATGGTGTTGGGAATGTGACTGAATGTCTTCTTTCAGTTTAATTTAATTCTCCTGTGGGAGGTTTTGGCTAGATCATTGATGCTTAACCTTATTTGGTCAGCGAGCCATTTTAATTTCTGACACTCGTGTCGCAGGCCACATCTGAAAAGGTTAAAAAAGAAAATAGACAAAAGCACATTTTTATTAGAAACCCATGAATATAGTACTTAACATTAATTCATGAGACATCTATCTTAAACCAACTTTTACATAGATCTATACGACTGCATAGATGAGTCTCCAAGTCAGAGCACTGAATTTATAATTCTAGATGTTTGTTCATGAGAAAATTTCACTGAAAAAGTTTGTTCTCATAAATTAGTGCTTGTAATTGTTGTGCTCGTCATTAACACTTGTTTTCGGAGATTTAGAAAACGTTTCTGCAAGTAACTTGGAGTTCAAATCGGTTTCTGAATTACTTTGAAATTTTTCAAGCAGTGATGTCTGGCTTTGTAAGTCAATTAGTCTGGGCACTTGAAACATTGACTATTTGAAACAACTAACATTGTTCAATCTGAACATGATAATTATCACATGGTCCAGACTGAACACCTTGCCACATAGATTTTATTGATGAGTAATTCAATGAAGCCACGGAGACTTAGTTCAATTTGACTTGACAATTTTGCTAATAACTCTTGCTGTCAACAAAACGTCTGGCACCATCAGTGTCACTCCCATTAATTTCTCCGTAGGAAGATCTTATCTTCTAATCTTTTATGATACAGACGTTACTTCAAAAAAGAAGATGATTACTTCCTACGTGGCATGCATTTAGTCATGCATATTAACCAATGACCTAAATTCTGCCAAGTCACTGGTTTTCCTGGCTAGCTCAGGCAACCCATTCCATGCTCTAATAGCGCTAGGGAAGAAAGAGCTTTTGTACAGATTTGTCCTAGCATATGGAACGAGGAATGTGCCTTTATCTTTGTGTCTTTCTGAGTATTTAATTAAATTTTGTTTTTGTATTTGAAGATTATGGTTCAGTGTTTTATGTATAATTGCTACTTTACTTTTAAGTCTTCTATCCTGAAGGCTTTCTAAATTTAGTGATTTTACTATTTTAAAGGTGTTACTCTTGTCAAATGTGAATGTTCGCTTGTTATGAATCTCACTGCTTCTATTTTGTGTCTGTTCCAGTTTCTTAATGTTTTCTTGAGTTGAGGGTTCCCAAACAGAGGATGCATATTCTATTATTGGCCTAACCAAGGTTAAATAACATTTTAGTTTTATGTTCTTATTTGATTTATAGAAATTTCTTTTATTAAACCCCAATGCTTTGTTTGATAGTTTCATCAATATGGGGATTCCATGACAGTTTTTCATTTATTAAAACACCTAGGTATTTTGCGTTTTTAGTATGTGTTACTGGTTTACCATGAATAAAATAAGTGGAATTAATGTGTTTTATTTTTTTGGTTACTCTTAATAACTGACATTTTTCTGGGTGGAAAGGCATGCTCCAATTTGACTCCCATTACTGTAATTCATCTAATTCTCTTTGTAAAATTTCTGTAAGATATTGTGTTGTTTTTATTGTTCTATATATTATGCAATCATCTGCAAATAATCTGACTTTTGTTCCTGAACTAATGCAATTTGGTAAATCATTTATGTAAATTAAAAATAGTAGTGGACCTAAGACTGTTCCTTGAGGTACACCTGAGTTTACTGTTGTTGGTGTTGATTTAGAGCCATTTATTATTACAGTTTGTTCTCTCCCTATTAGAAAGTCTTTAATCCACTGATGCAATGGACCATCAATGCCAAAATTTTTAGTTTTTTAAGCAAACTATGGTGGTGAACTTTGTCAAAAGCCTTTGAAAAATCTAGTAAGATAGCATCAATTGCTCACTGTTATCTAAATCTTTTGAAAAATCATCAATTTGTCCTATTAGTTTTGTTTCACATGATCTACATTTCCTAAAGCCATGTTGGTATGGAGTAAGGACATTACGTTTTTCTAAGTGGTTTATGATGTTGCTACATATTATGTGTTCTAGGATTTTACATATGATGCTGGTAAGTGATACTGGTCTGTAGTTGGGTCAGTCCTGAGTCAGATTTTTCTCCTTTTTTAAATAGGTGGTGACATAGCTTCTTTCCAGTCCCTTGGTACTCTGCCCTAGTTAAGAGATGCCTGAAAAAGTATTTTGAAGACTGGTGCTAGCTCATTGCTTAGTTCTTTGAGTAATCTAGCTGGAATACCATCAGGTCCAGATGCTTTATTCGGTTGGATGTTGGCTAATAGTTTTTGGATTCCCTTTTCTTGTACTTCTATATCTCCTCTATGTTGTCTACTTGGTTCAAATTAAGTAATATGTCTTTGTCTCCTGGGGCTGAGAATGCTGATGCAAAGTATTTATTTAGGATGTTAGCTTTAGTTTCATTATCATTATGTTTTAAGTTATCTTCTCTTTTTAATGGCGCTATGCCATCTGTGATGGTTGAAACTTCTTTGACAGGACTTTGTCAGTAGTGGTCCTATGCATGCTTCTTATAAAACTACTAACTTCTATGATTTCAAAACTGCTGTTTGTAAGCCAATTAAATACCATGATTTTGAGAGGTATCTGAGCTCGCTTACAGGAGGAGTGGGTTGTGTAAGGATTGCTCGATATCCCCAGTATCAAAACTGCTTATTGGGAAGCGCATTCCTCTACTACCTTACAGGGGACGGGCTAGATAGAGCCTAGCTCGTGGATGCCAACCAGTCCGCCCGACGCAGCCCGCTAAGGCCGCGTCAGTCAGTCCAGTCTTTGCCCAAGGGGAGACCCGCGAATCAGCCGAGTCCCAGGAGAACCCGACCAACCCTCGAGTTGGTGTCCAGCGCTATCCGCTTTTCGGAGAACCCGTGGGTCTCTTACTCACCGTTGCCCCGGGGCCCCACATATAATGATATCATATATATATTTTCATTTAAGATCACTTAAAACTAAATTTGACTCTTAAACATTTTTTGTTTAGTTTTGATTTTTGTTAGTGAAATAAATTAGAGTCTCTGTTGGCCTTATGATCTTTTAGCAGAAATAGGGTGTAAAGGTAATGCTTGTTATAGAATTGAGAGGGGTGGGGAAGATAGTTGAACACAGATGGTAGAAACCAGAAATATCTACTGAAGCCAGAAAGATTAGCATTGCACCACATTATTTAAACAAAAGAACAATAAAGTAGCAAGACATGGGTATGACCAGCAAGGCTATCACAGATGGTCCTTCTTTGATCCGTGTTGTAAAAGTACTCTAATATTATTACTATCATGTCAAAGTCTTTGCCAGTGTTGATTAAATGAAAGGTTATTAGTGATTACTTTTTTTCTAGATGTTGCATGGGTTTTAGAAGATTTCAAACTATGGCTAAGCGGAGCCTCCTTAAGCTTGTGACCCTAGATGTGACAAACACCCTGATTAAGGTCCGTGGATCACCTGGTAGACAGTATGCTTTGATAGGACACAAACATGGAGTCATGGCAGATATGAATTTGTTGAATGGTTAGTACTGTGTTAATGATTTTGCCTACCCATCATTTAATTTGCCTGCCTCTTCTCTCTTTTTGTGCTGTATGACCTTGTATGAAGTTTTTCAAATCCAGATGATGTTTTGTGTTATGATCATATCATCTTAGTTTTCATTTTAGGCAGATAGGCCGTCTTACAACCCAGATGACCTTTTGATCCTGTCTCAAACAGCTCCCATCGCCTCATCGTGTCACCTCCGTGGAAATGTCCACCTGGGGAAGTGGAAAGGCCAAGAACGAGAGCTAACATAGCTCCCAGTGAGCTACCACTGTATGCTCTAGCTAGTGTACCTGCACATGGTTGGGATGTGAAAAAAGCTTGCTAACCAGTCCAAAACCCCCATCACTCCCTTCCCCAACGGAGCCCATATGAGTGGTGATGGTCTCCTCATGGGTGTGATGGGACAGTATATGCATACTGTATATGCATTACTTTGTAGTAATTTTTCAAGTTGTTAAAAGACATCAGGAAAACCTGAAAATAATCATTGTTCTATTGCAAAGTAAAGTAAAGTTCCCCTTTCAGACCTTGTCATCTTTAGGACAGATGATGTTAAGGTCATCTGTTTCTTTGGCCATTGGTTAAGAAATGTGTGATGTGGCCTGCGCAACTACTAACCACCTTTACTTTCTCCAACTAAAGTCAGGTACCCATTAGAGTTGGGTGGACTCAGGGATGCCCTAAAAATCCAGAAATTCAAAATTCCACATAGAGATTCAAACCCAGGACCCCCAGTTTCGGAAGCCAAGAGCTTAATCACTCATAGTTGTATAGCTACCTCTTATTTTGGGACAGGCCTGTATTTATTAGATGCTAACCAAATAATGAAAAACTATATTTAGAGATTTAGAAAATGTGGAATTTGAAACCAAAAAAACAGCAAGCAACAATGTACCCTCTTTTATGTTAGCTGAAGTGGTGGTGATAACAGACCACAGAGACATCTTCAGGCCCTAAATATACCTAAGAAGACTTTTGCTACCAGTCATACTACTGCTTTAGAAGACCTGCAACGTTATAAGAAAAAAACTGTGGAACCTTGTGAGAACTAAAATTAATAAAGTTGTTTTTTTTTTATTTCTCCTCTGACAATGCTTTTTTTTTTCTTTTTTTTTTATGAAGAACTATTCTATAAATACTACAAAGATCACAGTAAAAGATTTCCTAATTTTGGAGCTCAGAATATGATGCCCGCTTATATTTGGTGGTCACTGCTAGTTAAGGACTGCTTCCGAAGTGCTGATCCAACTATAGGAGAGGAGACATTAAGCAAAATAGCAAATGACTTATACTTTCACTATACTACACCTAATGCTTGGGAAATTTTACCTGGAGCTGTCAGTGCTATTCAAGTAAGAACTCGGGGGTCACTTTAGATTCTTGTAGAAATGTTATGAAAACATATTAAAGCATAATTATTTATTCAATAATTAATCATATTATTTTTATCATTAGTTTTTCTTTACTAAGAAATGGAGATTATTCCAGGGAAATTTAAAAGACAATACAAAATATCCAATATGAGAAATGTCTTCTTATTTGTGTTAAATATTTTTCTTAGTTTCTAAATAATTAGTTGTTCTTTTTTTTTCTCAATCTAATTTTTCATTATGAAATTTTTATAATTAACTCATATGGTTTTTGTGGCAGAATCATAATAGCATTGGGTTGCTTGAGAGTTTCAAGCTTGGATTCTGGTAGAGGCTTGTTTATAAGTCAGAGTTTTCAGTTGTCCTTTGCTATCTCCCATCTCTAATGGGTACCTAACATTTGCTGGGAGGAAAAGCCCATATAACATCTTCATTCAATATTGGTCATAGAAACTAGGACCACTTAAGCTTAAACAGGACTTAACTTACGCTATTCTTAAAAAATGTTTCTTTTTCTTTATCTTTTTGGTTACATTTTCTAAATATTCACATTTGTATAAAATATTTTTGTTTAATTCTTTCAGGACTTGCGTCAATATCCAGTAAGGATTGGTGTTGTTTCAAACTGGGACCATCGCTTGTACAAAGTTTTGCTTACTATGAAGCTGCGATCTTACTTTGATTTTGTTTTACCTTCTTACATAATTGGAGCTGAAAAACCAGACAGTGCTATATTCCAGCAAGCTTTAAAAGTATGATTGTTTTGTTTTTTGTATTGAAAAAATTGTCTTTAAAGGGAATACTTTTTATACATTGCATTAAACGACAGCATTTAAAAAGCATGTTTTTTTAGTTGTCCATTATGTCATCTAAGACTTCAAAATTGGTTGAGCCTCTGGAACTTAACCTTCAATAGTTAAAATTTGCTGAAATATATGACACAGGCTTTTCACAACTAACAAAAATTTTCTGCCAGACACATTACTTTGAAGAACATAAAGAACAAGTCTGGAAATCATATGTGCATATTTCCATTTCTTAGTTGAAAGTCTTTCAAATAAAAGTAATTTAAAAAAATGAAAATGTGCAAACGCTCATGATTCTAATAATTTACGCTAATAAAAACTCAGGAAAAAAAACATTTGAAGAGGGAAAGTTTTTTTAGCAGCCATGCCAACAATGCTGACCTATTTAGATTTTTTTTTTACATTCTTTATTAAAAAGGAAAAATTGTAGTATTACATAAAGTTATTCTTTTTTTTTTTTTTTTTTTGGCGTTTGAAATAAGAACACGATTTTTGCTTGTTCATATTCTTAATTTGAATCCAAAATTCTGATTTTTATATAAGTGTTCCTCAATATGTGTCTTGTTGGTAGGCATGTCTGATACACGTGTAATCCTGAAAATCAGTTTATATCCATATTCATTATTCCTTTAGGATGCTAACTGCCTGCCTGAGGAAGCAATACATTTTGGTGATAGTATTGAGAAAGATTTTCTTGGTGCCAGAAGAGTTGGAATGGGAGCTTATCTACTTGCCCACACAAATATTTTTGAGGAGTTTATAGACAAAAAGTTTGTAGTGAAATCTGTGCCTGAATTTGTAGAAGCCATTCGCCCTAGACTAGAGGAAGCCAACATTCACAATAGAGCGAGCAGTGTTAAACATCTTTGATGATAGCTGAATTTTAGTTCTGTTTGTATTTTGTTTGTATAATATATATACACATATATATAAATGTTGAAATTGTGTTCATTTATATTTAATTCTTGCAATAATTGATGGTCCATTGAATTTTGCATCTTATTTTACATTATGTGGATGCTATACAGTATTATGATAAATTCTTATTGTCCCTGCGATGGCAAGAATGTAGACCCACTTGTGTAGTCTTGGTAGTAAAGAACTTTTTAGTTAGTATTTAGCCTCACATGTGTAGCTCTGGTGGTGCTGAACTTTTTGTTAAGTTCTAGTCCCCCTCTTGTGTTGCTTTAGCCTTGCAGAGCATTTTTCGTCCCATTTTTTTTTCTTAGCTCATTATACTAATTTTATTTAACATATTATAATGTGATGCTCTTAAAAACTCTAATATGTAAGCCTTACATATTGTTGAAAATGTGATATCTGAGGATTTAACTTTAAAAAACAAAAAGTTTAAATCTTGTACAATTCTTATTCTCAAGGTACATATTTTTGTTCAGTACTTTCTTGGCATTAGCTGATGTTTGTCTAGTTATTTTTTAAGGATACATTACTTGGTATACATTGGTAATTTCTTTTAATGCTATGGTCATCATTACATTGGATATACATAGAGTATTTGAAGATAGCAATAGTTATATACATTTTTCGTGATATCTAATAAATTTATGACCTGCTGTAAATGTTGACATTGACACTAATTCAGGGATTTATTTAATGATTCAGGCAAACATTTTTTTATTATTTTTTTTTTTACATTTATTTTTGGTCATTATTGACATATGGAAAATGTTGTATTACCTATCAGTTTTCATACTAACATTTTTTTTTTTTTTTTTATTATTTATTTTATTTTATTTTGAACTGAAGTATCTTAGTATTATTTTATATTAAAAAAAATTAGACTTCAGCTCTAAATGTGTATTAAACATAATTGAAAGAAGTACATGTTTAAAATTTAACTTTGAGACTTTGATTTTTAGAGACATGAAAACCAAATGTGTCTGGTTTGCCAAGCACTTAACCACTTTAAAAAACAAAAAACTTGCATGAAACATTTTTCCTTTTTTACCCTACCTGTAAATGTAATTCCATTTGTAAAAGTAGTTTTATTGCTTTACTGTCTCCCTCTTGAGCTTTTGGTGCTTTTTTTTTTCATAGCCACTTTTATAGAATAATTGTAATGATGGCCTACAGAAACATAATAACAGAAGTATGTATTTTTAGCTTTTTGATTAAATATAAACTTAATATGCATTTGAAGATGATAATAATTAATATATACATCAATACATATTTACAGTGCTTTTTTTTGTATAAACCAAAAAAGGTAACAGTACCTAGTGATGGATTGCCAAATAAACTACTAATAAATAATAAATTAATAATAAACGTTAAAATTCAAGAAAAGTAATAATTCTTTTCCCCACATTGAAAAAGGTGCTGGTACGCACCGTACCATCACAAAAAAAGCACTGCATATTTATCATCATTTATATTTAATAGGAAAATTTGAAACAAATTTTTTTTTCTCTTGTTTTCTTGAACTCATTCAGCAACCTTAACAAAGTGCATACATTTACATAATTAATAACTATAGAATACAAGATAATTGCAAACATTTTAGTCAAATTCATATAATTTATTCCTCACGAATCCTTTTGAAGGCCATCATTCATATGCTAGATCTTTAATGAAAAATCTTTTTTTTAAGGGTAGTAAAGTGATACTATATGTTGACATTCCTTATTACTTATATTATAATTATATTACTTAGCTACTTGCTTGTAGAAATAACTTGAAAAGAAGATCTCAATACATTTACTTTTACAGATTCTATAATCCAATGATTCTTTTTACTTTAAACTTATAAAACTAAATAACCGTGCTGCCATGTATTATGTTATGGAACTAGTTTTACATAAATAATGCTACTATGTCAAAAAAAAGAAAGTGTCAGCAATAAAGAACATAAAATAATTTTGCTTTTTTTTTATTTAAATTTTGTTTTAGTTGTCCGTCCTTTAAAAAAAAATCATTACATATGTGTTTGTATTATCTTATTTTATAGTGTAAATGTGTGTTTGTATTATCTTTAGTTACAGTGTAAATGTATGTTTGTATTACCTTTAGTTACAGTGTAAAATGTGTGTTTGAATTATCTTTAGTTTTCATTCATATCTCCAACACAAAATAAGCTTTATTAAAATCTTATTTCACCACTATTTTCTTGCCTTCATAGTGTTCAAACTAAGTGCACAGCTCGCTTGTGACATTCAGAAAGCTTGGCTATTTTCTTGACGATAAAATTGTGGATTCACTGACAAATTACATCTAGATTATTTAAATAAAAAAGTTTGTCTTACACATGGGTGTTGACAACTCATGAAAGAAAAAATTAATAAAAATTCTATTTTATTACCAGAGTTTTAATACTTGAAATAATGCTATGACTTCTTTAAGTCTTCCAAAGCTCTGCTTCTTTTTGTTTACATTAGTCAATGTAAATGTATATTTGTATAAACTTTCTTTTTTTACTTTTGGACTTTCATGAATTCTGTTGTATTCGATTTCATATTTAATGCTTGGAATAATGGCTCTCAAACCTAAAATTTGAATGCTCTTTGACCCGCAAGTTGTCTATTAGTTATAATTAGTGATGCATGTGTATAATTTTATCTACCTCTTTCTTTTCTATTTGAATATATATTTGTCCAACAATGTGGTATAAAAAAGAACAGACTACTTTGGGAAGATCACATTGAAAAAATGTCGGATAACAGAGGAGCGAAAATTGTATACAGGCAAAAAACAAAAAACAGGCGACCCAAAAGCGGACCCCGAATGCGATGGATTGATGATTTGGAGGCAGATCTACAACAGCTTGGGGTTAGTGGGTGGAGACGACAGGCACAGTAGAGATCTGAATGGAGGGATGTGTTGAAGCAGGCCAGAGCACGGAATTTTATCACAAGAAGACTTTGTGTTATTTCCCTTAATTTATCAAACACAGAAAAAAAATGAAGTACATATTTTGTTGTCTGTATTCTTTTTCTCTGAATATACCTGACTGAAACTTTAGATGGATATCTGTGCAGTAATAATTTTTATTGTATTGGCTTTTGTATTTAAAGTTTGAAATTTCCTCTTTAAAATATATGGGCTGGTGATATAGTTTTCCATTTCTATGGTAAATTCTTTACAATGTATCATGTGTCCAGTACAACAATCAACTAACTTTACACACACACACACACACAAAGTGCAATATGCAAACAAAGCAAAGCTACGATTCGTATTATTATGGAACAGCAAAGTTACAGCATTATGAAGTCTTTGCCTTTTTTTCTTTTATCCATATCATTAAAACGGAACGAAAAGGTTACATTTAATATTGGGTCTATTTTACTTTGGAAGCCCACTGGTTCCTTTCTCGAGTTCACCTATTTCCTCTTATAAACATTGCCACGAAGAGACCAGGGAAAAGTACTTACATCGGATGTTGTCTTTATTTGAGTTTACATGAAACAAAATTTAATTTTTATTTCAAAAATAGAACACACTCAGTGGGGCCACACATTTATGAGTGTTCTTGTGTACTGAATACCAACAGTATGGCCGAAAAGAGTTTCTTTGAAAAACAGAAACAAAGTATGCACTTATTTATACAATTAAAAAGACAAAGTTTCGTATTAATTACAAGTAAAACATTATCTTTCTCACTAATCCAGAAAAGTTCCCAAGGCCATTTAGACCTTGACAATAAGGAATGATTGTTTCTTAGCCAAACACTTTGTCCGAAAGTTCATCCTGAACTCGATTATCATTTAATCACATCCACCGTTTCAGGTCACGGCTCCTTTTGGCATTGTCCTGCCCGGCGAGATTGACTCCCAAGATGTCCTTCATGTCCCTACAATGTATAGCCACTAACCAGGGTCCGATTTACGACAGTGTAAGATTGTCCAACCGCCCAGGGTCTCATCTTTAAAATGGCCTCCAAATTTCAAAAATATATTTTTTTTAAAGAAAATATGCTAATTAAAGAAAAGAAAGGCAACATCAAAGAAATTGGCGCGGCCCGTCACTGAGAGATCCTGGTCAAGGCAACAGATAGAGAGGGATAGAGAGAGATGGTCGATAGATCATGTGTGATGCACCAACAGCGAATCAGATTAAATTATATGTGGAGATCAAGTGCATTCATATTTAAGCTTGTAGGGGTAGGCGCCTCCACTTGCTAAAAGCCTATATGAGCTTTCGGGCAAATGCCCGATAGGCCGGTACCCTAATAGGCTGGTGGGAAGACCAAATGGGCCGTAAACGTTATTGGCCATTGTCTTAAATTTTATTGAGAGATGAAAAAGCGAAAATTCAGCTTGATCAGAGATTGGGTGTTGGAGAAATAACGTGTACAAATAATTTTTTACCAGACAGACTGACAGACAGAGTGAGTTGATATGAGCTTTGTAATAAATAAAGATAATATAACGTACTAGCTATTGCTACTTGAAACATTCAAATACGAATAGCTGCAAAGTACATTAAACATCGAAGCAGTAAATGTGATGACTAGTAGCATGACTTTGAACACAGATAATGGTAGCTTAAGTAGTCGACTGTCAGTTTAACAATCAGGGCTGAAATAGTTCTGAGTTTAGCATAGTCATGCGATCTCTCATTGTCACCCAACACTTTAACTGGGTATACTTGTGGCGAGAGAGAATGGCCAACATCTTTTTAGTAATCTATTCTATGCATTGTCAGAAGTTAATGTTCAAAATCATTATCTTTCCATAATACGCATCTCTGATTTAACAATTCGCGATCTTCTGCATTCATAAAAAGACACTTAAAATTATTATTTGTAAAAAGACACAATAAGTTTTGAAAGTTAGTACAAAGAATAAATAGCATATTTGTTAAACCAAATGGACATAAAAGCTGCCTTAAAATCATGCTCACTGTCAATGTCTGAACCATTTATCTTACATATCGTTCGAAGACAAAATAGCATAAGCCATACATCTGGGGATGTTGGCATGGGACAGTTGCACAGTCGCCTTTTGAAAGGGGAAACAATTCAACGACGGCACGTCTGAAATTTTTCATTCATCATTATCATCAATCTCCATTTGAGTGAGAGCTTGAGAGGCTTTAAATCCTCTCTTGCAAAAGCCCTGGACAGAAACCCTGCTGTCTTGCGTAGTGCATACATGTCTTTTTTTTTTAATTACATATATGTCACCATACAGGTCGAGAATTTTTGGTTTCCCAGATCTGTCAAGACGGAGATCAGCAAGTCTGGGGCAGTCAAACAGAATATGAGGCACGGTTTCCTCGATCTTCTTCCCCGCAGCGGGAGCACCGTGAATGCCACGTTGGGACCACTGGGAACCGGAATTAAATTACCCAGATTACAGCTACGTCGAATCAGTCTTAGACTAGTAAATTCAAATAATCCAATATACGTGCTTGTATTATAGAGTCAGGGCCGGTCTTAGGCCACTGCAACCTATGCGGCAGCAGTGGACCCCGCACTTTCATAGGCCCCGCGCGATGCGAATTCTAGGTGTAAATTGTTAAATTAAACCATTTTAACTTATTATTAAAGGGTTCCTGGAATTCTCCTGAAATTATAAAATATAAGAAAAAGTAATGAAAATGTCCTGAGATTATTAAAATCTTCTGAAAACTGAAGCAAATCTTAAAACAGACAAAATTGTCATTTCAATATATGGAAAACGCCAATCCTACTCGCGATTAAAAAAAAGGCATTGTCATGCTTTCATTTAATAAATATGTAATAATAAGCCGAATTTTAACCAAAACAAGAACTTCAAATACTTAATTTACTTCAATAGTCACTAGCATACAAATATTGATCTAAATCTATCTTGACCTCTTATATAAAAAACCATGTAAAAAAAAAACAAAAAAAAAACACGATATTTTGCGAGTCGATAGTAAATCTAAAAGGCAGATCTAAATGTTCATCGGCTTTTTGTTGGAAAACTACCATCTACTGTAGATGGCTCGTAATGTTAATTTGACAGTGATTTTGTACTCACTAAAGTATGAATAAAATGCAAAGACGAATTTATTTTCTAATACAAAATCTTAATTTTCACTTATTATCCTTATCACAACCAAAATTAGGCCCCGCGCAATTTCATCCGTTTCGCATAGGGCCCCGCAACCTTACAACCGGCCCTGTATAGAGTCTAAGGTATTAATTAATTGTTATTAGTGTGATGCTACATTTTAGGGACGTGCAGAAATCTGAATCTCGATTTAGTTGAAAAATGTTTATAAAATGTTTATAAAATGTTTGGATGTTCCTTCAGAGTTGAAGATAGTTCCTCCGTGACCCCTATGTCGAAGGTGCCGATCCTAGTGAAAACCTCACACGGGGATGGGACGTGACCTCCATGAAGTGCCGGATGGGAGCGGACAGGGTTTGAACCTGAGACCATCAATAAATCCGAACGACAGTCCAGCGCGTAAACCGCACGACCAGCAGTTTGGTTAGGGTAAATACAGTTCGTTCAATTCTTATCTTATCGAGTAGTTTTAATTAAAGCTTATTTTAGATTCAGTTCGGTCGTGAGGCTCTAGTTCGGTTCGTTCAGTTCGGGTTCGTTTCCCATCTCCAGTACTGGAATCTTTTAGTGCACAATAAGAGTGACAAAATGGTATAAACTAGTATAAAGCGTTACATTATTATATTATATAAGATAAGATAAGACATTAGGTCTCGTTGAAAAAAAAATATTAAAAAATCACAGACCTAGATCTATATGACTATGTCAAAAAATTTGGCTAGTTAAAAAGTTGGAATTCGGAATTTCCCAATAAAAGTAAACATTTGACAACCTACAACTACGAATAGATTCTACAACAAGGCTAGCATTACCAGCAAGATTTCTACTTTAGTAGATTAGATATCTAGACTAGAGTAGATCTTTAATATTCGTATTCTAGACTAGTCACTAGATCTAAAAGTAAAAGAATCTATTTAGTCCTAGATCTACTACAGTTACAGACATCTAGATTCTAGATTCTAGATGAGTGAGTAGATCTAGATTCTAGACAGTGTCAATATTTCTCAACGGTATGATCATGTTTTAGCTGGCGGCCGCCATATTAAAATGATGATAGCAACAGCTCCCAGGCAACCAATTGTTGCCAGATGGATTTTGTTGGTTAAAATAAATAAAATGAGTTATAGACATTATAGTGTGCTGCCAACTATTACATAAATAAAATCTGAATACATTTAGATAAGAGGGAATGTAGACCTATTTATTTAAACAGGAAATAGATGTACATTTTACTAGTGTGAATCTATATTATTTCTCAATATTTTATTTTGTATGTGTTGGTGTAGATTGAGTTTGTTAAGGATACATGTTTTTGTGTTCTATTGAATCTGAAAAAAAATAAATAAAATATAAAAAATCGGTATTTTTTTTGTTTTTCACATAGATGTTCTTTTTTTTTTTTAATTTGATGATGCTTTATTTCATTATGTGTGTGTATGTACATATGTGTGTATATATGTGTATGTGTGTGCGTACGTACTTGCGCCTGTATTTTATATGAAATTATTGAGAGTTAAAAAATACTTAGCTTATCAAGTATCTTATTAATGGTAAAACAATTAATGAGACATATTAATTCCACCATCCCCTCCTTTCTCATTCTAGGCAGGGGACTAGACTAAGGTAGATTTATCAGTACCATCATTTTAGTACATTTTAGTTTAGAAAACGATTTTAAGGCGGTAGAGGAGACAAGTGCACGCTGACACAGTACCGCTAAAGCTTAAAATCCGTCAATGTGCACATTACTTGGCTAGTCTTTGGTTTGAGTTGGACATTAGAGTTGCATTAAAGAATAATCCATTTGGTTTATTGGCTTGACCACATAACAGACGTTGTTACGGATAAACAGTATCCATGCCACAGCAACAATTGCGTGGGAGGGTCAACACAAACGTTACAAAGACACTCTTAAGAGTTCTCTCAAGGAGTGTGAGGGAAACGCTATAGCTCTGGGTCCTTTCTTATTGACTGCGGCCGTGAGTGTCGTGTTTCATGATATAACGCAAGGAGCTTGGTAATCAACAAAGAACGTAGATCTAAGATTAAAAAAAAAAAAAGGAAGGTGAGAAATGAAGCAGGCATATCTGCAGCAATCCATGCCATCTATGTGGTCGGCTTTTTAAAAGAAAAAATGGACTCCAAGGCCATCTTCAAATTCATAGAAAATGGGAAATAATCTCATCTTCAGCTACGAAGGAGGAGCCATATATTTAAGCTAGCTAATCTGCTCATCAACTGATTAGCTACAGGTTACGTTAATGTGCAAAAATCGACATTTTTCCTCTAGATATAGGCCTACTGTTTAGGTACCGTTAATGTTAGGGTTAGGATAGAGTTAGGTTTATCTAGGTATGCAAGCTCCTGCAAATAACTACAAAATAATACTTTAATTTATTAAGCGCTGTTAACAAAGCACTTTAAACCTTTGCAGAGCTTATTATTTTGTGTGTCAAAAGAGTTGAGTCAAAGATAATTACAACATAACGTAATACCCGGACAAGTGGATCCTGGTAGTTGGTGATAAATACGAAATTAGTCGTATTCTAATTCTGTTCTAAAGTTGCTGCTCGGCGGTCTGGAAGTTCAAAAGAAAACAGCGCCCACTTTCACTGCGCCAAATACCCATATTGTTCATATCTCACAACCATCAAAGACATACCTCACTTACTAGACGTCCCATATTTGACCACTGGAGCAATACACCACAGGTGCGTTATATAAGTCACACTCATACAATACGCCTCACACGCACACCAATTACCATTCACACGAGGGGAGGGGAGTCATATATGGAAAATGAAAGAATGTCAAGAAGAGGAGAGGGAAGAGAAAGTGGCGAAAGAAAACTAAGTCTTACTGGGGGGGGGACTGAAGTTAGCAAGACATCCAGGATGACATAACATCCAGACGATGGCGTTTTTGGCTAGCGGCTCATCGGTGTCCCTCTTTGCTTTAACAGTGATAAGGGGAGGGAAACTAAACGACCTCTGTGACCCGAAGCTGAGTCTGCCTTGGTCCAATGAATGGAAAACGGTGTATGTACAGTAGATGGACTAGGTGACAAACTCAGCTCTGCTATTAACATATGATTTTATTCTTTCTAACTCACGATCGACTGGTGTCTGGAAATATTTAAGCTCCCAGTAATTTAAGCACCCGGGACCGGGAAATCGGGCACTTTTTGACAAGGCAGAAAATTAGGCACTCTTCAATAGAGACTTAATTTAGAAGATAATTGATTTTTTTAGCGCATGTTTTATTCCGAAAATACCAACAATAACTAATTTTCAACAGAATGTTCATGAATCAAAAGAAAAGCTGACAAACGGAAAAAAAGTAGGCTTACAATCACAAGAATGCGGGGGAAAATCACATTATATAATTTAGGCCTGCATATCAAAGGATTCTGCGGAGGGGAGGTAGAGATGATTTCCCGCTTAATGCTTCACATCCACCACCAACCCTTTAGATTAATTGTTCATATTATTTTTTTAAAATATATACTATGTCGCTACCTCTCTCTAATGTAAAATTCAGCCACTCATAAGTCAGTAGTAAATGCAAAGTCAAGTTTGAGGGTAGAGTATTGAATTTTACCATTTCAGCCCCCCCCCCCTTTAAACGATAAAGCAAAAGATTCTGATGATAGATACAGAGTCGGATCGGGTGTGATGACGATAAATATAATCGCCTTATCCCCAACTACCTTAACCTTTAAGATGTGCTTGTGGAAGGGAAGGCAGAACAGAATGATAAATTTGTCAAATTCAGATAAATCTAACAAAAAAAATTACTAACCCTAACCCTAACCCTGAAGACATTAAACGTCGTATAAATCTAGCGCGTCAGACATTTACTGATTTACACAGCTAATACCAACCTGACTGTAAATCTCTTCTCAAACAAGACTAAACTAAGAATCTTTAACTCTATTGTCAAGGCTGTCCTATTGAATGATTCGGAAACATGGAGAACAACTGAAGTGACAACAAAAATAGTACAGACCTTCATCAACAGATGCCTGAGAAATATCCTAAAAATACACTGGTATGACAAAGTAGAAAACACCAAACTGTGGGAGATGAGTGGGCAGAAAAATATAGATCTTAGAGAGGAAGTGGAGATGGACTGGTCACAAGAGAAAATGCCGATAGAGATCTAAAGACTATTTTTGACAGTAGAAGTTCCCTGTAAGCAAGCACTGATAGTTACTTTCATTGGCCTACAGTGACAGGATTGCGCAATGCATCTGGCCCTATTCGGCACCTTCGACACGCCCTATTACAGTAAGACCTGGACTTCATCATTCTCTGGTCAATCTGTTGTTTCCCGATCAAAGGATCCAGCTATACACACCCACCCCTCCCCTACCAGCCCCATGCCGCAGTTTCACCCCTCCCTGCCCGCTCCCGCATTTTCACCCCACCCCCTGACCACCCTCCCAGTCTGCTCCCGCTGTTTAACCCCCACCCCTGACCCTCCCAGCCCGCTCCCAAAGTTTCAACAATTTCTTGAGCCAGTCAGTCAGTTTCAGTGACCTTGGTTACCTAGCCACATTCCTTGACTCTTGTTGAGGCTAGATTAGAGAAGACAGTCATTTTACCTGGAATATTTCTATTAAATGAATAAATATTTATATATGAAATTCTTTTCTATAAGGACATCAGTTGTTTATTGCCTGTATCCTCAAGCACATTCTAGATACAATGCAACAAGTCTCATAACACACAACATTACACTAGACTAGTCCACTAGATTTAGGCTTAGATTTAGATCTATTTAAATTCAACATTCATTTCAGCTTTATTGAAAAATGTTACAAGCTGTCAGCACCTTAAATCTTCATCAAATCATTTAAAATATAACTTCATAGATCTATATAAATAATCCCATCATATATAGGGCAATATAGGCCTAAATCTATTTAAATTCAATTTCTTAAATTTCTATGAAAAAAAAAATAGGTACCTAAATTTATGCTTTATTAATGTCATTCCAATTTTAAATAATAATAATTTACTCCCCCCCCCCCCCCCCAATTCCTTTTTTTAAAGTACTACTTCTACTACAATAGTAAATATTCCTATTATTTCTATTTGTTTTATTTTCTCTCTCTTGCAATCCGCTATAAGCTGGCGATATTTATATAGGTCTGTGAGTCTGTGAGTATTTCTATATGTTTTTATTTCCTCTCTCTTCGAGTATGGTTTCAGCTGGCGATATTAAAAATCAACTAGGTTATCTCCCCCTGAAAATAATTTTTTTAGCATCGATTCAACGCTGAGGCATCGCAAAAATCTGGCCAGTGGTTGCCAGGTGCTGCCTAGAGACGTAAATACGCCAGCTAAAAGCGGAAATTACCTTCTCAACAACCTGTGTTAATCCATTCTGGCTTAAGAAGGGTCAATGTCTATCAATACATTGTCATGGATTAAACAACTAAGAAGTTGGGGGTGTTGAGTCTCTTGAGCCCTCCCTTTAAAGATACCCCTGGTCAGTGTCTGTTTGGCTTGTAGTCCAGCCTCCTAATTGAGACTTAAAGTAAACAAACTTATTACCCGGCCAATAGTATAAAAGGTGTGGCTTGTGGTCCAGACCCTTGATTGACAACCTATCTCATAATAAACAAACTCATACCAGATTAACCTTACAGAGATTTGGCTTGTAGTCCCGCCTCTAATAAAAATTCTTCTCCAAGTAAACAAACTCAGTTCCCTCATAAGATATGACCTCTAGACAGTGTCAACACGTTGACATAGATCTGGCTTAATGTGGTCAGCTGCCTATCTGTGAACTCAATGTTATGGACTAAACAAACAAAGGGAGGTGGGAGTTGCTCATCTCTACATCTGAAGATATACCCACACTTCTAGACAGATTATCAGCATGACGCAGTAAAGAAATATTACATGTTTACTAGACCACTCAAAGGTCAAGACAAGCTTTTAATATGTGCCAGACATCTCTGCTACGTATGTAATGCGAATTTATAATGTAAGGTCTTATTTCTATTTAGATTAACATGCCTTGTCTTTGTAATAAAAAATATTTGGTGCTTAGTCATAGTTTATAGTTTTAAAGGCATATTCTTTTATTTGAAACATAAACATTAATGTATTTCAGAACTGACATTATTGAATCATGTCCACTTTATGAGTATTGGTATATTTTTATTAACATGGAGATTTAGTTTAAACTTCTTGTTGGACATCGTTTATCAGCGTCCACTACCTTTATATTGTTTGCCTTTCGCCTGTGTTGTTTCGATATTTAAGTGTTACCTTCGTTTGGCGTATCTGGAAAAGACTCATTAGCGCGGAGGTGCCTAACAATATTAATAGAAATACAGGTGTAGCTTTTACTATCTGGTAGTGATATCCGACTGGAGCCGGATGTTGCAGGATAAGTGAAAAAGTGCAGAATATTCGGCAGTAGCCAGAGCCGGAGCGACTATCCGGTGCACCCCTACTCACAGTACTACTTAACTTAGTAATAGTAGATCTACTGTAAATTAATTAGTGACTTTGGTCCAACTGTATCAGATCTATACACTACAGTCACTCTCAGTCAGTAAACTATATTTAATATTAGTCACGCAATGACCATATGTGACAATGTCAATATGTCATATGTAACTTGTAAGATGTGTGTTACTCAGATTACTGTATACATAGATGATAGAGTGATAGACAGTACTGAGTATTAATAATTTTAGTAACAGAGTATAGTATATTGTATAGTATATATATATGTATTAAATTTGTGATTATTGTATTAAAATTAAGACTTTCAATTCAATAGAAAAATCAATAGTGAATAGATCTTTAGATGTAGATCTACTCATCATAATGATCATATCATGATTAAATTCATTATCATCATCACAACATAACTCATCATTGACATCATTCATGAAATGTTGATATGATCTTGACATGCACGACTTACTACTCAAGTCACATTGATCTAGATTCGAGATTTTCATGCACATTATATACCCTGCACAAATTAAAAATAAAATAAAAATTAACAAAATCTTAACACCCCCCCCCCCCCCCCACCTTTTTAGATATGTATATAGTAATATTAAATACTAGTCGATCGCGGCATGTATATAGTAATATTAAATACTAGTCGACCGGCGGCGTAGCATACACCGCTATTTTGCAGGGCTGGCCTTAGGTCACTACAACCTATGCAACCGCATTGGGACCTGCTTTTTCATGGGACCCGCACTAATTCTAGGTGTATAAATTATTAAATTAAACCATTTTATAACTTATAACAGATTTTCCGCAGCCTCCTGTTGATTTACCAGGAGCTCCTGGAAATCTCCTGAAATTGCAAAATATACAAAAAAAGTCCTGGAAATCTCCGGAAATTAGTAAAAATCTTTTGAGAACTCATACAAATCTCATAAAATATATAGACAAAAATTGTCATTCAATATGGAGAACGCCAATCCAACGCGCGATGAGTAAAAACAGCATTATGTATTACCCGTAATTGTGTAATCTAATGAAAGTAGCTTCTCGCTCCTCAAACTAATGAAGAATTACTTGAGGACAACAATTCTCATTGATAGATTGAAACATTTGGTAATTCTTGCTATTGAGCGTGATCTATGTAGGAAATAGAATTTTTATGACTTTGCTACATGCAAGGCTCGTAAAGTAATTCTGTAAGTAGTAAAGAATGAATATGATGCAAAGAAAAATTTATTTTCTAATAATATTTTTCACTTATTATCCGTATCCCTACCCAAAGTTGGCCCCGCGAAATCCATTTCGCATAGAGCTCCACAATGGTTAAGTCTGGACCTGCTATTTAGTGACGGGTGAATACAGAATAGATTACTTGTTCTCTTTCCATGACTTCTTGGTCACAACGGTTAGTCCGCGACTGCTATTTAGTGACAGGTTAATACTACTTGTTCTCCCCACTCCCTCTTTTTTTTTTGCCTCTTACGTAGGGTAACTCTAGTCCGCCCGACTTGCAAAAATAAAAGAGTGATCTTTCCTTTACGTGGTGTCCAAACTCTTGAGCCATGAAGAGAATTATATATATAAGATATACTCTGCATATGAATAGTTGATTTAATGACCCAACTGCTGCTGCTAACATGCTTGGCTTATTATTGGAAGAAGACTAAATATGATGTAATACAAATTTCAATGGTTTCACTAACTATTGTGAGGACAGTGACATTAGTGAAACTGGCAACTGATTGTGGATGTATTTCATGCATTTTACTCTATATGTACTCTTATACATTTCAACATTATTGGCAAATTTAAAAAAAAGGGACTGTTGAACAAATATTTTACATCACATTGTTCAATGAAAAATGCCTTCAACACCAAAAGAAACTTGTACACACTTCATAGACTTAAAAAAAAAAGCTTTTGCTATGATGGCGAGTGATGTGTGAGCTCACCATAGATAAAAACATTGTCAATGTTTTATTATCAAAGTCCTATAGATACCAAAATGTGAATAGCTTAGTATGTCTGAACAACCGAATCAGAGAAAGTTTTAGGACATTAATAAGCCATCGGCGAGGATGCATTTTCTCTCTAGCTGTTTTAAACATGTATATTTCTGGAACATATTATGATGAAAACGTTAGAAGGATTTATTCCTAACTTGACTATAAATGTGCTCCCTGGATTTCCAATCTCCGGTTTGAAGATGATAAAGACCTCACTGGAAAAAATGCAGTTCAGGTAAAAGATCTTACTTCAAAACAGTATACTGCAGCTAGAGCATTTGGAATGGAAATTATTGCTGGAAAAAAGTAAAATACTAGTTTATGGTGGAGATGTTGCATACAGATGAATGGCCAAAAATTAGAAAAATGTACTAATTTAAATACCAAGGGTCAAACATAAAAAGAGATGGTTGATCAATAAAAGTGATAAAAGCCTGTTTAAGATTGACATCTGCTGCTATGAGGAAACTGCACAATCTGAAAGAGTAACATTGGCTTCCAAGTAAAATTAAAACTTTATTCATTGATAGTGATCTTTGTATTCATATTACCGGTATATGGTTGTGAAAGTTGGACACTGAACACTGAGGTTGAAAGAAGTAAATGCTACAGAAAAACACTGAGTCATCAGATAGCAGGGAAAGAAGACAAATGTGTTTGCACTTTTACAAGTCAATACTCTGGCTGGTAAAAAGGAGGAACTCCACAATGCTGTAAAGAGGTGAAAGCTGAGCTGGTTTGGTCATATTATAAGGTATGACTCACTGTCAAAAGTCATGCTTCAAGGTACAGTGGAAAAAGCATGAAGAATGGGTCATTCAAAGAAAAACTGGCTGGACAGTGTAAAAGAATGGGCTCTCTTCATATTCTGCTAAGAACAGCTGCTTACCAGTAAAAGTGTAGGAATTAGGTTACACAAACTGTTACTAAAGTCAATGGACAGACAATGATAAAGATTTCTATTCCACTCTTTCTTAATTCAAGTCCCTACCTCTAGAAACTAGTTAATGTAATCTAGATCTACTACTCTACTGTCTCTCTAGCCTAAGATTCTAGAGCTAGAATCTATATCAAATCTATTCTTGTTTCTGTTAGCTACTATTCTACTCCAGATAGATTATACTGATTATAGATATATTATCTTTAGACTAGAAGTAGACCAGTAGAAGATATAGATATAGTAGTTAAGAGTTAGAATCTACATATATCAAATATTATATAATCTAGACCTTACACTAATTTTAAAAACAATAAATCTAGCTTAGGCTAAGAAATTAAATCACTTGGTTAATTTATTTATCAGAAAAAAATGGAAGTGGTTTCAAATACAGATCTACAACAAAGGGAAGGAACTCATCCTTCTTTACATATGAGAGAACATGTTATGGAGAGGACAAGAGAACAGGTTTAAACATTTACTTGATCTAGACATATTTTTTTTTACAGCATATTCATAATATTTTTTCCTAATTATTTATTAAGGTCATATTCTTATATAGATTTATATTTAATGTAAAAAAAATTTTGATTATTACAACTGAAACCCCAAAGCAACTAATCATAATTTTTTTTTTAATGCTTCTCTGGACTCTACATTAGCATTCCATATTACTCAGAAACTCCCATCTGTGACTTATGTAGTTTGCAGCATCCCTTTTCATCCTTCACATCTTTCTATGGGTTTAATTATATTTCAATGTCTCAAAAGTCAATGTCAAGTGTTACCTTCTATCCTAGGTAATTGAAAGCTGATGTCTGAGCTGATCTTTAATTTTTTTGCCGGAAGCACCTCCTTTAGCATGGGGTCATGTCCCATACAGAATAAGTACCACACCAGTACCCCTGGGGAACATTAAGCATTTGCTCTGTACTGTATTCATTTGAACATGCTTTGTTTTGTGCTGCCAGTAGCTTGCTATATAATGCCCAATTCTCAAGACAAAGAATGTGAATGCACCATCTTGTAGGAATGAATTTTCATAAGCAGACTAGAGAATAATTTGGAGTCATTCAAAAAACCCTGCCAACTTTATATAGTACAATTGAAATCACTGACATGGACACACTAGAGAAATTTTTGAGAGTTTCTTATTGAAGCAGCATCTGTAAATTACATTGTATACAAGATAGAATTGCTAAAAAAACCCTTCATGAATTATATTTACAAACTATAACAAAAGAGTTTACAGTGTAATTACTTTTTAAAACTATGATATTGGGAAATGCTATTTTCAGGGAGATGGAGCACCAGTAATGTCGTTATTAACAGAAGAGCTGAACACAGAATCACACCACCAGGATGACAAGCCATTCACCATTAAAGCTGAACTAGATCTGATGCAAATTTGTTTGGCTGTTTTATCATTTCTAACTAGAACATGGAGGTTGGGAATCCCACGTGCTGTGGTGTAAGTGTGCACAATTTTGCTGACAGTGGAAAAAAAAGTGCCTATCTGGGGATAATTTATTTGGCTATTCTAGGGTTGGGAAAGTTGGATTCACTTATTTCTTCCTATAATTTAAATTTTCTTCAATTGTGAACACATGAAAAATTAATAAATTATCTAAATTGAAAAAGTCTAAAAAATTTTTGGTTTTGCAAGTTTAATAAAATACATTATTTAAAAAAAACACTAAATATTGATTGCCATATTGTTTTAGACATTATCATCACATTATAATAACATAACCTTTTTTAAAAAAAAATGTCCAGCAATTATTCATCATTATCATCATCTTTCCTTTGCAGTCCTAGTGGAACATTGGGCCTCCGTAAAAACACGCCACTCTACACAGTCTCTTGCTTGTTTTTTAATGGCTGCGTCACCACATTCTTTAGGACTTTGTCTACGTCTTGTGTCCTGGGGGGTTCCACTCTAAGGCCTGTCTAGCTCTGTTGTTGGTATCTTTGGCAAGCAATTATTAGTGGCTTATAATTTGTTATTTATGTTTCTGTTGTATTTGCAGATTTGATGAACTTCATTTTGCTAAATTTGTATCACTCTATATCAAGCGTATATTTTTCTTTGATGTTCACCCACCATTTGGTAAAATGATTCTTGCATTAGCAGGTAAATTGTGTGCTGTTGTCAGTTTTCGTTTTAAATGTAACAAATTAACATACAATCAAGATCTTAAAGAGCCTTTTTGTACAATTGTTTCTTTATTTAAGAATTTTTTTAGCTCATTAAAAATCTAATTTGTTTTTGAAAGGTTCGTATGCTGGGTTTGAAGGTGACATCAATTTTGAAAGGATCGGAGCAGGTAGGATAACATGTCTAATGTGTTTGTCACAATTTAAAATTAAAAGAAATTTTTAACTTTTGATAAAGAGGATACTTGGCGTATTAACCAGAAGTGCTTTTTGATTTTTAAGAGGCCTTATTTTAATTATTTCAGATTAAAATAAATAAAAGAATGTTATTTTTTTTCTAATCAGCTACAAATAAACACCAGTTGTTCTTTAATGTGTTCTATCTTAGTTCAAAGTGGCTAGTTGGTCTTAACCCTCACAATAAATAAATAAATATGAAATAAATAAAAACTGATACATTTTTTATCTTCCCCTCAACAGAATTTCCATCTTCTGTACCTGTTGAAATGTTACGAGCATTTCCAGCTATACTTGGCAGCCTAACAGTGCCCATTGTGTATCAAATTTGTGTGGAAGCTGGTCTGAGTAGATATGCTGCCTCCATAGCTGGACTGTTGATTTTGTTAGGTTTGTACAACTTTATGTTTCCTTTTATGGCAGGGGTGAATTTTATTTGAGCTCTTCAGACTATAATTATTAGAAGGCATGTCATGCTTTAATTCTTGATTGATTGCGCAGTTTGATTTTCCTTGTTGCTATTATGGTTAAAAGACAGGTTTTGGTTATTATTGGAGTTTTTTTTTTCTTTTTTTTTTTTACAATCTTGTCAACTATTTCCATTGGAGAGTGTTATCAAAAAAGGGAGATAAAGATGTCTTTGTGATGGCTATTAGTAATATAAGTAAATAGTTAGGGTATAGGAGGCACAGTGGCTGAGTGGTAAAGCGCTTGGCTTCCGAACCAAGGGGTCCCAGGTTTGAAGACTGGGTGAATTTCGGGATCCTTAGAGCGCCTTTGAGTCCATCCTGCTCTGATGGGTACCTGACATTAGTTGGGGAAAAGTAAAGGTAGTTGGTGTTTGTGCTGGCCACGACACCCTCGTTAACCATGGGCCACAGAAACAGATGACCTTTACATCATCTGCCCCATATATTACAAGGTCTGAAAGAGGTTCTTTACTTTACTTTAGTTAGGGTATAGAAAACTTTTATTAAGCAATACATAATTGTGGTAATGTAAGTATCATGTATTCTTTGAAGAGATGATGGTTTAGCAGATCATGATTTCTATTAAATTATATGTAAATATAGTGAATTTTCTCTTATGCAGCCATTTGAATAATTAAGGCACAACTAAATTCTTGTGATTATACATCATATTATATATCTACAGTTGAATTCTACTTTTTTACTTGTATGAAGAATAAGATACACGCAACACCCTTAATGTATAAGTATTGATCGATTAAGCACATTATGTGATAAGCTATTAAACTGGTTACAATGTAATACACCAGTTTGATATAACATATCTCATTAGTTGTTTATATTTTATGTTTTCTCATGACCAGACAATGCACTGCTTGTACAGTCTCGTTTTATGTTGATGGAGGGCATGCTGATATTTTTTTCCTCACTTTCTGTCCTTGCTTATCTCAAGTTCAGAAATAACATAAGGTAATTGTTTGGCTTTCTGGACTTAGTTTTCTTTGTAGGCCAACTGTGGTAATTGTGTCTGTATGTAGTAGTGTGGATGGCCCAAGATAAAATCTTGGGTGTAAGAGTTAACGATTTCTAGGTTTATTGTTGTTATTGCATTGGTCCATTGGTTGGGGTAGAGTGATGTCCCTTGAGAGATTGTTATTGTTGTCAGAGGCCTGAGTTTTGAGATAAATAGTAGAAGTACAGTATAGGCAGTTTCAAAGTTGTTTTATATTTAATAGTTCAACTTTTGATGGCATTATCTACAGTAGCTTTATTAAATATATATTCTGTTCTTAATATATCCCTGGTGTTCTTGAATACGTTTATGTGTCCATGTCAGAGCCAGGCCAGGAGTTCACAACACCAACTCAATATTACTTCTGTTTTTATTATGTGATTACAATTTTAAAGTATTGTTTATCTAAAACTAAAATTGGAAGGGATCTTTTAATTTTAGAAATATTTTTTTTTCTTATTTTCACACAGACTTTCCTTATTGTTTTGGATTCATTTGTTTTGCATAACTGGAAGGCTGCCTGGTTATGTGGCATCCACTGAAGAATTTTTATCACCATGGCCCCCTAGTTTGAATCCTGCCCCTAATGCTACATTCTTGAATTCTTCTGATTTGTGTCCCCACTTTCTTGACTTCTTCTAATTTGTGCCCCTAATGCTACATTCTTGACTTCTGATGTGTCCCGAAACCTACATTCTTGACTTTTGATTTGTGCCCCTAATGCTACATCTTCCTTGACTTCTTCGGATTAGTGAACAGCTGAATATTCAACACACCATGACATTCTGCCCAGCTATTTTATTTCCTGTCCTCATACTTGTAAAATGAGGCATGTTCTTTTTGTTTTATTGCTAATAATTCAGAATATTTTAAATAATGGCAGCTATCATTTCTATGCATATTAATGTGTATTTAACCTATGTTGATATTTATCTAGAGAGTTCAGTCTGATGTGGTGGTTCTGGCTGTGTTTGTGTGGCGTCTCAGCTACATGTTCACTAAGGTGCGTCTAGTTTTTTTTTTAACAAATAATTTTATTCAATACACTCATGTGTTATATTTCTACCTTTTGTCAAGAACTTGTTTGGGGAACAAGTCACTGAATAAATGTATAGGCTTGAGGGACTGCAAACAAAGTTGTAATATTTTTTTTTAATTGTGTTTTCTGATGTGAAATGGTAGCCCTTGATTGTTTCTCATGGACTGGAGTGTGTGTGAAGTTACGAGGCAAGAGGACAGCCCTCAGTGAAGATCGAAAAGAAATAAAAAAACTTTGTTTTAACAGACCCAACCTGCACATGCCTTGTGTGTCATCAGCTTTTCAAGCCAGATGTGTGGCAGAGAGGCTAAGGGTCCTTGAGCTTGGCTTGGCTATCTATCAAAGGGGCTCGAGGTTCGGCTCCATAGCGCTCTAAGCATGCTGAAAGCATGAAAATTACGCTATATAAAAGATATTTAAAAAAAAAAAATTCTTAATAATACCATAGCCTGCCTTAGGTAGCTGGGGCCCTAGACAAAGCAAATTTGGTGGCAAAACAAAAATAATTATTAAACACCAAATAAAATAAAATAATGCAATGTATTTAAAACTGACCTGTACCTAAATCTAAGCCAATAATTAACTAGAATTATATAGAGCATGATCTCTGTAGCATATAAATAGGATTCCTTAAGCTTCTTAAACATATTGGTGCAGATGTCACGAATCTTCAACAAACCAGACTCAAAATAAAGTTTTGACATGTTCACCAAAACGAAGCAACAAGTGTCTTCTAACATTGGTAGTCTTTCAAATCTATAAACCTTAAGTCAAAGTAGAGACTTAGATCCAGGCTTTTTGACAATTAAAAATTTTCTTTGATTATTTTTTTCTCATACTGCACAGAGCTGTATTATTTAACTGTGCCTACAATATATGATGTATATCTTACTGTTAACTTTTAATTTGATTTCCAGTATCAAGTATGTGGGTGTCTTTACATTGCTGCTAGTCTTCATCAGAGTTGTACGAGACTTTTGGCAGATGCTTGATGACTCTTCAAAATCTGATGTAATTTTAATCATAAAATAATATTGTATATATTACGTAATTTATTAGTATATGAATAGAAATAAAAGTCTAGGCTTCTTTCCATTTAAATATTTAATAATAACAATGCTTTATTTAAGTTAGAGGTAAAAGTTTACAAGTTTTGTCCTAGTGGGTCTAACAGAAAATTTATCACTAGCTGATCTGACAAAAAAAATAAAAAAATAAATTGGCACATTTAAATAAATACATGAAAATATTTGTAAATATTGAGTTGAAATTTGAATAAATAGTTATTGAAAAAAAAATAATTCCCATATTTCGTTTTATAATTCATGATTTTACCAGCTTTTAAAAAAAAATTGCCTTAAGTTTCAATTGTATATATACATTGCATTCTATAGATGACGTTGGTGAAACATTTGTTCAGCCGATTGATTGCTCTGGTCACTCTACCAATTGTAGTCTATTTGTCCATATTCTATGTCCATTTGAGCATCTTGACCAAAGCAGGGCCTCATGACAGTGTGATGACCAGTGCATTCCAGGCCAGCTTAGAGGTAGTTTTATTAAAATCTTCCTTGATGCCTTTTTAAGATGTTACTTTGAAATTAAGAATTTTTCCAAATGCACAGTAAAATCATCTGCAAATAACAAGAGACTTAAAGCATTTCTTAGCCATTTCTTTTGCCAACTTTGAACTCTTTGTGTGTATTTGTGTGTGTGTGTAAAATACAAGAATATTTTTAAAAATGTTTATGTAAAATACAAAAGCCTTTATAATTTTGTTTAAAATTTGTAGACTTGTATGTATCTTTGTTAGGGAGGGCTGGCTACACTGACAAAAGGACAACCACTCCATGTAGCATATGGTTCCCAGATCACATTGAGGCACACTGAGAATGTGGCAGTGGGGCAGCCCTGTTGGTTACATTCCCATGCCCACATGTACCCTATCAAGTACCCAGACAAGAGAGGAAGTTCTCACCAGCAGCAAGTCACTTGTTATGTGTTCAAGGACATCAACAACTGGTGGATCATCAAACATCCTGACAAGTTGGTTGAACAATACTATATAGAATTTTTGTTCCTCTGTAGTTGTGAATAGAATTTTGTTTTTGCTTCTTTCTTTTTCATTTTATTTTATTACAATTTTGATATATATGAGGTCCATTGGTCTATAAAATATGTTCTCTTGTGGCTTTTTTTCATGATACCAGAGCAGGGTTAAGTAGTTGTTTACCACTATTCTTTAATGCTTTCTCTCTCTAATTATTTTCCATGTTCCAACAGAATTATCCATTTTGCTCATTTGTATCTACCCTGTTATTAACTTCAATAATATTTTTGTTTGTCAGAAAGTTTATATTTGGTATAGAATTAAAGGAGAATGCTTGCCCTTTTTAGATATAACACATTTTTATTTATAAAACCAAAATTAAATTTGATTTTGGATTAATGAATTTAAAAATGAAAACTTTCAGACTGTGGACAAAACCCCATTAGAACTAGATCTAGACAATATCTGGGTAATGTTTTGTTATCCAAATAGAAATAAATGTATTTTTAAAGATAGTTATCAATATTTTCACAAAACTCAATACCAGTATATAACATATCTAGAACATATCATTGGTTTCCTTCAGTCGTAGAACGACTATGGTTCATCTCAGAGCAAGTGAGATGAAAGCCTGGGCATTGTTTATGATCGGAAGGATGTCACCACACAGCAGTTCCCCCCTCTCCCCGAAGCTGATGTACAGTTTGGGATCAGTAGCGCCGCAGGATCTGCCAGGCTGTAGCACGGTGTGCCACAGTCTGCCTAAGGGTCACCAGCTCCTGATTTTTCCTCAGGGTTATCTCCCAAAGCCTTTCCCGTGTTTGGGTATAGCCACAGGGCAGTGGAGGTTTGGATTCAGAGTTTTCCTTCTCCTAGATGGGTAGCCAACCAAGGCTAACGAGCCCCTCCTGCCCGAAGCTGACTGGTTTAGGCGCCAGTTGCTCGCTTTTGCCCCTTCTCCTGTCTAGAACATATATAGAGCTCATAATCTTATGTCACAATCATCCAAAAAATAAATCTAAAGAAAATTTAGCCTTTTTTAGCCCCCACTCTTTAAACACTTTTATCTGGCAAAATGAAAAAAATCTGTAAATTTTAAAAAGGGAAACTATTTAAGATTCTATTTTAAGCAATTCAAAACATTTTTAGTGGAAAGTTAAAGAAATATTTGACTTTTTAAGCATAGACGAAAATATCCCTGATTCGACTGAAATAATGAGGTCAAATCAATGATGGTATTGTCAATTAGGAGAGAAAGAGTTAACTAGCTTAATCATTTGTTAATAATGATTTTTTTAATTGATAACTTTGTGTTCATCTCTTATTACAGACAAGACTTGATGGTTGATGATCCACCTGTGCCAGTTAGACACGGAGACATTGTCCAGCTTGTACATGGCATCACTAGCCGGGCACTCAACACGTATGTTAGACACTGACTGTAATATAGAAAAACATAATTACCTTTAGTTTTATACAATGTGTTTCATGTAACAAAATTAATGTTCATGAATGTTAACAATTATATAACTAGTTCAAAGTTTATTCTCTGCATGTTAAATAAAATGTGTTTTGTCTTTTAGTCATGATGTTGCAGCACCATTGAGTCCAAACAACCAAGAAGTCTCATGCTATGTCAACTACAATGTATCCATGCCAGCTCAGAACTTATGGAGAGTGGTTAGTTTATTCTTTAGTTTTTATTCAATCATGAAAAGCATTGGAGGTGGGGGATTATAAGATCTTGCAATGAGAAGACACATGAATGCCTAAATTTTGATTGCTATTTCTTAATGTTCTTAGGACATAGTCAATAGAGAGTCTGATGATGAAACATGGCAGACTATTAAAAGTCAGATTCGGCTCATACATGTCAACACATCCACAGCAGTCAAGGTTAGGACTTTTATTTTTCAATGGAAGCTAGGGTACTGTAATTGCTTTGCCTTTTGTATTGCTAATGTTCTCTTTAAATAGTGATTTATATATTTGATTTATGACCAGACTGGTACTTATCTGTTCTTTTATTCATAGGTCTACCTTGACTCTTCTAGTTTACCATTTAAAAATTGAAAACAAAAATATAAAAAAATGTCTTCTGTTTCCTATTTTCTTTGGTTCAGACAACAGGTAAGCAGCTTCCTGAGTGGGGCTTTCATCAGCTTGAAGTTGCAGCTGACAGAATGACAAATCAGAAATCTACCATTTGGAATGTGGAGGAGCATCGCTACACAAGAAGTTGGTATTTTTTTTTTCACATTATTTAAAAATGAACAAGCACTTTTGTGTTTGATCTCGTGTCAATGTTAACTTAAAAACTGACTCAACCAATACATCTCAATTCACAGGCTCTGAGAAAGAGAAGCAAGCAGCAGAGCTTCAACAAGCTGAACTGATTCCTCTGAAGCCAACATATTTGTCTTTTTGGGCAAAGCTGTATGAACTACAGGTACATTTAAAACTCCAATCCTGATAGTTAAAGCTCTATTTAGTATCGTTTAAAGTTTTTTGAACTTTGTTGAATGTCTGTTATGTTTTAAAAGAACCTTTTGTTTTGTTAATGGTGCTATAAAAATTGAATTTATTTTAATTATAAAATATTGTTTAAGACTTAAACATTACATTGTTTTTTTTAGTTAGAACTAATTCAGGTTAAGATGAAAAGATTTAACATTTCAAATAAAATTTATGTTATCCCTTTGACCTAAAAATGTTTTTTTTTCAATATTTTTTATTTACAATAAAATTTTTACTTGCAATTCATGTTTTGTTATGGTCTTTGTTAATTATTCTAGACCTAATGACATAAGAATAAAAAATTGCTTAGTTTGAAACTACTCAATGTAAGCTGTTTTCACGTTTATGCTAGATGTTTACATTTGTTTCCACAGATCAAAATGCTGTTGAGTAACCA
This sequence comes from Biomphalaria glabrata, assembly GCF_947242115.1. Classification (NCBI taxonomy): domain Eukaryota; kingdom Metazoa; phylum Mollusca; class Gastropoda; family Planorbidae; genus Biomphalaria; species Biomphalaria glabrata. Next base: position 18,773,545 of record NC_074719.1, read on the forward strand.
AGATGCTCAACTGGAACATAAGTACAGTTCCACACCCACAGAGTGGCCATTCATGCAGAGAAACATTGCTTACTGGATGAGCTCTCATGACAATGTAAATCATTTTATAGAATGATATGATATTTCTCAGTCATTTTCATTTGTGGGGACCCCAAAATGACACCGTAATGTATAAACTTATAAAAGGCTCTTTTAGTTCAACATTAATGATTTCTTTTTTCTAACTATACAGAAAGAAAAATCACATTGTTCTGTACACATTCTTGTTTGTTTATTCAGATACATGTAGGTACCATTGTTTGTCTTGGTAGTTGTCCAGCATAGCTAGCTAAGACAATCCATGTGGATATGCTGCTTTGATAAAAAATAATGTTTGTCTATGTTTTAGAGTTTGCTTAAGAGGGTTCTATACATTTCTGAGTTATTCCTGCCATCAATACATAGACAGTTAAGATTAATAATGGTTAAGATATATCTACAAATATTATTTTATTTGACTGAATAATAAGCTGTTTCTTAAAGCTTTGCGATTATCTTTCAAATGCTGAAACAAAAATACAATAGCAAGCAAAATGTAAAAAATGTCTTGGAAATTTATTTTGAAATAAAATCTCATCTGCCATTTTCAAGATCTCAATTGCAAAGTGCCCTTTAAAAATGTCTAATGTAAAAAATCAACTTTTGTGACTACCATTCCATATGCTATTGCAACTTATACATTTTTAACATATTTTGTTTTACAAAGTTCTTGATGTTCAAAAAGCTTGTTTTTTTTACTTCAGTAATTCTGAAAGCAATCGCTTGTTCTTTTTAAGTCTCAGATTCATCTGATTGGCAACATTGTTGTGTGGCATGCATCAACATTATCTGTGCTGGCCTATCTGGCACTCTTCATCTTCTATTTAGTACGCAGACAGAGAGCAGTGTTTGATTTATCAGAAGGTAACATTTTCTTATAACCATGAGTAAATAAATGTTATCTTCTAAGCTCTATTACATTCACAATATTTGAAGCCAAACAGTAGACAAAGGAAAGATGTAGTGTACTTTCATAATCATAGGTTCCAAGTGGAAATGCATAGTTGATTGGAAATTGTAAAGAACTTTCATTTAAATAATTTAGTTTTATTAGAGAGATTACTATTGAAACACATTTGTTTGTTTTATTTTAATACTTGTTATACATGTAGTTTTTTTTTTTTTTTCTTTCTTGTTGCAGCCAAATGGCAGAATTTTCTATTTCTTGGTGAGCTATTTGTTGGCGGTTACTTGCTGCATTATCTCCCCTACTTTTTGGAGGACAGAACTCTATTTCTGCATCATTATCTCCCCTCAGTGATCTTTAAAGTTCTAGTGTTAGCTGCTCTAGGAGATCACCTGTATTCAGTCAGCCCAAAGTAAGTATCTAGGAAGCATTTGATTGGCTCTAGACCACATGAAGTGACACATACTAGATAGGTATAGATCTGTATTAGGAAATTAGTTTGTTCATAGATAGATTTTTATGGGTACATGCAATTGTTAAGGAAGAAAAAAATGCTTATTAATTGTGCTAAGAATCCCCCCCCCTTTTTTTTTTTTCTCCTTTGTATTAAAAATGAAAAAAAATGAACATTCTTTTTTACTAAATAGTTTCTGATCAATAATCCTCTTTCTCATATTTCACTTCAGTAAAACTTGGCAATTACTGACAAATGTAACTTTGTATCAAGTATTGGCCTCTTAAGTCACATGAAAAGCTGCAAATGGAAATGATTAGGATATTGTATTGTGCAGATCATGCAAACATTGTTTCTGATATATATATATACATGAAAGTGATACATTTATTCACTTTGAATATATTCTAATAAAGAAACTTTTTTTATTACAGTCTTTGGCTGTGAAATATGTAGCAGTAGGGCTATTGTTTAGTTTGGATTTTAATCTTCATAGAATGAATAAAAATAAACAACATTTTTTTCTTTACACATTTTTTTTTTCTTTTTGCAGAATCCCCTTGTTGTCTCCCCTTATAAAGTATGGCTCTGTGGCTTTGGTGGCTGTTGCTATCCACATCTTTATCACATTCTCAGTGTTTACTTATGGCAATCAGTCTTTGTCACCACAGAAAATTAAATCTTTGACATGGATAGACACATGGGATTTTCTTACACATTGAGTCTTGTTCAATATAACACATTATTTCACAATTGGTATCAATGTTATTCACTTATCATCTTGTTCATTCTATATATGCTGGGCCCTCTGTGCATGTGATTTTAGAAAAAAAATGTTTACAAACATTGGCTTTATTTATTGGAATATTAATATTATATATAGTCATTTCACTGCCTTAAGTCAAAAGAATTTGACATTTTTAGGGAATTGTATATACTTTATTTTATGTAAATCCTGACTTGTACTTAAAATAGATTTGAAAAAAAAAGTCATTATATTATTATATAATTAACCTGTAAAGTTTATGACAAGATATAAAAAAAAAATATTATAGGCTTAATTTTTATTTTATTTTCACCATTAAAAAAAAATAAAAGCATATTTGCATACAGAATATTTAACTTGCTGTATGATATTTTGAAATCCTGATTTGATTTCACTTTCTATCTAGATCTTAACGTTTTGTACATGAGCAGTCTCCTATGACAATTTTCTTGTTTATAGATATATCTATCTATCTATTAGATGCTTTATACATTTAATATTGTACAAGGCTGTCTTTTGAAAGACAAAGCAAAAGACAGGAATGGAAAAAAGCTTTGAACAGATTATGTGTGGTGCCTAACGGTTCGACAGGTGAAGGTGAAAACTGAATAGGGTGCCTTGATATTTATACTGTATTGTTTTTAGAGCTAACATTCCAGTGAAGGATGACCTTCCACCATTTTTTTTTTGAAAGTGAAATCTCACCAGCAAATTATGGCTTCAAAATTTTCCTGCAGAACTTAGTCCAGATTTGAGACATGCGAGACATGTTTGTGTTCAAGCTTTGAATAATTTATTGTTTCTGATTTTTGTCCTCGACTTCATAATGCACTCACCTATTTCTAATTCTCAAGGAAAATGTATTCACTAAAACCTGTTCTGTGAACAGGAAAACAAAAAGCATGGAGTAGGAATATGGGTTTTTAATACAACCCCACAACAGGGATAGTTAAATAGTTGGCTTGTGCTAGCTTCATTTGTAACTTTTTTACAGGGTCAAAGTTTAATATCCATGGAATACTTTAGAGCTATTTCTTGCTCAAATTACCTATTATTTTAATTATTTTATTCAACCATCTAGAGTAGAGTAAACCATTGTAATAAAACAGGATGTTGTGTCTCCATATTTTGATAAGATCTTGTTATTTTTCTTGTAAATTATTGTATGAACTTTTAAATCAGCTGTCCCTTAGTATAACAAAAGTTAACAATAAATGCATGACTAGAATGAGGATTAGTAAATTTCAGGCTTGTTAAACCAAAACACTTAGATAAATTACTAAAACTGTCATCCTTTCACCATAAAGGGCTGAGATATGAACCTCCCCTGATATACACTTTCTGTTTAATGATCCAGAACTTTAGAGCATGTATAGTTACCCATCTTCAACTTACATTTTGGAATGTTTGCTAATTTTTGTACTAGGTACTATTTAAAATCTAGAACTGTGTTCTAGTAAGACATTCTTCTAGTTGGATACATTGGCCTTTAAAGTGTCAGTAATAAAGGACAGTTTAACATTTTACAAAAGCAGAATATCTTCATGGATTCAACATTCAGGAACCTTCCCCTTCTGCTGATATTGTATATATGCTAGAAAATGGTTATGTTAACATAGCAAATGTTTTTAACAGTCCACAGTGATACTTTATTATATTGATGATATATAACTTATCTAAAAAATGACTGGCTAAATAAAGGGAGAGAGATGTAAAGATTGTGTGTGCTTGTTTATTAGTCACAGAAACAAAAGAACAAATATCTTTTTCAATACAAGTTACATTTATTTTATAAGCCTTGTAATACATTTTTAAATATATTTTAATGAAAAAAGTTTAACACTTTAACAGATCAAAAGCCATTAAAAAAAATGTGCATTATGAAACAAGGAAACTAAATGCTTCCAATTACAGACACTCACACAAAAATAAAACATGCAGATGCTGTTCATAAGAATTTAAGATTGCTAACCACCATCTGAGATTTAAATACCATACAGCTATTGAAGAAGATATTTTACCTCGTTCTAAAACAAAATGTAGGTAATTTAAAACAGATGCTACTGTTTTGTAAAACTATAAGTAGCCAGTGCCTTTATTTTGATCACAATAAAGCTGATGTTGAAATCAGATTTTCAATGGCACAAAGAGTTATTAAGAAGACTTGGCAGAATACAACTAACCTTTTTCAAATCAAACTTTAATTGTATATCTTGTTACTTTTACATATTAATTATAAAGTGGAAGGGAAAAAAGTTTCCTCTGATGGCAACAGTTTTAAAATATAAATAAAACTTGTACTGCATAAAAGTGAAGCAGATTTTGGCTTGTAATAAATATATGCACTGAAAACACATTAAAAAAAAATCACAACCAGTTTAAAATTAAAGTAATTAAACTTTTGAAAAATACCAACAGTGTTCAATATTTACAAGGCACAAATATTATTTAAAATATTACTTCAATACTGAAATTAGCAAATATCAAAGGCTCTTTGGTGCTGTCAACATGAAACAAATCTCAGAAATGCAATGCCAAAATGATAAAGGCATCTTAAATAGTAAAAAAAAAAAAGATTAGTTTCTGATTTAGAGATTCAAAAGTCAAGAGTTGGGCAAAATCACACCAACCCTAATTTATGTTAGGTTAATGTAAAAAAAAAACTAATAACACACACACACACATCCAGTGATGAACATCTGAAACCAATAAAAAAATATCTTTTAAAAATGTTTTGAACTCCATCCCTCAGAAAATATATGGTTTAAACCTGATATTTGATATATTTTAGCTCCCAAAACATTTATCAACATTAAGGAACATTCCTACAAAGCATGATGAAACTAACAATAAACCATTTGTTTTGATAGTTAAGATGTAACAAACACATTTTTTAGCTTTATTTATAATCAAGTTCTCTAAATGTGTGCCAGTTCACAGAAAAAACAACAAACAAACCACTGTGGAACAATATGAAAACAAAACCAACATATTTGCTTCAATGTCAGATCTTATATATATATATATACTGCTTAGCATAGTCGGAAAGGCTTTTGCTAGAGTATTACTAAAGCGATTACAGATCCTGGCAGATCGTGTTTATCCAGAGTCGCAGTGTGGCTTTAGGGCAGGTAGATCTACAACAGATATGATTTTCTCTCTTCGGCAGCTACAGGAGAAGAGCAGAGAACAAAAGCAGCCCCTCTTCATAGCATTTATTGATTTGACCAAGGCCTTTGACCTTGTTAGCAGAAGCGGTCTGTTTGCTGTACTAGAGAGAATCGGCTGCCCAAATAAGTTAAGAAAACTAGTGTTAGCTTTTCACGAAAATATGCAGGGCACCGTTCAGTTTGAAAGTTCTTCCTCCAGGCCATTCTCCATTAAGAGCGGTGTCAAACAAGGATGTGTACTGGCCCCTACACTATTTGGCATCTTCTTCTCAGTCGTACTATCCAGTGCTTTTAAATCCCTGGAAGATGGAATATACATCCATAGCAGATCCGATGGAAGGCTCTTTAACCTGGCACGTCTTAAAGCCAAAACGAAAAGGCGTCGTATCTTGATAAGGGAGCTGCTGTTTGCCGATGACGCGGCACTCGTATCTCACTCACAAGGAGGTCTACAGAAGCTAGTGAACGCCTTAGCAGCTGCTTGTCAAGAGTTTAGCCTTACTATAAGTCTCTCCAAGACCGAAATCCTGGCACAAGACGTCGCAGAAATACCTATAATACAAATTGGGAACCACACCCTTTCAGTGGTGCAGGAATTTACCTACTTGGGTTCAACAATTGTCAGTAACCTAGACTTAGACATCGAGCTGACAAAAAGGATAGGAAAAGCTACCACAGCATTGGCAAAACTCTCCAAGCGCGTCTGGGAAAATGGTAAATTGACCACAGCGACCAAAATCCTAGTCTACAACGCCTGTGTTGTGAGCACTCTCCTCTATGGCAGTGAGAGCTGGTCAACATACATGTACCAAGAGCACAGATTGAATAGTTTCCACTTGCGCTGCCTGAGACGCATAATGGGCATCTCTTGGAGGGACCATGTCTCCAATCAGGAAGTTTTAAGATTGGCCAATATGAACAGCATGTATGCTCTCCTGACACAAAGAAGATTACGCTGGCTCGGACATGTCACCCGCATGCCAGATGGCAGAATCCCGAAAGATATCTTATATGCTGAGCTTGTGGAAGGAGTCAGACCCAAGGGCCGCCCAAGACTAACATATAGAGATGTCTGCAAGCGAGACATGAGAGCCTCAGGCATCAGCGAAAGTATGTGGGAAAACATAGCCAAAGACCGGAGTGCATGGAGACAGACTGTGCGTGCTGGGACAACCCTTGCTGAGAACAAAAGAATTGAAGCGGCTTTAATCAAGAGGGATAAAAAGAAAGCTGCCCTGTCTGCTAGCCCTAAATCAGAGGCATACACATGTACGAATTGTGGCAAAGTCTGCCGTTCTAGAATTGGCTTGATTAGCCACACCAGATTCTGCCCCGTCTCAAGATTAAGCCAAAACCAGTGACTCATTTGGGCGCATCCATTGCCTTTCGAGACAAAAGGAGCCATATATATATATATATATATATATATATATATATATATATATATATATATATATATATATATATATATATATATATATATATATAAAACAAAAAATGCTTACAGTTTGTCTAGGTCAGCAAGTTTAATAAATTCTAATACTGTCTGTAATATAACAAAAATGCTGTCACAAAATATATCTTAACCATAAAAAAATAAATAAAAAAAAAACAAGAAAGAACAATAAGAGAAGGATTTAAAAAATATGAAGGTTTTCAAATCCAAAAGCTATTCTAAAATGATACGACACAAACATTCAATAAACTTTGATAAGATTATGACAAGAAGATTATTTGGTTATGGTATTTGTAAAAATGCCAAAGTATAATATTAAGGCAATATCATTATTGGTTACAAGATATTTAAAATGTTACATAGCACAAAATACTTAAAATGATAAATCAGCATATAAACTATCTTAGGCCATGGAATAATTATGTAGATAAAACAAAGATATCATATCTAGGGTTATTGGATAAAAACTGGAGTGTTTTCAATAGTACATTATTTTAAGTTACTTACAACAAATGCTCTTGTTACTGCTACTAAGTACCTTTTACAATAAACTTTGAAGCTTTTCAATAAGACCTTGGGCTTCTCTTTTAAATTCTTGTTCAATTTCTTTGATCTTTAAAGTCCAAACATGCTGAGAGGCAAATAAAGTATCAAAGGTAATGTGATAGTAGCTAGATAGTAATGACAGTATTACAGGCCTAGTAATTAATTATCACTTGTATCAACTAATACTTCAGCACATTTTGAAAACACATTGAAATATTTTATGATTTCTATTTAAAATTATATTTTAAAAAATAAGTGTATTATAACTATAGAAGAAACTGATGTTATGTATTAAAAAAAACATAATATTTTTCTTTTACTTTTAATACTTCTGGTTTTTAAATTAGAAAATAACTTCTACAGAATGTAGCTCCACAACCTATATGCTAAGGAAATAAAGTAATTCTTTCAATTAAAACTAAACATTAATATCACAACATTTACCTGCTCATTGATAGGCACATTTTTCCCTCCTAGGCGATAAAAGCATTCCCCCTGGTGAGAGGCTTCCCGTTTGAATGCACTGTTACATTCAAATATAATTTTTTTCATTGGGCATGAGGCCACCTGAATTCCTGTTAAGGTTAGTGTCAAATGAAATGTTTAAAATGACTTAACATTGCTGATTCATATCAATATATTGATACTTATAACACTTCAGTTTACAATTAAAAAGAATTCCTACTGGAAGTTTAATCTAGATAAAAATTAAGTGTAAATTAAAACAACCTTATAAAAAAAATGTGTGCACTTACTTGCTACAAACACTCCATCAATAAGCCCTGACTCGTCCCTGACTGGCATGAAGTTAACATCACACTCCAAGACACAAGGGGTGATTTTATCACATATTTGGTCCACTCCTAACCTTATTTCATCCTTGGTGTTTCTGCTCATTGTCTCTCCTTTCACACATCCATCTGCACTGACACCAAGGAATATCTCTCCTCCTTTGCCTAGAGAATTAAAGGAAAAAAAATAATTTCTCCCTTTTGAGACCAAATGAAAATGATTTTTAATGGGCTGAGGTCTAGGTTATTGCGTGGCTTGGATAATGTCTTTCTTGAGCTTCTCTACTCCTTGTCAATGCATTAGATATTTGCAGCTTTAAATGTAAAAACTATAACAAATATTCGTTGCTCAATGTTAACCTGTACTTTACAGTACACTCCAGTATTTCAAAGTCAACGATGACACTAGCATTTGTTTTTAATATATTAACTTAAAATGAATGTGCTTTTTTTAAATTTTAAAAATTAATCCTCATCATTATTACCGTCAGGATATAACATCAATTTTCGTAGCCTTAGATCAAATAAGCTTTGTGCTTTAACATCAATTGCATAATTATCTAATCTTAAGTGTCAGTCTAGTCATGCATGTTAATCACTGACTTAAGCACTGGCAAGTCTTAGCATATGTAATAAGAAATATGCTTTATCTTTGTGTCTTTCTGAGTATATTATTAGGTTTGATTTTTGAATTTGTAGATAATAGTTCAGTGTTTTTTTGTAGTAATGCTACTTTACTTTTTAGTCTTCTATCCCGAAGGCTCACTAAAATTTAGTGATTTTACTAATGGTGTTACTCTAATCAAATTTGAATATTTATTTGTTATAAATCTCAATGCTCTATTTGAATTAGTTTTTTTTTCTTAATGTTTTCTTGAGTGGAGGGGTCCCAAACAGAGTATGCATATTCTAATATTCCTAACCTAGGTAAAATAAAATTTTAGTTTTATGTTCTTGTTTGATTTGTAAAAATTTCTTTTACTAAACACTAATGCTTTGTTTGATTTTTTAATAATTTTATCAATATGGGGATTTCATGACAATTTTTATTAATAACATCTAGATATTTTGCATTTTTAGTCTGTGTAACTATGAATAAGATATGCAGTATTTATTTAATTTTTTTTTTACTCTTAACAATTGACCTTTTCAGGGTGGAAAGACATGCTCCAATTTGACTTCCTTTTCTTTAATTCATCTAATTCTATTTGTAAAATGTCAGTATCTTGTGTTGTTTTCATAGTCCTTTAAATTATGCAATCCTGTGCAAATAACCTGACTTTTGTTCCTAAACTAAAGCAATTTGGTAAAATTTTACAACAAATTGATTCTATTAATAGTACAATCTTTTTTTGGTCAGGTTAAACAAGGAAATGTTGAATGTATAGGAACTGAAATAGCTCTTCTAATCAGACTCTCATATAAGATGTGCTGGTATTTATTGTGAAACACTCAAATCTAAGTTAACCAAAATCCTAAGGTTTTAACAAGACATAACATGTGGGTCAGTCATACGCACACATTAACAGTCGCTGATCATTTATATACACCATACATCTATTGATTACAAGAACCACCTTTTGATTGAATCTTTATTTTTTAAATTGTTTTTACATGTGTATCCAAATTACATGACAATTTAAAAACAAAAGAGCATGCTTTTGGATGACCATAAAAATCTGATGCATCATTGAAGATACTTTAAGCACATTTCATGAACCATATAAAGAATCATGCAGTTAATATATAGAATAATAATTTTTATTTTTTAAAGGATTTGTATTTATGTATACAAAACATGCATTTTGATTTTAAAAGCGAAACATGATTTAAGAGAACCAAAAAAAGCCTTTGCTCCTATCTCAATCAAGCTTTTTGTAAAATTTAAATTACAGATTTTAAGATGTAATCATGATAGCATCTTTTCCCTAGTGAGGTAGCTAATAAAAAAAAGTGTTAGATAACATATTTATAATATCCAAACTTACCAGTGTTTAACATGCCACAGACAATACGAGCCAGAGATTCAGGTCTTAGTATGCCAGTGAAAAACTCATAATCATCTCTGGCTGGCAAAATCTCACCTAAATGTAAGCATAATTTCAGAAACAAAATAACATGTTAAATGCTCTTTTTATAAAAGCAGAGTTAAGTTAAAGATTTATCACATTAGCTTATAAATTAAAATGACCTTTCTTAACAAATTTTGAAGTAAAATGATAATAGAAAAAAAGAAGTAAAGAACACTCAATTCAATAGACTATATTACCAAGATTTTATGACTACTATGAAATTACTAAAACCCTTTATTCTCAAAATGATTTTTAGGTCCACATTAGGGCTAAAAATTGAACCTAGGCTCCAACTGGATCCTCAGCTAAACCCCACAATCAGGTTCTTTAGAGCACAGATTGAGATGTACAATTTATAATGTCTATCAACCCATATCAATAAATGAATGAGTTCACTAATCTACAATATAACTTTCAATCCAAGTAAAAACAATAATAATCATTGAATTCAGTGTGTCTATTTTATCAATAGTTAGTATAATGATCTTAAGGTTAGGAAATTTGTTCAATACTCTACCTAATGTGTAAGCCTGCTCTGTAGAAGAGTCCTCTGAAAAAGTGTTTTAAAAATGAACTATTTCAATGACAATACAAACAACAAAAGAATGTAGAGATGCTAGAGCAAGTAGGTTATGTAGACAAAGCAGAAAAGAATAAGTTGAAGGAGCTAGTAGAGCACACTAAGCAAAACAAAAGAGAAAGAGTTGAGAATCTAGAATAGACTATGCAGCCAATAGAAGCTTCAAAAGCTAATTACAGCATTATTTGAGAGATGTCGTTCTGTTGGAATTAAACTCTGAACAAAGAAAAAGCTGAGATCAAAATGAAAGAAATTACATTTTTGGGACATCTAATTACAAGTGATTGTTTCAAGATTGATCCTGAAAAGGAAAAGGCTGTTAAAGAAATGAACAAACCAACAAACGTTTAGGAAGTTCGGCGCTTTTGTGTGTTTGTGAACTATCTTGCTAAATTTCTACCCAGACTATCAGACGTCATTGAACCAATTCAGCAGCTACTTCATACAAATATCCCTTACTCATGGTCTAATAAACATGACAGTGCATTCTGTGACATACAATCTATGGTGACTCAAGCTCCTGTGCTAACATTCTACAATCCACTTAAAGAATTGACCATAAAGTGTGATTCCAGTCAAAATGGTGTTGGCGCTGTCTTAATGCAGGAAAGTAAGCCCATAGCTTACGCAAGTCGATCTTTGATACTGAGACTAGATACGCACAGATCATAAGCCCATAGCTTACGCAAGTCGATCTTTGATACTGAGACTAGATACGCACAGATCAATTGTATTTGTGCTGGACAAGTTCCACCAATACACATTTGGTTGACATACAACCATTAAAAGTGACCACAAAACCTCTTGAAGCAATAATGGCTAAAACTCTCTCAGATGTGCCTTGAAGATTGCAGGGAATGATGTTGCGCATACAAGACTATGATATAACTGTACTTTATAAAAATGGAAAAGAAATGTTTTAGAGACTCTGAAATGATCTTCCAGTTGATGGAAAAGGGGGGGGGGGGGAACTCCAAAAGTAAGGTCAATGAGGAACCATTCTCACAATCTTTCTTTGCCTCTTTTTGGTAACTCAAACAGGAGCAGCTAAAATAAACTGATAGAGAGACTAAGCAACTCAAGTAGACTAACCTGCTAAAATAGACTAAGCAATTAGATGGGAATAAGCAGTTATAGTAAACTAAACAGCTAAAGTGGGCTAATCAGCTAGAGAGGGTAGAAAATTAACTTGAGTAAGTATCAAAGGTATGTACCTGATTTTCAGTAAGTTGCTAGATTCAAGAGCTACAAAATGTATAGATAACATAGATCATCTTTTTACATGAACAAGGAAGTTTATATGGCAGTTTGATGGGGTAGTAAAATAATCAGAATTTTTAACACACATTGATTATTTTCTATATTTATCTATGTAAGGATTACAAGCTAAGAACAATGACTCTGCATACCTTTGCATGGCAATGATTGGTCATCCTCCTTTAGTGAAAGAGAAAAAGAAATTGACTTTAGATTTTAGTTGACCCACATTTTTTTAAATAAGATGGAAAGTAACATGAGTTATATATGAGTAATAATATAATAGTAATATAGTAATAGTAATAGCAGGATGCCAGGACATCCGCTCTGTTATCAGCAGCAGATGGCTTGGCCACGTTCGTAGAATGCTAGTAGGTCGACTTCCACAGGACATCCTGTATGGCGATCTAATAGAAGGCAGGAGAGCTGCTGGTCGCCCACTTTTACGTTATACAGATGTATGCAAACGCGACATGAAGCTCTTCAAAATTGACACTGGCAACTGGGAAGAGGTGGCACTGGACAGATCCACATGGAGAGAGAGCATAAAGGAAGGGTCACAGATTGCAGATGTCATACACAACAGAAGCAGAAAGAAGGGTGAAAATGCAATCGCAGCTGTGTATCAAGGATTGGCTTCTTTAGTCAGACAAGAAGTTGCATAGGGAAACCATCGTCTCTCGAGACGTAAAATGCCACAGAATAGTAATAATAATATGAGTTGTTCTTCTAATTTTATTTCCTAAGAAAGAAAGTTCAATAGTACTTTAAATTAGTCACCTCAAGCCCAATACCAAATACACCATCCTGATATAGGTCATCTGGCACTAGCATAGGAAGCTCATCTCTTAGCCTGTTAAATATTAATTTGTTTTTTAATTTTTTAAGAATAAAGTCAGTAATTGAAAAAAGGTGACATGTTTAAAAAAAAAAAAAAGTCATGTCAATTATTTTGAACATTTTAAATATTGTATGTTATCAGAGAAAAAAAGATTTATAATTTTATTCTAGGATTGTTTTAGAGTTAAAAAAAAATCACAAAACATTTCATAATAATTTCAATAGGATTTAAAAATGGTAAACATTGGTGAAATTATTTATAACTAAATCATAAAAAAAAAAACCAATTCAGTGCTGTTCTAATTTCAGAAAAAAAAATGTCCTTTATCTTAGAGGAATAGTGTCTAAGTAATATTTAAGAAGGGAATGGCAATGTAGAGGCAATGGATTTATCAAATGTCCAGAGATAAATTCTTGAAAAATAAGGAGGAAAATGTAATATATAGTTTTAAAAGTTTCTATATTCTTGACTCATCTGGCATTTTGTTGATGCCGTCCTTCTCACTGTATAACTGTTGCTCGATACCCCATTGAATTGGGCATCTCTGATAGTGTAATGCTAGTAAAAGAGGTATCAAATATAAAATGGTTTGTCCAAGATGTGCCTGCACAATAAAAGGCAGGAAGTGGAGCACTGACACATATTCATCAATTATTTGCCCAAATATGACTAAAACCAGAAAAAGTAGCCCAATTGAGTGGCATATCACACCAATAAATTAAAGCCAAAACTAATAGTCTTAGCAGAAATATATTGTCTGCTCAAATGACAATCAAAAATAAGGAGCCATGGATTAATTGATCTAGGCTGAAATATGTTTTATTTGAAATAAATTGTATATGTGTATATATTATTGAATTCTTTTATGGGAGGTCACAGCTAGGAAAACTTGTCCATTAGATAGAAATTAGCATTGTCAGCAACATAAATTTGAATTGTCAGCGACTTGTATATGTGTATATATTATTGAATTCTTTTATGGGAGGTCACAGCTAGGAAAACTTGTCCATTAGATAGAAATTAGCATTGTCAGCAACATAAATTTGAATTGTCAGCGACAAAATAAAAAAAAATTATAGCAGAAAATTGATGCAATTTTTAGTTAATGCGAAAACAATTTATTTAATTTATAGTACCTCCAACTAGAAAAAAAGACAACCAATGAATGCCAACCTATGTGTTTCGCAACCTCACCTATAATTTATGGGGGTGAAGGAAGCATGTCTTAGGAATCTGACTTATCATAGTTAGTATGCTTTACATGTTTCAAATGTTCCATCAGAATTGAATATTATTACGTCCTATAGGGAAGTGTGTAGTTTATAGTATAGTGAAAAATACAATGTTTATTATGAAAAGTTTTGTGCTCCAGCCAAAACGTCATGTACCATGCTGTACCTATCATAATAATTCATAAATATTTAAAAAACAATTTAGATAACATTTTTGCAGATTAAAAAATTGTATGGTTTAATTTTCGACTCTGATACCTTCGCTCTTTAAATAATTAGGTCTCTAGATCTATAAATCTTTTGATCTCAAGACAAATCTACAGTCTATAGGCTATCTAAATATTAATAGGGTGTGCCTTCTAAAATACTATATAAATCTAGATCTAGATTAGTAGGCCTACTAGATAGATCTAGACTTAAACATCTACTATCCTCACTTGATTTCGACTATAGCCTATATTTAAGTAATTTAACATATAAGGTCTACTACGTAACTACAAGATCTAGAATTTTTCTAGATTCTAGTAATAGGCGTAAATAGGCCTACATCTAGAATAATCTAGAGCTAGACCTAGACTACTCCACTACTAGACTAGATTAGATCTCTAGAGATCTAGAATCCTAGACTAGATAAGTAGAATGTCTAGATCTAGTAACTAGTTAGACCTCTATTCTATGACTATAGTCTATATATTATATATATAATAAATATATATTATATGCCTACTACTATGTCTATACTATAGTAGGCCTATACTATAGGGTATAGTCAATATAGACTATTATAGATAGATTCTGATAGATCTATATTATAAATTATATTCATTCTACTACAATCAAGATCTATCTTTAGTCAATATAGACTATTAATATTATAGATAGATCTATATTCATTCTACTACTACTACTACTTAACTATCAATATTAATATATCATCTACAATCTAGATCTAGATCTATCTTTAGATCTAAAACATTCTAATTCTAAGATATATTAATCATGACGTCACTCACACTGTGAGCAATGAGAAAGGAGTGTTCTGAGAATCTTCTGAAAGGAATTTCGACATTTTTTGTTTAATGTTGTAAAACTATAGACTAATCTACTATAATTTAGTATAATCAAGATCTATAAAATTAGCAATATTTTGATGTATAAAAGTTGACTGTTTATAGTCTAGGACTATATTTAGACTAGTCAGTATAGAATAGATTTGATATTTAGAATATTTTAGATCTAATGTAATCTAGATCTCTGGTAGTGGTACTAGATGACTAGATCTAGATTTAGAATAAATCTTTACAAGTAGATCTAGACTCTAGACGCAAACTAAAGTATTTAAAAGTAGCCGCCCTTTACTTGTAGTTTAGATTTCGATATATTAATATTATATTGGTTTGCTAGATCTAGATCTAGACTAGATGTCTATCTTGAACTTAATTAATTTTTTGTAGGCTACAAGTGACGAAAAGTAGACCTACATTCTACGGATCTAAATTTTAGTATATAGAGTCTAGATCTAAAGATCTAGTCTAGATTCATCATCTAGAATAGATTTTTTAAAAACCTTGTGGATTTATAGGTACAATATATCTAAATCAGTGATGCCCGACCTAATTCGATCTGGGGGCTATTTTAATTTCCAACACACTTGTCGCAGGCCACATGAAGGAAAGATACAAAAACTTTAATGAAATTGACCTGAAACTATTTTATTTCAAAACAGGGAAAATCTAGTACATACATTTAATTACTGGGATATTTGAATGTTCTCTATACACTTAAAAAAAAAATGGCGTAAATCTGTTAATATTTTGTTGTTCTTGTTTTTTTAAAAACAGCCACACTTTTTATAAAAACAAACATGTTGGCTAGCGATGGTACCATGTTCTACAAAAAAGTAAAGATCCGTTCACTTCTTCTAGTGGATTCTATAGTCCTATTCATGGACGCACAAATGTTAAATGCCTTGGTAGTAATCCATATAAAAAATGTCAGGGTCCTAACGTATGTAAAGATACATTTTGAACATTTGTTTTTTGGGGGGGGTTTATGTGCCGACGTTTCTGCAGGCCGGATGAAAGCACGAATTCGGCCCGCTGGCCGGATTTTGGGCATAACTGATCTAAATTATAGAATTACAATCTAGATCTAACCTGTAACCATGTGTTAAGATAGTTGTGCATGTTAATTAGAGACTTAATTATAGTATTTTTGGCTGTTTCAGAATAACACTAACTAGGGAAGAATGAGCACTTGTACAAATTTGTCCTAGCATATGGAATAAGAAATGTGCCTTTATCTTTGTGTTTTCCTTAGTATTATGTTGTATTTGGTGTGTTTGAATTAGCAAGTTATTGTTCAGTTATGTATTGTCGCTACATGGAGAGATTTTTACTTGGTGTGTCACCACTGGTGAATCGGGGGGGAAGTAGGGGGGGACTTTTAAAAAAAAAAATCACAGAATTTGTGTACAAAATTAATAATATTTTTAAAGAATATATACTAATTATTTAAATTTTAACCAATTTTTATACTATGTGGTCCCCTCCTCTGGTGGGGGTTTGGGTGAATGCATATCCATTTGGTGTGGGGGGGGGGGATTTAATTTTTATGAGTGACTAGATTGAATATTGTGTTTGGGTAGCCTTGTACTTTAATGCAAGCATTGTAGAATTGAGTAACTAGACTATGTTTACTTAAGACTTAAATAGTTGCAGTGCAAACCAATACAGATATTGTAGTTATAATAATTATGCATATATAAGTTATGGTCAAAACCCAAACCCAATATCCAGTGTGCTTGAAGAGATAAGTGTTTATTCTACTTTGCCCATGAAATGCAGTGAAATCCCTGGCCATTATCCAATATGCTGATGCAAGACTGTCCTGTAAGCTGTGCAGCTGTATAATTTCAGTTGGCCTTACTGTGCCAAAAATAATCACTTTGTCTACTGCTTTTTTAAAGAGGACGTCCTTTCTTTCTTATTATTCTGACAGTGGATTCATTGTATTATTCTTCGGCTTGTGCTAAATTTGGAGCCGGAATTAGACACATTATATATGTTAATTAATTATGTCTTTAAAAAATGATGCATATATCTATTTTGTATGTGTGTTTGTGTTCAGATGTATCTTTTGGGGAAGGGGGGAAGATCAATAGTTATTTTTCTCAATTAGATTTGAGATGTTAGGTTGTTGTGTAATTATTGTTATGTTATTAACATCAGTATGTTGTGTGGGTTTTATTATTGTCCAAAAAGCAAAATGAAACAATGATAGAAAAAAAAAGGTTTATTTAATTTATGGTAGATACAACTAAATGAAAAAAAAATATATAAAAAGATAAATAACAATGGTTTTTATCCTGTGCGTTTAGCATACCTTGCTTATAATATATATAATGCATCATGGTCTCAGTTAGGTATATGACCTATCATAGCTCCCAATATGTATTGAAAGAGCCAAAACCTTTATTAAAACTTTTTTTTTTGTAGGGATTAGGGAATGTATACTTTATAAATCAATTTATCCACAGCTTTGTCTACATGTAGAAAATCAGACAATGTTCATGCTGACAGTATTCATACAGGTGACAAGCTGAACCTTATACTTATGATATTGATGCTGAAAATGCCATAATCTGCATTTTCATATGCTTTTCTTACCAAAGAGTAACCTCATGGGGAAGACCTTTAGGGGTAACACTTTGGGTTTGTCCTTTTGTGCAAATTCTATGACTTCTTAACAGACCTTCTTACAGAGCTAAAAGCCAAGTGATCTCAGATACAGTGGAAAATCAAGTGTCTCACATCTAGGTGAGAAAAAAAGGTACAAAACAGAAAGGAATCCAAGTCTTTTTGAAATGACCAACAATCCGCTAGACTAAAAGAAAGATGGGATAAAAGTGAACATATAAATTGTAGTGCAAAATGTAAAGTTGTATAAAAAACAACTTTATTGCCAGGTTATTTTCAGATCTATTATACTTGTGTCGATTCTGTACTAGCTAGGTATTTTAACAATTTTTTTTGAGCCATTAAAAAAGAGAATCTAAATGATCTTAATTTTTACAAAGCTTACATCAACTCACTCAGTCAATCTGTCTGGTAAAAAGTTTGAACATATTTATTCTCCCAGTTCCCATTCTCTGATCAAGTTAAAACTTTGTACAATTATTCATTAAACCTGACAAGACATGAATCAATAAAAAAAAATGAGTTTATTAATTGTAGGTGATTAATTATTATTTTTTATTTTGAAATAAGGGGAACAAATGCTACTTAAAAAGATGTGGATATATATTTGGATTTAGTCCCCTTAATATGCTTTGACACTTTTTTTTTCCTACTTCCCATTCTTGGATCAAGTTGAAATTTTACATAATTATTCATAGTCGATAACAATGCACGAATCAATATAAAAATTAACCAATAAATTAATCATTTAGTACTAATTAATTAAATGTATTTTATATAGCAGAAAGGGAGATAAACCCCATAATTATCAGATAAATGGCAGTAATTAGTCATTCCTTCCCTAAAATAAGCTTTGTTTTTGAAAAGTATTCTTTTTTTTTCTATTGCTTGTTTACAAATGGCTCTTATAATAATAGTTTAAAAATTAATAATATATATTGGTTTACTAAGTATTAATAAAAATAACTAAATGAGTCATCTATCATCTGTCATACCTACCAGCCTATGTTTACCAATGGGTAAAGGTAGTATATATGTAGTATGTAAAAGGCCCAAAAGATTCAAAATAAAACAAAACAATAATAAAAATTAAAATTGAGCAATTTAATGAGAAATCATTGACTGTCATCAAGCAATATGCAATTGCAGGTTCTATCTAAATAAGTTTTAAGAATAAAATCTTTAACATTTTAATGATAAAAATCTAAATATAATGAATATCTTATTGAAACATACTAAAACTATGATTTAAGGTGGTAGTACCTTTTACTGACACAAGAAATCTCAATGAAATTTCTGAATAGTTGGACAGCACTTTTCGCAGTTTGAAAATGCCCATGGTGCAGCTGATAAGTTCGAAACACAATCTTGAGCCCTGAATGTCGAAGAAGTAATTCAACTATTAAATGACAAAGTTTTAGTAGCTGTTGATTTATGCAGCACTACAAAACTTCACATTTTAAGTTTCTAAATGTTTACTCCATATATGTAAAGTATCAACAACAAAAAAAAAGCAATGATGGCATGGGTTTACTGTGATACAACCCAATCTAGAGAAAAACTTGGGATTTTATATGGGTTACAAAATAATAAAATGAAGAAAGATACCACATTTGATATTATGAATAACAAAGACACATGCACATTAAAAATGTGAGTAAAAAACATTGATTTTTCTCTGTGGTAAAAAGCATAGATCTATATCAATATACATGTACATGTAGCTGATGAGCTCAACCTTGAAGCAGCATAAGTTATAAATATGCATGGCTGAGATTATTTTTAATACTGTGAAGATACTTAAAACTACTGCCTGGTCATAGGGTTTGTGTGCTGGAATGTCGTTCAAACTTATTGATGGTGCAGGGTTCATACCCTGTCCACTGTCATCCCCCGTCGTCCTGCAGAGGAATGGACTAGGAAGAAAACTATCTTCAACTCTGAAGGAACATCCAAAACGTAAAATATTTTACAAACACACTCAGTCTATTTATTTGAAAAATGATAGATCAAACAAAAAAGAATAGGCTGATTGAACCCTTCACAATCACATTATTATATCACAAAGAAATTCTATTTATCACGCTTCAACACATATCGATTAACCAAGCGAAGAGAAATGACCTGATTAACAGTTCCCATTGCAAATGGGGACAGAAAAAGATAAAAGTTGAAGAAAATGGTATGATGGGTGAAGAAAAGGCTAATAATTCAGTATGTAACAATCCAGAAAAGTATTTGTACAAGACTAGCTTGTATGAGGAAAGCAGTCATCATTATGCATTAATTAGTAGTTATTGATAGCCAGTATTGTCACTGTGCTTCATTAATTTAATAATAATAATATTCGCCAGCCAAGTTATTATACGGTTATAACTCTGGTGGCGGTGCAGCTAAAAGTTGTAGTGTGTGTAGTGAGCCGACAAGAATGCCCCAGGCCAGAGCTAGACGAGAGGTCAACCGTGATGAGTTGCGACCATCAGCCATGATGAGTGATTACATGACGGTTCAGGAAGGATCTGTGTTGTGAATAAAACTCAGGCCAGTCATATAAGATATGGTCAGGTGATCAACTAGAAAAGATGAGTGACGTTCCGTCCGGTTCTATAAGACCATTAGGGACCTTATTTAAAGAGCAAAGGTATCAGATTCAACTCTGTCACTACTTCTAGATCTACGACTCAGTATGTTACAACAGAGTTCAACAAGGTAAAGAGAAGCCAGTAGAGATCTTGCAACAATACAGAGTTGATAAGGCGGTTCAGATTTCCACAGAAGAACATTTGTACAGTCAGTGTTACCTGTTATATAAATTTCTCCATCGCTGGATTTATGTTTTAGTGCAATGAGTGTGAAAATATTAAACTCAAGAAGATATATTCTACACAGGGGTTCCTTAGTGTGTTTAAGTAGAGGCACCTCCGAACTCACATCTATACTATAAAGTAGAATGTAAGGAGTATGTATGTTCTGAATAGAAAGCAAAATCCTTTGACCAATCTTGATGAAACTTTGCACAAATGTTCCTTGGGTGCTACTATGTGTATGAAGGAAATTTTTAAACATATTGCCAATGTTCATGCCCTTACTGAAGATGCAGATGATAACATTAAATAAGCCTTCTATGATGAACTGGAAAGAATTTAAGATAAGGCACCACTGCATGATATTGTAATAGTACTAGGAGATTTCAATGCCAAAATTGGATAAAAAGCAGCATTCAGACCAACAATTAACAAAGAAAGCTTACACAATAGACAAACAATAAGAACTATTGTATTTTGGCTTAGGATAGTGAATGTCTATCAGCAGCACTAAATTCTAATATAAGATTATTAACAAAGAAATCTTGATCTCACCTGATGGAAGCAACTGAAATCAAATAGATCATAAACTCATAAATAAGAGACATTGATCTGATTTAATAGATGTAGGCATAAGAAGTTTAGGAAGAAACAGATGCTGACTCTAGACCACCCATAAGTAAAAGCCAAATTTAAACAAAGAATAAGAACAACTGTATACAATTTTCTAAGAAAAAATAAGCAACATTATGACAGTCTAAAATTTACAAATGGCACGCGTGTGGCAGAAACCTACAGAATCATTATTCAAACACAGCTAAAAACATTGGAAAAGGACAATGAAAATTATAACACATATGAGCAATGGGAACAAAATAAAACTATTAAGGAACAGCAGAAGAGGTAGTGGGATGTAAGCAGAAGAACAGCTGATTAGGATGGTAAGATGACAAAATGGAGACAAGTTAATCAAGAGAAAAACAATGAAACAATATGGACCACAAAAGTCAGACAAGTTATAGAAGAGAAAAACAATGAAACAATATGGACCACAAAAGTCAGACAAGTTATAGAAGAGAAAAACAATGAAACATTATGGACCACAAAAGTCAGACAAGTTATAGAAGAGAAAAACAATGAAACATTATGGACCACAAAAGTCAGACAAGTTATAGAAGAGAAAAACAATGAAACAATATGGACCACAAAAGTCAGACAAGTTATAGAAGAGAAAGACAATGAAACATTATGGACCACAAAAGTCAGAAAGAAAAAAATGGGAAAAATCGAAATCTCTCACATTGAGCACTTAGCAAGAGAGGGGGATGTGTGAGGAATGTACATGAAAATCAAAGATGAAAATAATGGATTTCAAGCTAGATCACACATGTGTGAGAACAGAGATGGTGAGCTCATCACATAAAAGCCAGCAGGATGATTGAGAGATGGGCTGAAAACTTTCTGGAGTTCCATTATTAACTGAAGACGAAATGCCTGAAGGAGGACCAGATCTCTTATTAAACCCACCAACACTAAGTGAAACATCAGAACCACAAAGCACCAGGAAAGGACATTCCCAAATACATGGGGTAATATTTTGGCATTCCAACAGAATTGGAGACAGCACCAATAAACAAAAAAAGATCCAAATTAAAGTGTTGTAATTACACAGGAATACCTCTCTTGAAAGTCATGTTTAAGATTCTAGCTCAGAGGTTTGGAAAATAAAAGAAATTCTAGGTGACTACCAATGTGGTTTGAGGCCTTATAGATCCACAAGAGATCACATTTACATGCTAAGATGTATACTAAAAAAATGCTTTCAATACAGTATACCAGTACACCAACTTGATGTAGACTATAAAGTGGCCTATGACAGCAACAAAACAAAATATCTCTATCTGACACTCAAAAAGTCATAATACAAGGAAATCATTCACAGAAATTTAGTATTTAACAAGGACTAAGACAACAGGACTCACTTTTATGCATGCTTTTCAATCTGACTCTAGATACTATATGACAGATTCTAGAAATGATGACCTATTGACAGAAATAAAGGAACTATAAGCAGCAGGCAACAGAGCATTTGATAAAACACAACATATACTTAACACATACTTAAAAGAACAAGTTAACTATTTATAAAACTATAATAAGACCAATAGCCATGTATGCAAGTAAAACCTGGTCACTGATAAAAACAACAGAAAATCTGGGAAAAGAAACTCCTCAGAAAAATTTGAAACTGGATGGAGGATGCACACTAACCAAGAGATATATCAGTTATATGAAGACCTCTCCAGAGTAAAGAAAATAAAAACAGATTACATTGGGTAAGTCATATTGAAAGAAAGTCAGAGAACAGATGAGCCAAAAATAATATATCTGTAAAAAACTAAAGGCAGGTGCCTCAAAGGCGACAAAATTGCGATGGTTTGAAGATGTTGAAGCAGATTGACAAAAGCTAGAGTTTGGGCATGGAGATAACAAAATAAATCTGAATGGAATGATGTGTTGAAGCAGACTAGGGTCCTCCATGGGCTGTAGTGCTACAGGGATGGATAAAGGGCTAGACCTGGGCAACCAGTTGAATAGAAGTTTTAACATAACTGTTTCTTTGATCATTCTAGTGAATTTCATTTTATAATATTAATTTGTTTAATTCAGAGAAACTACTTTGCATGTTGATGTTATGAATTAAATTCAACAAATTAGAACATTGGAGTTCCATTTCTGTGTTCCTTTATTCAAGTGTGTTATTGTTATTGAAGGCTTCCTGCTTTATCACATGAGCAGAAAGCATTAAATGCATATTTCTTTACACCTAATGCATATCTTCAGGCATTCAATTTGATTTCTATTGCCAACAGGTAGATCCCTATTTCCTGAAACATATTTACAGGAAGCATTGTGTCTGTTTTAAATTATTGATATAATAAACTAATCTGTCTACATTGACATATATACCAGTACATATATGGATCTATTAAATATGTTAAACATTTATATTTATATTAATTACAGAACCTTTTAAATTAAAGAAGCACTTGTTAGCTTCTGGGCAGTCATAAATTCTGTTCATCAGTAGCATCAACAATGCATTGCTCCATCTTCTCAGTCCAATTTTAGTCCCTATAGGGCTAACAGAATCTTGCTCAGCAGCATTATCAGTTTGCAGCATTCTGTTAGTTGACAAATGATTGCACTTACAAAGTACATCTGTAATGTAAAAATATTAGTATGGAACATCCAAGCATTTTTTTATGATAATAAAAAGTCACATTTATACAAGTATTTTTTAAAAATAATATCTTTTAAAAATATGTTATTTTTTTAAAAATATCTTAAGATATAAAGTTAAAAAATAATCTCATTGGAGATTAAATAACTGGAAATTACTATATAGATGTATTTTACAAAATACTTGTTAAATGACAACTTTTATAAATGTTCATGACAGTATTCTGTGACATTGGTCATCTTTAAACAAAATAAACTGAGTCTACATTTTTGCTCTAAATCAAGAGTGTTTCAAAAGACCAGTCCACTTTTTACTTTCTTTTTTCCAATTAACCCTTATAACAGACCAATGAATATTATTATAAATTAAAATACAATGCTAAATTAGGGACAGCATTTTTTTTAGTGAAACATGCTATGTTCATATTTCTTAGATAAAATAGCTTAATTTTTAACATGGTCTGTCAATTAATTTTTATCTCATTGCCTGCACAATACTACCACAACAATATGGTTTTCTTTTATTCATCAGTGTTAACTAAATCACTATTAGCTCATGATAGATATATATATATTTTTTAAAAATTATTATTCAGGCATCTATGAAAAGTTTAATCTTGAAGGGAGTCTTCTTATTTTAACTTATTTTCTATCTTAAAAAACAAACAAAAACACCCAACTGAGATACCATTATTTAGCCAAAAGGTTCTCCATACAAATAGTATCTGTGGTCCTAATTTAAAGCTTTGTTTAATTTAAGCTTTGTTTAATTTAAATTATATGAATTGAGAATATGGATTGGGATTCACTTCTCTATAGCCACTCATATATATATATATTATAGCTTTTATAAAGCGCTACTTTCATGCTTATAGCATGCTCAGAGCGCTTTTGGTCCAATCTCATTTGTGGACCAGTGGGGGGGAGGGGGTATCTAGGAGTTGGTTTTCAGTGCTGCCTTTAGTCGCTGAGTAAACACAACTCTGCCCGAGTCGGGTGTCGAACCTTGAGCCCCCTTCTAGGTAGCCAAGCCAAGTTCAAGCGCACTTGGCCTCTCGACCATGCTTCCCATAGCTAAACATATTTTAGATACAACTTAATATTCAATAGTAATATTAAGCATGTTATTATAATACAAGAACCAATTCATAGATCATTGTTTTCCAAACTTTTTCTATGACAGAAAACTTCGCACATCTGAGTATTTAGCGGAACATTTTTTTAAAGAGATTTATTCACACGGTGGCCTACTAATTAATTATTCCAGTAGGTCATGGAACACATAGTCAGGTCTTTCGGAACTCTACCATTCCATGGAATACAGTTTCGGAAACACTGGCATACATGAAATGAAGAACAGACTATACTAGTGCAAGAAAAGATCACAGAAACAGCAGAAATTATATTTTGTTATAGTGAAATATTAAGTAGTAAAATCTAGTTAGAGGAAAAACATTTTCTCACCCAGGGATGTCTTAATAATGAGCTCCCAGTCTTCATTCCAAGCTAAAGTCTCTTGTAAAGAGTGTGTATAGCGGTACAATAAGCTAGCTCCAAGATTTGCACTCTGAGAGGCAATGGCCCATTCAGGATGCCTCAAATAACGTGGCAATGCTTTTAAAATGTCAGATTTTAAAATCTGCATTGTAGCATTTCGATTAAACCTTGGAGGAAATAAAAGCATTAAAATTATGTTCATAAATTGTGTTATATAGTAAATGTGATTCCTTTTACAGTTAAATTATTGTTGTAACTTAGCCAAATAACCTCAATGAAAGGATTATAAAATAGAACATTTAATCATCAATAAGAAACTAGATCTAGAGCCAAACTAATCACATTGCAAGCGTCCTTGTTTTCTATATCTCTCCTCTGTTTTTTCCATCGTGTCCTGTGGTGCACAACATCGCGACAAATGACAATGCGCAGTGTAGAGTCATAACATTATAAATGATAAAGTTTATTTAAAAAAAAATAATAAAAAAATATATACATATATATATATATATATATACACATATATATATATATATATATATATATATATATATATACATATATATATATATATATATATATATATATATACATGGTAACCTTGTGCCTCCGTATTCGACAATATTAGAAATTTCAAGCTTTAAATTAGCCAAGGCAAGGTGAAGGTCTCCTCTATTTGTTACATCAAGTCTATTTCTTTGCTTATTCATTAACTTTGTTACGCACTAAATCTAGGTTAACCATGTATGTTGATGGAATAGCTAAAACATAATTCCATTTTCGACCAAAGTTTGGAATTTTACTGAAACATTTTATCAATGTTTTTTTTTGTAAAAAGTTAAATTATTCTATTAAACGTTACCTGTAATGTTTTTTGCAATTAACATTTACATATTAATATATTAACATATGTAGATAAAATAAACTATAATCTAAAAGGCGTATTACCTACTTTGTTTATCAAATCTTAAACGTTTATATGCGCGAGATCCATGGACAATAAATACTCTTCAATCATAGCAAAACAGTAAGAATTTTAAAAATAGAAAATGGGATTCCCGAAATCAATTTCTAATGCTGTTCCCATTCTTAAATTAGAAGCAAGTTAACTATAATTTGTCTATATTTAGTTTAATGTTGAAGAATTTTAAAATTTGTTTTGTTTCAGAGCACCTTTAGTTTCTTCTTTCCGCCTTTATGCCCAGCGCCCCCTTACTGCCCCATTCTGTGCCCAGCGCCCCCCTACCGCCCCTTTGGCTCTCAGCGCCCACCAAAATCTCGATAACGCCCCATAGGGGGCGATATCGCCCCCGTTGAAGACAACTGCTCTAGACAGTCATCTCAATGGAACCAGGTTTGAACTTAGCCTGCTGACATTCCCTGCTGTACTACTAGAGATTTGGGCTAGAATGTAATCATCTTCAACTCTAAAGGAACATCAGAAATATGTAGAATAAACAAATACAGAATAAAGGATTAGAAATGAAATCAATCGATAATAGCGTGCTGTAAGATTGCCTACTTAAATTATTTTTTGCAGGCCTATCAATGGATTTATTATAAACATCACAATTTAACATGAGTACATTTTAAACAATTAATTAGTTACCTGCTAATGCTAGCTAGTGTTGCTATGGCAACTTCCACAGCTTCTGTATTGGTTGAAGCGGCCCTACTTCTACATGTGTCATTTTCTTCGTTAAAAAGAAACTTTATAAGTACTTTTAGACTGCTCTTCTCAAAGGAACATGCAGATGCCAATGCATGAGAAGAAAATAAAGATAGTAAACATTTTAAAACTAATAAGCTCATCAAGCTGCAGCACAAGTAGAACATTTTTTCTTCACGTTCTTCATCCTTTGTTGGTCGAGACTGTTGACACTTTATTTCTTTTAGAAAACTGAATAAAATCTGCACAGATTGAGCATTATTACACTTCAAGACTGAGTCTTTAAAATGTTTTTTTCTATCATTTTTTATCAAAATGTCTAGTGATGACAGGGTTGCTATAATGTTTATAACAGTTGTAGATCTAGTTGCTGCTGCAGAATGAGCTTGGCTCTCTTGTTCTTGTTCAACTTGTAGTTCTCTCAAAATGTTCAGCATTTTCATTATCTTTTCATTATTGGGATTCATATTATGAGTAGATCTAGTATTATGGTTAGCACTAGTAGAACCAGAATTAGTAATTGGGTTTGCATCCATAGTAGCTGAATTCACAATACTTCAATTACTTGTACTGTAACTCACTGTAAGGAGTGTAATACAAGCGTAATTTCAAGTAAGATGTAGATATTGATCTCTAGACAACAAACACTGTCATTCGTGACTAGACTCAATGTCTTATTATTTTTAAGTCTAAGAGGACTATGCCGACTATCACTCACTATGGTCACTATCGCATATAATGATACATAGATCTACATAGTCACTCATACTACTCATAGTGATACTGATACTTAGTGATAGATCTAGTTACAATCTAGTAATCTAGTCACCTAGACCTAGTCAGTGTGACCGTCATACACTAGAATTTCTACTGAGTAGAATTGGAATAGCCATCATAGGGATTCCATACCGTTCACTTTATATCAATTTAATATATTATCTGATTGATTACAGTCATTTAGTGTAATCATTAGATCTACAGCCTACAGCGAGTTAACAGTCAGTCACTCTAAGAAGACTAGATCTAGATATATATATATAGATCTATATAGGTCTGTGTTCTGACTTTTATTAAATTCTAGAACCTGAAGATTCATGTTTCTTTTTTTTTTTTTTCGATCTTCTAAGTAGATTATAGATTTCTAAAATAATAGATTATATGATTATCAATAGATTTTGTTAATGATTAGAATAGTAATCTATTAGATCTACTACTATTAGAATTAGTCTGACATTAGATCAAGCTAAAATATTTGACTAGAGTCTAATAGATAGTATTATAATTAGAGTAGACAGTAAGATTACAACAGATTTAGATTACACTCGTCTCTAGATCTAGCGGTCTTAGTATATATGATAATATATCTAAATCTGAATCATGATCTAGATACTAAGATACTATAATAATAATTAGTATAATACTACTACTAGTAGATCTGTGACTAGTCACTAGAGACTAGACACTAGTTAAGTCGACTAGTCACACTTAGCGTCTTAGGATACTACACTAGACTGTGGCTATAAAACTAAAAAGATTAAGTGATTAAGTAAAAGACAATATCTATAGTACTATAGTGACTATAGCTATAGACGATAGTATAGGTCTATAATCTATATAGAATATAGTATTATATTTAATAATATTAATAAATTATATTTTAGTATTTATAATAAATAATGTTAAAAATAATACATATCTAGATCTATAATCTATACATATAGAGATAGATATTGTGACAATTTTCTATTAGTATATATATAAACTTTATAATAATTTAGATTTATATTATAATAATAATATTGCGAAATTATGTAGCCACCATAAATTATAATTAATATTAATAATAATATATAATATAGGCAAGAGTAGAATATTCTTGATAATTGATCTCTACTTTGATTCTAATTTTAATATTCATAATATTGGGTAAAATAGAATTGTTAGAATTTAGATTGTAGATCTATCTATTTTGTTATATAATTACTATGAATATAATTAATTAATTAATAATACTAATAGTAACTCTTGAGATCTATCTATAAGAATAAACTAGATCTATTATGAAATTAATATAGTATCATGTATGATTATCTAGAAAATCTGGTTACGAAAATCTCTAGACATCTATAGATTGTTGAATAGATCAGACTCATGATCAGATCCAGAACCTATTAGTCTAATAATCATCTAATCTATGATCTAGATTATTATAGATATATAAGAACTGCTAATAATTTAATGTTAAATCATAATAAATCTAGACAATTATCTAGTTATATTTTATATTTTGAGACACATGAACCAGGTTGTTGACAAAATTACACAGCTGAAAAGCAGATGATCTCCCTTGTCTAGACATTGACATTTTCTTTTTTTTTTTAGAGTGAAATATTGCATGATTATGCCTGCTTTATTTTTAAATCTATTTTAACGTTTATCCTGCACTTTCCAGTAAATAATGTTGACCAGAGGTTCTCAAACTTTTTTTTGATGTGGAGACCCCTTTTATATCTAATAGAATTGTCAAAACTTGCCCACGG
This sequence comes from Biomphalaria glabrata, assembly GCF_947242115.1. Lineage (NCBI taxonomy): Eukaryota > Metazoa > Mollusca > Gastropoda > Planorbidae > Biomphalaria > Biomphalaria glabrata. The sequence goes on from NC_074719.1 coordinate 18,803,146, forward strand.
ACCATAAGGGAAAAAGATAAATAAATGCATTATTATATATAATTTACACATGCTAAAAATTAAACAGCCTTTTGTTGAAGAAGTATTTATTGAGAGTATAAATATATTGTTTAAAAAGGATGAGGTACATGAGATTTAATAAGTGTATTTATGTTAGACTCAATGTTTGTGAGTAGCAGCTACAAATGTTAACTAGCACACATTTCTAGACAGTTTTTTTTTTATGTGATCAGGCTCATTACAGCTATGTATCCATGTAGTACCACATAAGAAGAGGGAAAAGCAACAATAACCCATAATGCAGGATATAACATTGGAATCTTTTTTTTTTGTAACTAGAATTTATGGTATTCTTTTTTAAATATTGCTTTAAGTTCCTCGTTTGTGGATATTACAAGTAGCTGCTTATGTATTAATATGGATTCATCTGTGACACATGCAAAAGGATTAAATACTCAGTTGGGAATGTCCAATTACACACTTTTTGGTCCTTATATGTTACATTCAATAGAACAGACAGCATTACAGTAACAGTATAATTTTTGGGCGTTCTCCAATAGAAAACCCTCATTCCCAACCACAAATTTTTAGGCTTCCCCACTTTTTTTTTCAGCCCTTCAAATGAAAGGCCAGAATACAGTAAACAAAGCATACACCTCTTTGTATCTTCCATTGAATCCAGGCATGTAATAATCACCCTCACACTACACAATTTTTACAGTATTATATATCCCCCCTCCCTTCCACACTCAGGCGTAACAACTATGATTCATCCCCTTATATTCTCTGAGACAATTTTTAGGCTTTTGATTTAGAATAGTATTGTAAATAAAATATATACATATTCTAAATTATTCTACATTCTTTACATGTCAAACTGTAGTAATTTTTTCCACAAACACACACACACTTTCATACAGATGTTTCTTCTTCTCTTCTTTATAAAAACATTTGATAATCAGACTGATCTAATGATAATTATCCCTCACATTCACTCTGACATATCTAGATCTCCAGGAGAATAAGATTTAAATCTATATTTAAATCTGCATAGAAATAAACATAATAAAAAAAACAACTGGAATGAAAGTCACACACGAAAATAGTGTTAAGTGCTTAAATCAAAAGAAATATAATTTTGTATCAGCACTTTAGTTATTTAAATGTCATCTTTAAAAAACATGGTGATTGTCAGTAAGGACACCAAGCCACTTAATTAAACTAGATCATCAATACGAAGATGACCCCCCTCAATCAAATCAAAACTCTTTATATGCTAGACTCCTTTGCAAAACCTACATTGGTAAACATTGTTTTATGCTATAGATTCAAGTAGGTATAGGTTTATATAATGGTGAATTCATATAGCACTTACTTACTTGTACAATCTACAGCATTCTATGCAAAGTACAGAATTTATGCGTGCATCCTGTCACCTTTAATTTAGTAAAAATTGTGAAGCACTTTTGTTGTTGGCATTCAGTGTTAGTTCATCACAATACGTATACATAACTTTGTTACTAAAGCATTTATACATTTTGCTTTGTTTTTTTTTTCATGCAAGCAGTTCCCAACTGACATTTCATCTCCATGGTGATTGATTAAAACATTTTTTCTAATGGCTAAAATTAAAGAAAAATTCTTCTCACTGGAAATGAGTCAAGCCTTCATTGATAAGACCAAACAGGAGTTGTGCAGGTTAAAAGAGAATGTTGCACTGAGCCTAAAAAAAGATATACAAAGGTAAAGTTGAAATTCACAATAATTTTATTACAAATATTGCAGCAAAGTAAACAAAAAAACAACAAAAAACTATTGCTTTTACAACAGTGTTTCTCAGTAAAAATAAATAAATATTTCTTAGTTTGTTGTAAGTAATGGTCTAAAGCAGAGGTTCTCAAACCCCTTTAGATAGTCAAAACTTGCTCATTGACCCCTACATAAATGCATAGGCCTATTATATAAGTATCAAATGTATTAAAAAAATATAACATTTTGTTGAAGGATTCTTTATTAAGATTATTACTTTTATTGAAAATAAATATTTAAAAAAAAATGACTTGGATGAGGTTGATGAGATTTTATGAGCGTATTTATGCCTTTCTCAACGAGTATACATTTCGGATTCTTGATTTTTGTGATTTCATTATGGCAATGAATCCACGTTTTACCAAAATAAGAAGAAGGGAAAGCAGTCAACAACTTCTTTACAATGACCCTAATGCAGGATATAAATTAGGAATATTTTTTTGGTATCCTTTTCTGTATGCATACATACTGGTATATATAAATATTATTGAGAGTTCATAAATTTGTCATCTTATAATTAAAGTTTAAATACTTTTTCTGTGTGTTTTCAGTTTGTTTGATGATGAACTTCATTCTGATCTGGTCATAACCAATGGCTCTGATGTCATTTTGGCACATAAATGTATTCTAAAAGCAAGGTAGCTAGCTATTCATAAATAGACCTATAATTTTTCATTCTTAAACTATTTTTTTAAGGTCTCATTTAGTATAGAACTTTATTAGAACTCTTTACTATTTAAGTCTAATTTCCTTGTCACAAGGATTGACATAACAGAATGTGTGTGTTCCCAAGATTTTTTTCATGAAAGGGGGGGGGGGGTATATACATATGTGTGTACGTAATTAATCTTATTTACATTCCCACCCTTCATTCTTATGGAAGACCTGGATTTAGTGGAAAGATTGTAGACACCCTGCCTTTGCCAGCGCTGTCAGCTCCCCCAGCGGGGTTTGAAGCTGAGCCCTGGTGCCAAGCACTATTTCTGACATTTAAAACAAAACAAAAATGAATATTCTGAAGTATCTACAGTGCATTATCCTGCTATTAAAAAATTCTAGTTCAAAAACCAAATCTGCTGTTCACCACACTTTAATAATGGAGCCCAGCGACTTGTAGAAATTTGTAACCCCTCTTGGCTATGCTCATGGAATTTGGTGACTGTAGTTTGCTTTAGATTTTATATCCAAAAGGGAAGTTTTATTGTTAAAACAATCTGTTGGGGGTTTTAACCAAAACATTCTGTGTTTTTTTTTTAAACAAATAGAATTTGGCGACTCTAGTTTGCTTTAGAATAATATTGAAGAGGTTTTTTTTAACCTCAAAACTCTCTGTAGAGGGGAATTAAACTCAAAACCCTCTTCAGGGGGTTTTAGCTTAAAGCCCTCTGGAGGATGTTTTTAAACTCAAATCCTCTCTTGGCCAGGCTCATAGTATCTGAGATGCTTTAGTCTTACATTGAAGAAGGGGTTTATCATAAAACAAAATTTGGAGAGGGATTTAAATTCAAAATCTCCATTGGCTATGCTCTTGGAATTTGTTGACTGTTGTATTCATTATTTTTTCTTTTATAGAAGAGAGGGGATTTTAAATTCAAAACTCGCGTTGGCTGCACTGGGGGCAAGTGATGGTTTAACATTAAAATCTCACCTTAAATAAACAAAATTAAAGCAAAAAATCAGTCACGCCCCCCCCCCCTCTTAACTGGGGGGGGGGGGTGTTTCATTTCAGGGGGGGGGGAAGGGTTTGAGCCCCAAATTCTCCCCTGGCTACACCCTTGGTTAGGGTTACTTTTTCTTGTCATACAAGAATTTTGAATAGGCCAATTCCAATTGCCTTTTAAAGAATTACAAAAATAATTATATATTCTTAAAGTAATTTACATTGTTTTTTTTATGACCAGAAAATATTCTAAATGTCAGAATTTCTGTTTGTAAAATCCCCTTTTTTAAATCTCTCTCTCACTTTCTTTCTCTCTTTTTCTCTATGTACATATATTTTATATATATATAATTATATAAGATATACATGATTCTTTTTAATTTGTAGCGTTAACTAGTCCTGTATTTGCCACACAGATACGGTCCCATCGCCTAAATTCCTTAGATATTTTAAACATATTGATTATGTTGTATTGATGACTTTATGAATGAACTAAACATATTATCAATAGACCTATAATAGTTCGGGAGTATAAAAAAAAAACACTTCAGAGAGTAGGCAAACAGAATTATAAACAATAAACACACCATTATTTAAAGTTCAATAAAGAAATATATAGTTTATTTACATTTAAGTCAATGGTGATAATAGATTTTAGCTTTTACTGGTTCCATTTCAGGTCGAGGTCACATTGGCAGGATAGCTGGGTCACAAAAACATTAGATCCTGATGGTAATGAAATGGATTGCATTGAAATCACTGGGCTTGATGGAAGAGAACTGAATGAATTTATTAGGCAGGTACCTTTGAGGCAATGTGTTATTGTATTTCTCTGGATGTTTTATAGATAACAGGCTGATTAAATCTAGAACTATCTTAACTCTTTCTCTCCTAATTGATGATACCATCTTTAATTTTCCTCATTCTGCTGTCTATTCAACGATATTATCTTCGCTGCTTATAAAGGCAGTTGTTTTGTTTTCTTTTCTCACAAAATGTTTTTAATTGCTTATAATTTAATCTTGAAGTTTCCATTTGGAAAAATTTGGATTTTTTTTTCATTTTCAATGTGTTTTTACCAAAAACGATGTTTTTAAAGAGTGAGGTTCTAAAAAGGGCTCTTTTTTTCTATATTATTTTTATCATTTGGTTATGCATTGGGATAGTGACTTCAAGAGAATTAATTTAAATCTTTTATATGTGTTGTATATTAAGTTTTGTGAAAATATGAATAACTATCATAAAAAATACTTTTAATTCAATTTGGGCCCTAAAATATTGACTAGATTAGTTCTTAAAGAGACTTGTCCACAGTTGGTATGTTTTTATTTTGAATGCAATTATCCAAAATAAACTTTTATTTTGGTTTATAAATATCAATTTGTTTTATCTAAAACAGGTGTGCATTACCCTTTAATTCTATACCAAAAATAACATTATCTGATACCAAACAAAAAAATTATTAAAGTTTAATCATAACAGTTTAGTGAAATACATATGAGCAAAATGAATAATTTCTTCATAATGTGGAAAATAACTATGGAGAGAAAGAGTTAAATCTTAATCCTTCATCACATACACAATTTAGATAGTTGCAAATAAAAGGGATTAAAATTAAAACAGGCATTCTGCATTAAGAAATATGCAAATGAGATGCATGATTTCTGATCTCTCTCTTTTGGATTAAATCCTACCCTAGCCAGTATTGCCTTAAACTGCACAACTCTGTCTGCATTTTTACTTCATTATAAAAGAAGACCTTTTTCTTTGGATACTAGACAAAGCAAAAGATGTTTAAAAAAACTGTATCAAAGAAATGTTAAAACATATAAACTCATTGAAATTTAGTATATTAAACTATTTTTTTAAGTAACTTTGATGAATTATATCTGAATTTAATTAATTTTTGTTTATAAGTTGTAGTACAGGTTATGATAAATTTTAGATCTATACTGGTAGACCAGTTGGCATAGCAAGGCTAACTTTTTGGAGTGGGGTGTATATTTCTTGGTCTTTATATTGGCTGCAATTTAAAAATCACCCTGTAGAGAACAGACTAGACAAAGAGGGCCTCCATTAGGCTGCCATATAGTTCCAAGATTATTTCTGTGAATGAGAGAGATGCTCTCTAACCACATCAAACATTTACTGCAGCATTTTCTCACATACATTCTGTGTGTTCTACCTCACTGGGAGGAGAAATGAGAAGGGGCTGGGCATGAATAAAGTTGTCTACAGTGATTTTCTCAGTCTTTTAACATAAGGATAAAGTTTGTCAAATACCTGTATTTACCCAATATTAAAATAATTGATCTGTGTATTAATTTTATCACTCTGCTCATCAGTACCTTTGTATTATCCTACAGAGATCTGTACGTAGTGAGTGACACAAACTGGCTGCTAGAAGAATATCACCATTGTCTACCAGGAGACTCTAGGTCTATATCTGATTATAGTTCACAAGACACTGACAGTCATAAGTTGACTATCACAAGTCAACAAGAAAAAATTCCAGTGAAGGATCATGTGATTAGCATCAGACCTGAGCAAATAACAAATCTCAGAGATGATGCCAAAGAAGGTGATATTTCATCCGCTCTTCCCCAAAGTGTTTTGGACTGCTCAATGTTGATCAGTACAAGTGAATCAGATACTTCTAATTCTCAAAAGTTAATTTCTGCAGATGGAGATATGTGTGTCAGCGTTGCCTTTGATAGTTCAGGTAACTCTGTTGTTAGTGATCAAGAAGTGCAAAGCATGAGAGATAGTATTGAAGTGAAGCAAGATGAGATCTTGACTCTGTCCTGCAGCATATCAGAAAAACTGGATGAAGTCTGCTCACAAGAAGCTAAGATGATCTTTAACAATAACAATAAGTGCACTACTACAAATATATGTGAAAAAACTGAGAATGAGCCTAGTGCTACCAAAGATGCTCTGTGGAGGGCCAGTGTTGAAAATGGACGTAGTAAGTCCAGAGAGGTTCTCACAGATGACAGTAAACAATCCAGTGTTTCATTTCAAAGTGACTCAAGTATGTTTGGCAATGTTGAGACTTGCACAACTGATGTGAATGGTAGCTCTGTTGATAGTTATAGCAAGTCTCCTGAAAAAATAGAAGTGTCGGACATTGCCAGCACATTGAATGATGATAAGAAAGAAAAGAGAGAGTTAACGAAAGGTGATATCCTCACTGACCAAACATCTGACTCTGTTTCTCTTCCTTATGAAACATGCAGCCCTCTAGGGAAAGACCTACTGCAGCTATACCTTGAAGAGACTGATTGTGATTGCTGCTTAGCTGTTGATGGAATAAAGTTTCTTGTCCACAAGTGTGTACTGTCTACTCGTAGTGAATATTTCCAGGCTATGCTAGGAGGCCAGTGGTGTGAAAGTAAGATGGAGGCAATCAACCTTGAAGGAGTCACACCCCAAGCTGTTGAGCAGCTGCTGTTGTTTCTCTATGGGGGTGTCTTAGAGATCTCCACCCCTTGTGAGCTGACAGATCTATTCATTGTAGCTGATATGTATGGGATAGCATCACTGAAAAAGGTCTTGGCTTTTTACCTGAGGAAAGACCTCTGTCATTTTTTCCACAAGCCTTGCTTTGTGTGCACTGGCAAGGCAGCAGAAGCTCTGAGCTTGTGTTACAACTTTAACTTAGTTGAACTTCAGGATAGAGTGGTCAAGTGGGTGGCCAAGTACTTCACAAAAATCTGGCCAACAAAGTCCTTTGCCTCACTTCCGGAAAGTGTGCAAGATTTGAGTGTTGAGGGTATTAAATCACAGATGACAAGTAAAAATGTTTTGGACATTATCATGGAGTGCAACAAACTAATAGATACACTTCCTCGCATTAAGTGGACAGAGAGTGTCCTCTGCCTCCTGACTCAGCTGATGGACACTGCCATAGAGTTTACTTCTTCCCACTTTATTGAAGTCATCTCAACACAAGAATTTCAGCAGTGGGCCAAGGTGGCCTCATGGAAAGCTGGTGTCTTGGAGGAAATTTTCAACACTGTTATTGACTCTTTGCCAATTAACATCTCCTGCCAGGTCTATGAGAAACTAACCAACTTGGAAGCTGACCTTTCTGTTCAAGAAACTTCAGATATGGATGTTGTTGGACTGCTGCAAGCTATGATAAAACGTTGTGAGAAGTTTTTCAAAATCCACATCAACCAAATCATGAGGACCAAAGACTGGGCGCAGCTGCGGAAACCTCTGCAGTCTAAAATTTTGGAAAGTTCAGCCTATATGTATTTAGGAGATGTAACACTTTCATCTGCTAAGTCAAAATTTGCTTCGAGACAGAAAGTTTCCACCTCTGTACCAGGGAATAAAAAAGTGCTCCTACGATCCATAAGTAGCCACCATAGTAACACCCTGGCAGATAAATCTACAAAAGCTGGTCAATCAGTTGTTCAGCTGAGAAATCCAAGTGGCACTTCACAAAAAGAACGACCTAAAAGCAGTATCACTCTTTTAGAACAAGCTAAGAGGCTAGAAAAAAGTGAAAAAATGTCAACTTCTAAAAATGTGCTTCAGCCTAAGACACGCTATACAATTGCAAGCTTTGGTTCCAGACTGCCAAGGGCAGAACCAATAAATAGCAGCCATATAGCAAAAGGAGATGTAAGCAACAAACCAACAGTTTCAGAAAGCAGCTCCACTAGTTCAAATACAAAACTATCAATTATTGAAGGGGTAGCACAGAGCGACAAAAATGGTGATCAGGCTTCATGTTCACACCCAGTATCATCACATCAGATATCTGCAGCAGACACTAATACATCAGCTTCATCTTCCAGCACTAAATGTTTACCTTCTCGAATTCCTATGTTGACCAGATCTCCTAAAGTAAACAGACCAAAACATGTTTCAAAGAATGAAAACTCTGATCAGCCATCCTCTGTCTCACAGAATCTGGCTTTAGAGGGTGAGGAGACAGAATTATCCATATCTATTGGTAGTGATAAATCTGTAGAGACAAAGCTGAGGAAGAATTTTGTGGATGCTGAAGTTGTGGACATGTCCAGCTCAGCTACATGGTCTGAAAAAAGTGAGATGACAGAGTCAGCTTTATCTACTTCATTGTCAATGGTAAGTCCTCCTATGGAGCACTCGGATGCTATTACCAACCAAGCTGTAGCAAACATAAGCAGTGAGCTAACTGCACCTGTTAATATAGTAACTATGAGCAAGACACTGAATATAGGTTTTACAGTTCCTGCTGAATGAATATTTGTTACTAGAGCTGATCTCAATACAAATAAAAACTCATAGCTGTATTTATTGAACCAAATCAATATAATAATCTCACCTAATTTAACTGCTGATTTAAGTGAATCAATGGAGTTTATCCTTTTTATAAAAAATGTATTGTCAAAAAATATATTTACATGAAAATTTCAACGTAAAAATTACAATTCTTAGGATAATATCATATGCACAATTGCATAATTGTAACTTTCCTAGCCTAGAGGTGCTATTTTATTTCAGTCAGTGGCTCTTAATTTGATGAATAATCAGCTTTTCGCCTTCCTTGATCAACATTTTTTGGGGAAACTATTAAAGCTTTAAGATGTAGTTCTTGTCATGTACAGCCTGTGAGGGACAAACACTCCAAGGGTGAAGGATGCTTCATGTGATGGTGCAATATTTTATTTGTTCTTTTTATTTCTTTGACACATGGAAAAGTTTGTTTCACTTCTGAACTATAACTTTTAAAATTTCTTTGATGTATTGAGAATTAAGGTGAAAGTAGAACAATAGAAGCACTGGCGTTGACATTGAATTTTCTAGAACATTAATAGAACATTCAATATTTTTATCCTTTTGCAATTATCAAAGAAGGATCTTCATGAAAACTGGCCCTAAAGGTAGCTGGTGGTTTGGTTATGTATGTAGTGTATTCTTAAATAAACCCTTGCAAGTTACATATATACATAGTGTGTTAACTTAACAGTGGTTTAAAAAACCTTAATTTACCAACGAAACTCTGGTAATCGTTAGAGCTGGTAAAAGAAATTTAGACATCACCCCCCAGCCTTCACAAAGATTTAAAGTCTACTGTCTATGCATTCAACTTTGACCTCCATGCCACCTTCATTTATTTACTTTATAGTGGGCAAGACATGAAAGTTTAAAGGCCCTATTGTTTATGTTTAACTAGCAAGCTCAATTCTGCTGTAAAAGAATATTGTGTTAAAAAAAATTCAAAGTAGATGGCTCATCTTATTTTCCTACTGTGATACAGGGACATGACACATTGATGTACAAGTAGCATGTATCCATTCATTACATTTTTATGTGACTTTTTTTGCAGCTTTTTCTTTCTTCCAAATTGAAAGTTATGGTATCCCCTTAGAGATATTATTTCAATTTTCTATACCAGAAACTAATGGTATCACATCTATAGCAAATATTTTAAGGCTTCAAATGCAAATTTTGTTTATTGTACATTCAGCTTCCAGGAATCAATGAGATGAACATGTATCTTGTTTATGTTGCAAAGAAATGAGTTATGTCTTAACAATACTTTAAAGTCATAGACTACTTATTATACAGACACAGTGTATACCAATGAGTAACCTTTTAGTCTCATGGTGTAGCAGCACAAGGACTAAGTATCAATATAATACTTTCATTGCTCAGTTGGAATTTACATTTTTTTAAAGTAAAGCCAAGAATTTTGTTTACAGTCTACGAAAACAATTATTATTGAATGTGATGGTTACTATACTGTGATATTTGTTTGTTTTTGTGTTTTTTTTCAAAACTTTTTGTTTATTGGTGTATTTGCATAGAAAATATAGACCATAAATAAAAAGGTATTTTTAATGGTATACCAGTGAAATGTTACCCCCCCAATATCCTACTGTTTTAGACTTTTTAGTGTGGTAGACAAAATTCTTAATAAAATCAACAATACAAAAGTTTTTTTTGTTTCTTGTAATGTTTAAAAGTGTGCAAATCTGTGAGATCTAGCCCATTTGAAAAAAAACAAACAATTTTAATGCAACAATATTAGAAAAAATATTAAGTTGAAACCATAGACATATATATATCTATGTCTATGGTTGAAACTATTTCAATTTGAATTCTTCATAAACATTCAAAGTTTTCATTTCAGTTCCTAATAAACTAATTTAGCTCCTTTTCTCACAGGCGGATACAAGAAAAAGTAAAAAAAAAAAGTTTTTAAAAATTTCTAGTAGGAGATCAACAAACTGCTTGATTGTAATGCTGATTCCCCTACATGTAAACCCAAAAAAAAATAATAAACAAAGCATGTGACATAATAGCAGAAAACAATAGTTACTGAGAGAAGGTGACAAATGTAGGTTAGCTTTAGTTAAAGGACATGGTCAGATGTTAGCTTGTCACTGCTAGGCAATGTTGCACAATTGGAGATCCATAGTTTTGAGTCCTTGCCAGAGCTTGCATCTTTCTTTTTAACCTTCTCTCAAAAACTATTGTACTCAAGAGCTGCCATCATATGAAGTCAAGTTTACTGAGTGTAGCATCACAAGTTAAATTATGTCAAGACTGAATGCTGATAGCTATTAGATCAAAATTCTATACTGCATAAATGCTAAGTTTAAACAAGTTAACATTTGAGAAATTTAATAAGATATTCCAGTTAGACAAAACGAATAAGATTGAATTTTGTTAGCTCAACAAGTCTTTGAGATTGCATCAAGAGTACAGTATATCTTATATGCTATGACATATAATTTAAAAAAAAAGGCTTATTTAAAATAGTTTTTCTAAAACCTATTATTAAGCTAATTAGGATCCACTGTAAAACCTCAGAGCAAATATTCTGTAGAGTAACAAGGAGGATAAAAAATTCACACTTTGAATCACCATGATATTTAGTTAAGAGTATATAGCCTACCATTCCAATAGTAAAATCTCCTAGAACTAAGATTAGCAGCACAAGATTCACAGGATGTGATAGAAAAAAAAAGTTTTATTTTATCAAGCCCAGTATTTGAGCAGTAGTAAATATATTGAATGAAATTGAGATGGAATATAATAATAGTTGAATAGTTAAAATATGGATCAAATACTAACATATATTGAATGAAATTGAGATGGAATATAATAATAGTTGAATAGTTAAAATATGGATCAAATACTAACACACTGATTACTCTTTTAGGTTTAACTTACTTATCTAGCCTGAAAATCCAATGAATACCATACATATTTAACAAATTTATGACAGGGTTCCTTTTTTTTTCCATATAAAGAAACAAACATAAATTATAACAAAATAAAAATGTCTTTAAATTTTTTTTAATTTTGGAGATCCAAAACTTTGGTGCTAAATGTATAATACCAACATAAATAATCCAAGGTTGTCAACATATATCAGTACAAATATTGCGAAATACAATCCAGATAAAAATGAGATCAACAGATTAACCAACAAATGGAAGTAATAAGTAAAAGATTTTAACAAACAAAAACTGAAAACAGTTTGTAACTTTCGTTTAAAAAATTACCAGATTAAAAAATGTTTTTTTTCACATCTTTACAAAATAGAAAATACTTATATTTATATGAAATGTTACAGTTAAATGTCCAACATTGCATAAGTCAAACCTAATTTAAATTTTATGGGATTGTGTTTAATTGTATGTCATAAACTTAGGTAGTTCTGCAGACATGAAATTAATTACACAAGTAATTTAAGCAGTTGTAGTAAATCCACATCAACTTCCCTATAGATTATAGCAGTTGCAAATAACTCACTCTGTTGCATGGAAAGTTAGAGATCCATTAAAACTGTTACAGTAATTCCTGATGATTTAGACCATAGCAGCTGCAAATAACTCACTCTGTTGCATGGAAAGTTAGAGATCCATTAAAACTGTTACAGTAATTCCTGATGATTTAGACAATAGCAGCTGCAAATAACTCACTCTATAGCATGGAAAGCTAGAGATCCATTAAAAAAGCTAAGCCCTCACTGTTACTTTTTTTTTATGCTCTAGTGATATTGTTATGGTTGCTATAATGAAAACATTTGGAGTCACTGCATCTCAGGTTTGTAGTTAACACTACCCCATGTAAAACCACAATAATGATAGGAATATAATTCAGACATTTTCTTATTAAAATGCAATGTATAATTGCAACAGAAAATTATTTAATTATTGTGACAGATATAGATCTATACTCTTGGATTTAAAAAAAAAATATTTTAAATTTTGAGTTTTAGAAAAAAAAATCTAATGTAGAAACAAGAACTTTTTAAATGTATGAAAATAAGACTTTTATATGAGAAATACAAATAAAACATTTACTTTAAAAAGACACAGGTTATTTTTTATTAATCTGGTCTTGAAAAGCTTTCAAAACCTGTATTTTAAGATTAAGGTCATCTCTCTTTAGCTTCAGATCATCTATCTGTTGCTTCTGAGCAGTTTTCTTTGTTTTCAAGTCACTTATGATCATTCGCAGTTCATCTAGATTCAGCTCTTTGGCTGATTGAACATTTGTGATCAGAGCCACCACAGATGCTGGGCTTATTTTATTCAAACTGTTTAGTTGGGCTATAATACTATTGGCTTGCTCTGTCAAGTTAGCAAATTGGATGTAGGACCTATCCACAGCCAGTTGGGCAGATGAGAGCTGAACTTTAAAGTTTGACACTGACGAGTTAAGGTCAGAACACTGCAGCACTGCTGGCTGGAGAATGTTTAGTCTAGTGTTGGTCAGTATTCTAAATCTATCAGCACTCAAATCAACACTGTTGTTTAGCTTGTTCTGAATCTGTCCTGATAACATAGACACTGACCTGAATTCCTGAAACAATCATTTACTTTCAATTAACTAATTTCATTGTTAGAATTTTACAAAAAAAAAAAATGAATAGAAAACAGAAAAACTGTCATATAAATCAATTTTTAAAATAATAAAAAGAGTCATTGCTTAATATAAGAATGGGAATTTTAATTTGAGAATTGAATTGAGTTGATTGGTGTTTGCTGAGAGACTACTGAAACCTTCTCCCATATACTCCTTCCTCCAGGTATTCACAACAGAGACTGAATCAGAGCACACTGAGAATGTAATACTAGCTTGAAAATTTACAAAAGCAATACTAATCATCTCAAAGCAATTCCTTTGTTTTTACCAGGACTGAACTCTTACAGTTTTTGAATGGTTTTATGTACAGATGTTGTCTGTACTGTCCTTCTACCAGAATGATTCATTTCTGCAGCTCAGAATTTAGGAAATCAAAATCTAGGGACCAGTCAATTCTTAATAACAGTATGCTAATTATTAATTAGCACAGGGCTCCAACATTCCATAATTCAAGCCTACATATATAATTAAACAGTATGTTCCAAATAGATTAATATTTATTTAATCACATATACCAGTGCTTAAACTATACTTAGAATTAACACATTTATTTTAAAAGAAAAATCTTTTCACGTGATGCTTTAATTTGTATTGATACTTAGCATAAATGTATTTGTTCCTGTCTTGGGCAATGCATAGAGGTTGCTTGGGTTGAAAAAAAGAAAAAACAACTCTAATGTTTAGCAAAGAGTTTTCATTTAATACCATTCAATGGCTGCATTAAGAAAGTAAATACCAGCTCTCCTGGTGGATATATGACAAAAACAATTTTTTTTTCCACTCTTCCAACCCTTAAACATTTTTTTAAAACTTAATTCTTATAAAAATCTAGAAAACAAAAACAACTAAACCCTGAGGTTGTAATATCTAGACTGAACAACTAAACACTGAGGTTGTAATATCTAGACTGAATGTATACTTTTTCAGTGAACCAAACAAATTATGACCATTAGCTTTTTTTTTCCCCTTCATTCTTTCATATGTCAAAACCAGGAGTTCAGACTGTTCAAGTGAAATACCTGTTGCTAAGGTTTAATGAAGTATGTAGGCCTATTAAAAATAATCTTTAGAAATCTAAATTCTAATTCATTATTAAACAAATTTGAAATACATTTACCAAACTAAATCAATATTCCAATCAGATCATGATAAACGTCTTAAAAGACTAACCTCTTGTCTGATCATGATAATTCCAAGTGCTTGCTGAGCGGTGAGTTTGGCCTCTGAGGCTGTTTGCTGTAGCTGGGCCAATGTCTGTGTCACAGTTTGAGACTGTAGAATCAGTTGTTCACTCATGGTGAGTGCAGAGGTCAAGGACACATTCAGTGCACTCACCTGCTGCATAGAATCTGCAAGGAATATTTTTACTGATAAACAATTTTTTACAAATCATTATGAAGTTGTTGATTTTTTAATTAATAAATTCTGAAATATAATATCCTTTACTCTACATAAGGTGTATTCAAGATGCTTAAAAGTTATATAGAAATCCTTTAAAAAAATTTTAAACAGACTTTTCTCTTGACTAAATTGTGCTAAGATATAATTATAATAAAAGCAAATCTTTAAAATGGAAAAAAACAGCTTGGAAACTTAAATAAATATTATATTTTTCTTTACACTTCTTTAGAATACTGATTTAAGTGAAAAACAGACTTATGCTAGTTCTTTAGTATAAAGTTTCAGCACAAAGAACAATATTACATGCCAAAGAGACAGTAAGAATGGCACTAATAATTGTCATGGCTACGCAAAATTCCATGTAGCTTTTGATTCGTCTAGCATGCAACAATGTTAAAAAACATAGGCTTTATAATTTCATATCATCATGTAGCATTACCTTGAACCTTAGCAGTGAAATTAATGAGAGTCAATAAAGTTTTGTTGGCTTCCTGCAACATATTGCTTGCTGTAGCTTGAGAGGATAAAGCCTTTTGGGATGCCACACTGGCCCTATTCTTCCAATCAGCTGCTGTTAATCCTAGAGTTCGAGTACTATTGCTCATATTGTCAGCTATGGGAACAGTAGTCAAGGCATTGACATTGGAAGTATTAAACAAAGCAGACTCAGCAACAACCTGCAATAATGTAATAATAATGCTTAACCTTCCATGGGAAAAAAACTTTAAAACGTGGGAATTTAGAACATGCTAACAAATCCTTTGTAGATAATAGTAAAGCAAAAGTTACTTATTAAATACTGTTAGATAGTAAAAATTACAGAGAATTAGGACAAAAAGTAAATATATACAACTTGAGCTATATTAAATTTGTGATTGATGTGTTCATAAAGAATATGTTAACTTTTAATACATAAGACATAACTTGAGATTTGTGACTGATTAAAATTTACTGTGACTATATGAAAAATATCTATGAATGGATTAAAATTAATATGAAACTGACCACTGAGTGATATGATAATTACCTGTGACTGATAGGAGCTAGTCATGCTCTTTGTTTCAGACATTTTACTAGCAAGACTTGCACTGTCCAGTTTAAAGTTCACAAACTGAGACAGCTTAGACTTCAAGTTAGAGGCAGTAGATAATAAATCATTACTGGTATTTGCTAATTTATGTGCATTGGCCAAGGACTTGATAGCACCACTGACAAGGGCGTTGATTCTGGTATCCAAAGCTAGCAGAATTGATGTATTGTTCTTATGGATCTGATTGGCAGCTTCAGATTTCTAAAACCAAATTAATACTTTTATTATAATTTTCATTATCAAAGTTATGGGTATAGAGTTCCTTTAGAAATCATCCATTTTATAAGCATACATTTCTCCTGACTAAATCATAGTATTAAAACATCACATCACAATGATTTTAGGAAATTTTGTAAGACACAAGTAATAATAATCATGGGTGATTTTTAATCACATTTTATGACATTTCTAAAGCATTCATATAAAGATCACTGTTTTAAATGAACTAAAATAAGTAAATACTTATGCATTTTGTGGTCAAATAAAGAACAAAAAGTAAACATAAATAATCTAAATCAAATCATTAACTGTCATTGATAAGCTCCATAAGAAAAAATACCACAATAATATTAAGATTATCTGTTGAAACAAAATAAGATTTTAGATTAGTTTGCCATATTAGCTCTCGTGTTTATGTTTGTAATGTTATCACAGCGCCTTGAGCCTATATTTTTTTTGTTAACAGCGCTTTATAAATAAAATTATTATTATTATTATTATTATTATTATCTGTCATTGACTACATAATGCACAAAAAAATGTGAACAATACAATAAAAAAAATATTAGAAAAAAATAGAGAGAGGACAGTCTCAATTAGTTAAGCTAAACAACAATTCAGAAATACATCTTTATTGGTAAACAAAAGGCAAAATATTTTTTAGGATTTTTATTTTTAATTTCCTTAAGTATGACTTGTCAGCTATTTAGCAATAATAATAATAATAACATTTTAATTTATAGAGCACTGTTAACAAACAAAGTGTAGGCTGTGATATCATTACAAACACAAACACAAGAGCTAAAATGACAAACTAATCTAGAAAAGTTTTGAACAGATAAGACTTAATGCAATAATTTTTCAAAAATGTCTTATACATGTATTAGTTTTTGTAGAAAAATCATTTCTGTGATACTATTTTATTTAAAGTTAAATGTAAATTGCTTCTCTTACCTGTTGAGCACTAGTTAATAACTGGTTGGCCAAAAACAAAGTATTATTGAGGGTGCTTAGTTCATTGACTATTTGTTGATCAACCAATGAAGAGCTGGCAACCATCATCAAATATTGCTCCACTGTTTTTAAACTAGATGCCAAACTGGACAATTTAGCCTGGCTTACTTGCAGGGAGGCTATACAAAATTGTAAATGATTAAGATTGCACTTAAAACAAGAATATTTAAGGGTAAAGAAAACAAAGAGATTCTTGTTATCTTGTTATTGCCAACTATTTGTCCACTTAACAATGGGACACCACAGTAAAATGGATAAACGATGTGACAAAGCAAAGTCTGACAAGTAAAATGACAAGTTATTATGAGGCGTGCTTTCAGGCATAAAGTGCAATTTGAATAAGAACAAGAGACAAATATAACTAAAACTTGTTCACATGCACAGAAATCTCCAAGGTTTCAAACACTTCAAATCAAACTTGTTCACATGCACAGAAATCTCCAAGGTTTCAAACACTTCAAATCAAACTTGTTCACATGCACAGAAATCTCCAAGATTTCAAACACTTCAAATCAAACTTGTTAAGATGCACAGAATTCTCCAAGGTTTCAAACACTTCAAATCAAACTTGTTCACATGCACAGAAATCTCCAAGGTTTCAAACGCTTCAAATCAAACTTGTTAAGATGCACAGAATTCTCCAAGGTTTCAAACACTTCAAATCAAACTTGTTCACATGCACAGAAATCTCCAAGGTTTCAAACACTTCAAATCAAACTTTTTCACATGCACAGAATTCTCCAAGGTTTCAAACACTTCAAATCAAACTTGTTAAGATGCACAGAATTCTCCAAGGTTTCAAACGCTTCAAATCAAACTTGTTAAGATGCACAGAATTCTCCAAGGTTTCAAACACTTCAAATCAAACTTGTTAAGATGCACAGAATTCTCCAAGGTTTCAAACACTTCAAATCAAACTTGTTAAGATGCACAGAATTCTCCAAGGTTTCAAACACTTCAAATCAAACTTGTTAAGATGCACAGAATTCTCCAAGGTTTCAAACACTTCAAATCAAACTTGTTAAGATGCACAGAATTCTCCAAGGTTTCAAACACTTCAAATCAAACTTGTTAAGATGCACAGAATTCTCCAAGGTTTCAAACACTTCAAATCAAACTTGTTAAGATGCACAGAATTCTCCAAGGTTTCAAACACTTCAAATCAAACTTGTTAAGATGCACAGAATTCTCCAAGGTTTCAAACACTTCAAATCAAACTTGTTAAGATGCACAGAATTCTCCAAGGTTTCAAACACTTCAAATCAAACTTGTTCACATGCACAGAAATCTCCAAGATTTCAAACACTTCAAATCAAACTTGTTAAGATGCACAGAATTCTCCAAGGTTTCAAACACTTCAAATCAAACTTGTTCACATGCACAGAAATCTCCAAGGTTTCAAACGCTTCAAATCAAACTTGTTAAGATGCACAGAATTCTCCAAGGTTTCAAACACTTCAAATCAAACTTGTTCACATGCACAGAAATCTCCAAGGTTTCAAACACTTCAAATCAAACTTTTTCACATGCACAGAATTCTCCAAGGTTTCAAACACTTCAAATCAAACTTGTTAAGATGCACAGAATTCTCCAAGGTTTCAAACGCTTCAAATCAAACTTGTTAAGATGCACAGAATTCTCCAAGGTTTCAAACACTTCAAATCAAACTTGTTAAGATGCACAGAATTCTCCAAGGTTTCAAACACTTCAAATCAAACTTGTTAAGATGCACAGAATTCTCCAAGGTTTCAAACACTTCAAATCAAACTTGTTAAGATGCACAGAATTCTCCAAGGTTTCAAACACTTCAAATCAAACTTGTTAAGATGCACAGAATTCTCCAAGGTTTCAAACACTTCAAATCAAACTTGTTAAGATGCACAGAATTCTCCAAGGTTTCAAACACTTCAAATCAAACTTGTTAAGATGCACAGAATTCTCCAAGGTTTCAAACACTTCAAATCAAACTTGTTAAGATGCACAGAATTCTCCAAGGTTTCAAACACTTCAAATCAAACTTGTTAAGATGCACAGAATTCTCCAAGGTTTCAAACACTTCAAATCAAACTTGTTAAGATGTACAGAAATCTCCAAGGTTTCAAACACTTCAAATCAAACTTGTTCACATGCACAGAATTCTCCAAGGTTTCAAACACTTCAAATCAAACTTGTTAAGATGCACAGAATTCTCCAAGGTTTCAAACACTTCAAATCAAACTTGTTAAGATGCACAGAAATCTCCAAGGTTTCAAACACTTCAAATCAAACTTGTTCACATGCACAGAATTCTCCAAGGTTTAAAACACTTCAAATCAAACTTGTTAAGATGCACAGAATTCTCCAAGGTTTCAAACACTTCAAATCAAACTTGTTAAGATGCACAGAATTCTCCAAGGTTTCAAATGCTTCAAATCAAACTTGTTCACATGCACAGAAATCTCCAAGGTTTCAAACACTTCAAATCAAACTTGTTAAGATGCACAGAATTCTCCAAGGTTTCAAACGCTTCAAATCAAACTTGTTCACATGCACAGAAATCTCCAAGGTTTCAAACACTTCAAATCAAACTTGTTCACATGCACAGAATTCTCCAAGGTTTCAAACACTTCAAATCAAACTTGTTCACATGCACAGAATTCTCCAAGGTTTCAAACACTTCAAATCAAACTTGTTCACATGCACAGAAATCTCCAGGTTTCAAACACTTCAAATCAAACTTGTTCACATGCACAGAAATCTCCAGGTTTCAAACACTTCAAAACCAAATTTTTTCAAAACTTTCACCAACAAAAAACATTTTTCACACACATGAATTTAAAAAAAACAACACATGCATGAGGTTTCAATCAAACCTCACCAAATCCTCCTTCTTCACATAAATGACAAACCTCAAACAAAAGATATCCAACAAATCTTCTTCACATACACTGGATCATACAATGGATACCCTGCCATCCCCCAATTGTCCTGCGAGAGGTTTGGACTTGGAAGTAAATTATCTTCAGCTCTTAAGGAACATCCCTATCATGTAAAACAAAACATTTTATAAATATTTTAATTTTATTTCCTTATTAGGGATGTTTTATTAACCCTAACCCTTAATTCACTGTTATAAACAAGTTAAAGTCAGCACACAAAAAATGTTTCCTTTTTAAAACCCATTACAAAATGTACAAATATTTCTTAGTCTTTGAGGCCGAACATTTTGAACTGATATGGTCTTGCCTTTCATCGTTTCTTGCATACTTACCCAATTTATTGTAAACTGTAACTGTGTTGTTCTCTATAACACTCCTGTAGGAAAGTGCAATTTGAAGGGTAGAGTCAGAGAATGTCATGAGTCTTTCAATGTCAACTGTTGAGTTGTGTTGCATGAAATCTAGCTCTGTTTGCAGGGATAGCAGTGTCCTATTCAGTTCATACACATTTGATTTTATGACAGCTTCAGACAGCTGCATTGAAGTCAACTTTAAGAATGTTACAAAAAGTTAGGTTTTTTTTAGTATTTCATCAAAAGAATAACAACAATCAACAATATAAACTCTTTTTCTTGTACTAATGCTCACATGAAATAGGCTTGTAAATGGTTTGGTAAGGACAGACAGGCATATGAAGCATTGTTTACTGTTATATTTTACAATTTAAAAATTTGGTTAACCTGTCATAACGCTAGACTTATGCACTAAATGCATGATGAATTACTGTCAAATCATCAAAATGTCTTGCTTTTTTTGTCTTCTTGGTCAAAGACATTTCTTTCATTATACAAAGCGATATCACTGTTGAATAGCTGGAATAGTTCCTAGCTAAAACTTATTCCTGCAAGTTTTATTTTTGGTGTGTCATTTTTTAATTAACAAAAATACAATTATTGGGTTAATAAGTATTTTTCTTCAAATTTTGAGGCATGTGTTAAATCTAATTAAAATGCCTATATTTTCAAGAGAAATTATATGCACATATACACTTGCTAACATAACAATACATTAATTACTATTAATCCTCAATCAAGTTGAATAAAATCATGAGCCAGGCTATATTTTGCTTTTAACTTAAGTAAAAAATAAGTAACATACAAAATCAGTCAACTGTTTGGTCTGGTTTGACGCTTCCCAGTAGCGAGTCATGAAGGTTGTGTTTACACTGTTGGCTTGTAAAGCAGAAACATTAGAACTAATGTCTGACTCCAGCTGGTGCAGTGGTAGGATGGCCTCTTTCAGGAGGGAATAGCATGAGTCACATTCTAAAATACAAATATAAAATATACAAGACAAGCTAAAGATTATAATCATATTACTATGTGAAAAGGTAGATTATAATAAAAATAAATCTCTGTTTAACAAAAACTAAGCATTAATAAGCCAGAGGGGTGCACTTAATGAGGTGAAAAACTGTATCAAGATGTACAAGAACAAAAACAAAATAATTTCCAACTAGAGTTCCTATTTAAAAATAGTCTATTACATCACTGACCTATGCATCCAGCTTGTGTGAGATTGTAAAAGTTCTCTTGGCACTGGTCACAAGCTCTGCCCACAACATTGGTAGCACATGTGCACTGACCAGATGTAGTGTTACATACATTAGATGTTGCACCTGGGTCACTGCAGTTACAATCTATATGTTGGAACATTGATTAAAATGTATATCTGTGAGTTATGACAGAATGAACATCAAGTCAATAAAGAAACACATATATGACTTTTCAACAACTTTAAAGACTAATGCATAACTTGTAAGATATGTCTATTCTTGCATGTTTGTAAGATATGTCTATTCTTGACTGCATATTTGTAAGATATGTCTATCCTTTTTTACTGCCCAATGTAATAAGTAGTGGTTGTGTTTTTATTAAAACTTAAAGGACTCCTTAAAAAAGTCTAGCAATGAAATTATTTTCTAAAATAATGACTTATATGGTGTATACAGATATGAATTTCAAAACTGTATGAAAGGCTGCTAGATAAATTTAATTCTTTAGAAATAAATTTTCACTTATTTAATAAGCAAACCAAACTGGCAAGTGTAGAAGAAAATTGTTGTTGCGCACATAAGAAGGTCAGCAGTAGGCATTAAATTGACTTCATTTTAAAATACCTTATTACAAATCTAGGACATTATAGAATAAAAATAACTTCAGCTATTATATACACATATCGTATTATCATCATTTTCTTCAGAATGTTTAGTAATATAAATATTTTATTTTTTTTTGTAAAAAAATAGGTGCAGGTACTTAGTGATGGATTGCCTAACTTTTAACTATTAATAAATTAATAATAAACTACAAGAAAAGTAAAGCTTTTTCCCCACACTGAAAAAGGTGCATGTACGTCGTGCCGGCGCATACCATCACAAAAAAGCACATATATATATATATATAGGCCTACATACATACATATATGTAGTGGGGTAGATACTTGTTCAGGCCACACTGACCACCCTGGTATCTACATGACCTTTTCCCTAGATGGTATCTTATGCTCGCGCATAAAAGGCAAAACAAAATGGACACTATCCATTCTAACAGCATCACTTGTCACTAGTGACTGTAAGCTACTGGACCTGCTTTATCTCCACTGCAAATTGTAACCCTTTTTGTGCCTTGGTTATATCTCTTTCAAGAACATAAGAGACATGTGGAACATGTGAAACATTACATTTTATTGTATGGCTGTAGGTTATTACATTTAACTTTTAATTGTATTGTATAATTTAGCAATAATTTAAACAGAATATCGTTAGAAAACTGACATCTAGATAGGTTCAATGTTTGAAATGTGTTCATGTACTGTACTAGACTAGACCTAGACCTCTCAACCGTACAAGTTATTATGAGAAAGAATTATATTTTGTAAAGTAGGAAACATATAAGATGTTTATTTTCCATTTTGTAAAAGTATTTTTTTTAATCATTCACATAGAATCATAATTGGGTTAACTTGAAAATTTAATATTTTTGGTTCAAGATTATTTATTTATTTATGTATTTTTTTTATTCTTCAATTATTCATTTATATCTAGAGAACTATTTTGTCATTAATGTTTCACATGTTCCACATGTCTCTTATGTTCTTGAAAGAGATATAACCAGTTCTTAGTTATTAAACTGGAATAACTTTTATTTAGACTACATGTTGTGTGTACAAGTAGGTCTAATTATATGTTAGTATTATAGTCTTATACTTCCATATGCAAATTGAGGACGAATTTTGATGCAAGTTATTTTATTTGTCATGTTCAGGTCTTTAGTCTACAATAAAAAAGATTTAAATCAGCCAACAAGTTGTCTTCGTCATTTACATAATTTATTCTTCTGTGCCAAGCCCACCACATATATATATATATAACATCATTCACCTCTGCATCCATCTGCCTGAAGTCCCCAGAAGGTACTCTCACAAGTGTCACACTCAGGACCAATAACATGAGCAGCACACATCTCACAGTGATTCCCAGTAGTGCCATTCCTACAGTCGAGGCACTTCCCTGTCGACTCCTCACAATCTGGTGGGTCAGTAATACCTCTCTTGCTGCAGTTGCAGGCAACACACTGGCTGAAGCTGGAGATGTTGGACAAATCCTCTTTCCTGTAGCCCCGTGAGCATCTCTGACATGACATACCTTAGTGCAGAGAGTACAAGTTAGCATCACTGAAAACAGCTAATTGCTAATCCTTTTTTTTTTTATAACATATTTAAAGCAAAGTAAAGTTCTCTTTTCAGACCTTGCAATTTATGGGTCAAATGATGTTAAGGTCATATGTTTCTATGGCCAATGGTTAATAAGCAGGGTGTCAGGTACCCATTAGAGTTGGGTGGACTCAGGGACACCCTAAAAATCCCAAAATTCAAAATCTCAGTTTTCACCAAGATTCAAACCCAGGACCCCAGGTTCAGAAGCCGAGCCACAACTGCCACCGCACCCCCCACCATAACATATTTGAAATTTAAAAATAATGAGAAATAAAGGTCAATCTGTTAAGATGTATTTTACAATCATTATAGAAAATAATGCTACCTTAGTTCATTTTGAAGTTTAAAATGCCTAAAACTAATTTTAAATTAATATCTGAAACAAACTAGATGCTACATGAAAGCCTTGTGAATTTTAAATGTATTAATGGAATTCTTATCAAAGAGTAGTAACTTTATGGCTTTAAATTTAAAATATATATCTAATAATGTTACTTATTGTATTCTACATTCGTTTTGTTCTTGCATGTGTCCTAGGACTGAAATATTTTATGAAACTCTTTGTTGCCATCGCATGAGACAATTTTCTCATCATAAGTTAACCATTTTGACATGTGTTTTGGATTTGAATGTAACCTTTCAAGTATTCAGTCAGATTAGTAAAGATTACAATAATAGAAAGATTTCTATTATGACCTAGTTAGTTGTAAATAATAGCAGAAAAGGGGTGGGAGGTATCAGTAAGGAAAATGCTGCAAAAAGTCTGGTTGCTTTAACTCTTCTCTCAGTAATTAATTGTCCACATTTCAACGGAATTCTTTATTTTGCTCATTGCTATTACACTGCTATTACTGTTATGATTAAGCTTCAAAAGCTTTGTCGTTTGTTATTAGAAAATGCTTTATTTGATATAAGGGTAATGCATGCTCTTTTTATATAGCACAAAGTAAAGTTTATAAAATCAAATATTAATTTAATTTAATGAGGTCAAATCAACGATTAGGAGAGAAAGAGTTAACGAAAAAAACAACAACAAGAAACCTGTACTATACTGACTAAGTTTCATTTTATCAGCCAATATCTTTTCATTACTTTAGCCTGTCAGATGTTATCATTTAAATTTCATTACTTACCCAAGCTGTATTCACAATACCACAATACTGTTTTCTATTCATGCCTTATTCTTACAAAGTAAACAGTCGTAGCATTCTCACACTAAAATAGTTTTACCTGCTGTGTGTGAAGTATTAGAACAGATACAGTTTTCCACAAAATTAATTTCTGCTAGTGTGGTCCCTACTTTGATTTCTGCCCAGTCTAGTCCAATATAAGATGTAACAATGGGCTGACCATTCCAGAAGGTAATAGGAGTTACTGCAGACAGATTGGCCAGAAGAGCTGAACAAGAAAATAAATGTGAAAATATGTATTATAAAAGAGATTCTCTGATGATAAGTAGTTTTTTAAAATTGATATGAATAATACATAGGCCTATATTTGCTTATAGCCACTTTGTGTTACATCAGTGATTACCACACTGTGCACCACTAATACTGAAGCTTTACAAAGTACTGCCTGGTCATATGGTGTGTACTTTGGACTGTCATCTTATAAGTCCAGGTTTGAATCCCACTTGCAGTCATCTGATTCCATCCTGCAAGTGCTTTGGACTAGGACAAATTATTCTTCATTTCTGAGGGAAAGCTAGGGATGGACTTATAAAACAAACGTTTTACAATTATATTTTACATTAATATGTCTTATCAGTTATGGTACAAATTTAAACATAGATTCTTTATTATAAATAGATAAATTAAGACACTAATTGTTGTTGACCTCCTTTATTCCTAGTGACTATGGTTCAACTGGTAGAACACCTCTTCATGTGACTGTGGAGCCCTATTTTGGAGAGACACTCCTGTTCACATAAAACGCAAGTTCAGATGGCTTTCACTTAGGTGGTAGAGAAGTCATCCATTTTTTGTTTGACATGCTTTTCTTCTAGAGCTGAAGCCCATGTTTTTTTGCTGTCCTTTGTTTTCTTGGTAACCATCTCTCTCCACGCAGTGTGGCCTATGGCTATGTCTTCAAAATGGAAGACATTAATAAAGACATTGAATCACGTTTTGAAACCATAAAGTTACACATTAATTAATGTACCTAAGAAATCTTGAGCTGTGGGTTGGATACTGCTTTCTGGACCATCCATCATCCAGTTTTGTTCCAGTAGACGAATGACAAGACTCAGAGATCCAGATGGACCAATCACTGTACTGTTTGGTGCAATGTAATGAACA
Organism: Biomphalaria glabrata; assembly: GCF_947242115.1. Taxonomy (NCBI): domain Eukaryota; kingdom Metazoa; phylum Mollusca; class Gastropoda; family Planorbidae; genus Biomphalaria; species Biomphalaria glabrata. The sequence continues at coordinate 18,829,216 of NC_074719.1, forward strand.
ACTTTACCTTCAAGAGTAAATTTTTTTTTGAAATTAGATTTATACAGAAATGTTCATTTAGACATTGGAAATTTAAGTTGCAACATACAGAAAACTAGCATATTCAAGGTAAAAAAAAAATTAATACCAGATCCAGAAAGAGACAAAATAATTTGATTGCTAAGGTCTATATTCCAAGTAGAAGTAAATTTAATTGTTAGCAGTTGACCATATGACCAGTGACGATCTCCAAAAAGTGCTGTGAAATCTCCAGAAGGATTTGCTACTTGTAAACTGCATTAAAAAAATGAAGTAAATATTATTAAAAAAATATACTGGAAGCTATTTCTTTAATTTTTTTTCTCTAAAATTTTATTCGTTATTTCTTTTACTGCCTCCAAAATGCCTCCAATAGCTATATGTACTTAAAAAAAAACAAGAAAAAATAGATAAAACTAAAAAAAAATATTTTGAGTATCTTTCTTGATGCTATATTGTCATAGTCATTACAATTATTACAATTTCATAAATTTGCCAACATTTTTTAAAACATACATATTTAATGTCAATGAAATATTTAACTAAATGTATAAATATTACTATAGAAAATAAATATATAATTATACAATACTTTGGACAGTTGAAACTATATAAATATACATGAATATAAATTTTAACAAACTTAACATGAAATTGTGAATTATGTTTACATAGAGTATAGCTAGCAAATTTAAAACTTAAGATCAAATTAAAATTTAAATTAAAAGACTAATGAAAGTTTACATACAGCTTTGCCACGTAGCCAACAGCAGAAGTACAATAGTTGCTATGGTTAAAACAGAAGCATGGTTGACAGCCTTTGGGATTGGTTTCAGCTAGGTTGAAGAATCCAGCTTTACACAAGTTGCATTTAGAGCCTTCAACATTATTTCTACAGTTACAGGCTCCCGTTATCTGATGACAAGTCACATTTAGTGAACCAGATGATGAGCAATTACATGAGCTGGAAATAAAATAAAAGAGAAAAACAAAAGTCAATTGAATGTATCTCAACCTAAAGTAAACAATAAAGAAACAGCATTAGATTTGCACCCCATTTTATGGCAAAGTTGTCATGCACAGGCAACTCTATATATTCTCTTGCACCTTGATTTAGAATGTAGCTATGTATTAAGACCCTTCTTTGACTCAAGCTTTTTTACAATTGTTTTCTTTCTACGTTCACTCTTTCTTTTTACCATTTGACATTTAGGCCCTGTTTGTCATAAAAATAGTAATAAGAAGACTTCTGAGAGCATAGTAAGAAAAGTTCCCCTTTCAGACCTAGTGATCTATCTTATCTTATCTTCTTATCTTATATAATACAGACATTACTTCAAAAAAGAAAATTATTGCGTTATGCATTCAGTCATCCATATTAACCAATGACCTAAATTCTGCCATGTCAATGGTTTTCCTGGCTAGCTCAGGCAACCCATTCCATGCTCTAATAGCACTAGGGAAGAAGGAGTATTTGTACAAATTTGTCCTAGCATATGAGACGAGGAATGTGCCTTTATCTTTGTGTCTTTCTGAGTATTTTATTAAATTTTGTTTTTGTATTTGAAGATTATGATTCAGTGTTTTATGTATAATTGCTAATTTACTTTTGCATCTTCTGTCCTGAAGACTTTCTAAATTTAGTGATTTAACTAAAGGTGTTACTCTAGTCAAATATGAATATTTGTTATGAATCTCACTGCTCTATTTTGTGTCTGTTCCAGTTTCTTAATGTTTTCTTGAGTTGAGAGGTCCCAAACAGAGGATGCATATTCTATTATTGGCCTAACCAAGGTTAAATAACATTTTAGTTTTATGTTCTTATTTGATTTATAGAAATTTCTTTTAATAAATCCTAATGCTTTGTTTGATTTTTTGATAGTTTCATCAATATGGGGATTTCATGAAAGTTTTTCATTTATTATAACACCTAGGTATTTTGCGTTTTTAGTTTGTGTTACTGGTCTATAAGGCAAATGATGTAAAGGTCAAACACCAATGGAGCGATTATATTTTCTGTAGTAAAGAAGATGAGAGAGAACAATATTTTTCAGAACTAAGTATAAAATATTGTTTGTATAGTTGCTGGTCTGAGCAGATGGGCTTTATCTTGCATTCCCAACATATTGTAATGAATCTCACTATTCAGGCTCTCTGCAAGTGCACCGAATGACATTAACAACTCATAGAGCATGACAACTCATTAACATAAAACTTTAATGTCCAATAAATCACAGCCAATACTGTACTACAGCACTATTGGCAACACATAACTCTGAGCTGACTCGTAGATCGGGAAGTTGTGACTGACTCGACTCTGATACCTTTGCTCTTCATATATAATGGCCTTCTAGAACTGGACGGAACAACACTCAACCCTTCTAGGTGGTCACCCAACTATATTTGACATGACTGGCCAGAGTACTATTCACTTTAGATGTTTCTTTAAACTTCGCCAGCCATTCCAGTTGATGGTCTAGGTCTAGGCTCCTCATGGTTGAACACTCATCTAGCGCTGGCTTGGAGCTCTTTGCATCAGCTGACTACACACTCATTACTACTATTTTCATAGCACTAGTAGATATTGCATTAAGAATTAGATTTTGGGATTTTGGCATTTAGTCACTGAGACATAAAACAGATAAGTGCATAAGAAAAAAAAAGATTAAATACAAAAAACAACAAAATTTGATTCCAGTTTACTAGTGAATACTTTTGACTAAAAAAAAATATTCTACTGTTAACTAAAGAATTTTCCAAAATATTTGATGCGTAAATTATCTAAATCGATAAAACTTTTTTTTTGCAAAATAAAACATATAAATATTGTAAATTAAAAAAAAATTAATAGTATAGATCTAAGTTTATATAACGTACCTGCAACCATTTGGTCCAAAGCCATAAAACCCATCTTTGCAAGCATCACACTTCAGCCCAGTGACAGTGTCTTTACATGGGCACTGGCCAGTCTCATCACACTGTAGGCTTGTACTGCCATCAACACTACAGTTGCAAGGTGAACATCCCTGACCACTCTCTATGCCAAAGTAGTTGGGCAGGCAGTGGCTGCATGTGCCATCTATCCTGATACTGGTACCATTGTTGTCCAGTGCTGAGGTTACATTGCCTTGAAGGATGTTTTTTTTACATGAACATCTTCCATTAGGGTCACAAGAGCCAGTTTCTGCTCCTTTAGGATGGCAATTGCATGCTGAAATAGACAAACATATAGTTTATAGCTGAGATTTAGTTCAAGTTGAAAACCATATAATTATGTATGCAGTACACAATGACCAAAACGCAATTACATTCACAATGACTAAAGACAATAAGTAGAATCAATTCATTTCAAATTCTGACCACTAAAAATGTTTTTTTTTTATTAAAGAGAAGGATTAGTTTTATGATCTGCCTCATACACAACAAGGAATCAATGCAAATTAATTAAAGAATAATTAATTACCAATTGTTAATTAAATAATTAGTAAATTTTTTTTATTGATGCTTGAGTTGTCAGTTAAAAGAAATAATTGTGCAACATTTTAGCTTGATCCAAGATTGGGTGTCAGAGAAATAACGTGTACAAAACTTTTTACCAGGTTAACAGAATGAGTTGATATAAGCTTTGTAAAAATGTCTTAAACCACATAAAACCCATGCTTGAAACCTTCTTTTAGCTCTTGTTGCTAGTTTGCAAGTTCTAAAGAAGGGTTTCAGAAGACCATAACAACATTCATTATAATTTAGTTAGAATAAGGTGCTAAACATTTATTGGGAGGAAGAAGAAAAGAAAAAGGAAATAAAAAAGAATATCTCACCCTGTAGCAAAAAAAATCTGTTGGGGTCAGATCCAGATTTATTAATTACACTAGTGAGCCATTGAATTCATCAAAGTAACCATATCCTGCATAGGGAGGGTAATCTGGTTCTGGTATGAATACTGGATTGTCATAACGTCCAATGAAAGAGTAATCTCGTTTTGGTATGAAGATGGAAATTTCACTCAATGTGTCATAATCTGGTTCAGGAATAAAAATTGGTTTGTCTCTGCCATTTCTTGTTCTGTAATAATCAGGTTCAGTAGAGAAAGAAGAGTTATCTCCTTTGTGTTTTGGTGTGTCATAATCTGGATCTGGGATGAAAGATGGGTTATCCACCCCATATCTGGATGTATCATGATAAGGTTCAGGAATAAAAGTTGGACTGTCCCTTCCATACATTAATGGAGGTGGCAGAATTTTGTCTAAAAGACTGCTTTTTCTAGCTGGCTTGTTCTTTCTAGCTGGTTTCTGAGGTGATTTCTTCAAAGGTTTATTTGGGGATTTGCTCAGATGTTGAAATTTGATTTTATGATGCTCATTTGTTTGTGGTATTTTTCCATCATTATCATAGTCTGTCAAACGTAAATCAGACATAGGCCTCCAATGAGTCAGCCTAGTACTGTCATTAGCATGATAATTTTTATTTCTTGATGGTGACTTTCTCAGATATAAATCTTTATCAACATCAGGTCTGAAATCAACTTGTAGAGGGTCTTCTGGAAGGGACAGTCTGATGTACCTTTCTTCTAGCTTGGGTTTGACTGCGTTGAAAACATTTGACTTATTAAGATTGGATATGGGTTTCTTTTTACGGTCTAAACTGCTGGCATTGTCATCTGAAGCAATGTAAAATTTAGGCCGGGAATATGGAGATTCAAAAACGCTGTCAGACTCTTTGTCAGATGCAGCAAGAGCTGTCAACTGCTCATGGGGGTCTACTAAATCTTCTATCAGGTGGCTATGCTGGTCATAAATATTTCCCCTGTACAACCGGCTGTTGGGGTCTCCTAGGCCTAGTTGAGTCATCAAGTAAAGGCCCTGTGTCACTGTTTTCTTTTTCCTTTTCCTCTTTATTGCCAAGCAACACCAGATGAGAAGCACAATGATGCAGACAAACAAGGCTGCACATATAACGATCAGTGCAATGTAACCACCAGAAAGACCACTATCACTACTGCTAACTACTGTAACATTTGTGGCAGGTGTAGTAGTGTTGGGACTAGCAGTGGTAGTGCTGATATTAATAACTTCTATAGCACAAGGTAGGACAGGGCAGCCTGTTGTAAAAAAAATAGCACCATTAGTGGTGTGCACTCAAATGTTTTTAAAACTATTGACTTTATTAAATACTTTTACTATTCAAAATAAATTATACTATACTCTATAGAAAATAGTTATACTATATTGAAATATAAAATAACTATTTTGTATAGAGTCATTGTAATTGTTTTTGTAAGCACTATTTTTAAGTCCTACAAATTTTTTGCGTAATACTTATTTTAAATTCATTGGCTGCCCTGCCTTAATTAATATTTTACTTTCAAGATGGTCAGACTTGTTTTGGAAAATAATCTAATTCTAGAAATGAAAGAAAAAGTTAATAAATAAATGAATGGAATCTGACTAAATTCTGCTTTTTCCACAAACATAAAACAAATAAATACAACGCAAATAATAAAAAGCACAAATCTACTGCTTCTATGTCTACTGTTAAAGAACTGGAATTAAAAATTAAACTTACGGGAGCACCCATTGTCTGTGAAATTGAAATATCCAGGAGTGCAGATATCACAAGTTTGCCCAGAGACACCTGACTTACATTGACACTGGCCACCAAGTTCCTGACAAGCTATAGTAGTAACAGAGCTGATGGCTTGGCAACCACAGGCTGAAATATTAAAAAAATGGTTTTCCTCATCAGAGTATTACATAAGCAAGCTTTGATTTAATGTAAATTCATATGAAATCAATTTTTTAATTGGGCATGAATTTGTTGCCTGTACCAGCCAGGAAAACCAATGACTTTACAGAGTTTAAGTCTCTAATAATCAAGCATGACTATATTAGCCCATGGATATATGTAGGACAAAATTATCTTCTCTTTTCAAGGAACATCTGAAATTTATTAGTTAAGAATAAAAGCAATATTATAATAATGGATACATATATTGAGCTCTGTTTATATCATTATCTTCTTTAAAAGACTTTTTAAAAATTAAAATGTTAATAAAGTTTAACAATACAATAACAATAAATCTACAGAGCAGATGATGTAAAGGTAATCTTTTTCAGTGGCCATGGTTAGGGAATGTCATGTTACTTTTCCCCAACTAATGTAAAGTACCCACTAGAGCTGGGTAGACTCAGAGGCACCTTAAAGATCTCGAAATTAAAAAATCTGATACAGAAGCCAAGCGCCTTTCCACTACTGTGCACAATTCAACTTATCATAACTTACATTTAGATCCATTAAAGAGCTCTGCCCCAACAGAGAACAGAATATCATGACAGGAAGTTGTTAAAGTGATCTGCCTTGTCAGGAGGGATGAAAGTTGTTGTAGGCATGTCAAGTACATCTCTTGGGTTATTGTTTTGTTTTCTGGAAAAACAGAAGAAAGAACTAGTTGGTTTTTTTTTAAACTGAGTGCTGACAGTTAATTAAAAATGTTTGCATTACTTACAAAGAATTATTTAATTTGCAGAAATAATAGTAAATAAATAACAATAAAACTAAGGTACAGACGTCGCTACTACAGATACAGTTATATTCTTACAAATCAAAGAATGAATTAGAAATGTATACACTCTAGCCTACTTTAAAAAATTGACATTAACAATGGTAACAGACTCACTCTCTCTTTCATACTTTCTAACTTTTTTTTCACTCTATTAGATTGCATCATCACATTGGAGAAAGCATTTGGTAGTCTGCTCCATCCAACCATTACAAATATAAAAGAACTAAAACCTAGGTATGAGCTTCATATATTACATCACAAACAAACACTGACCTAAAATTCTTTCACAATAGAGACACAGACACTTATATAAATTATTAACATTAAAAGACACATATATATATATATAAAGAATCACCCTTTGTGTCAGGATTTTGTGATTTTACCATCACAAAAGAGATACAAGACACCGATGGCAAAGACAAACAGACACAAACATTCTTTTGTTCCCCTGGCAATCAAATCATTAAATAAGAACAATCTGATATAAACTTTGTCACATGTAAATTATGAGTGCGCATGGTGTGAATGTACACTTTGGTTTCTTATAGTTATAATGTTTTTTGTTTGGTGTAATGCACAAATTGTAAGACAAATTTCCATACGTACAATAAAGATTATTATTATTATTATTCTGTTTCTGCTTTTTAGTAGTTTGTTCTTTAAGATAAAAATAGAAGACCATGAAGACCATAATTAGCCATTGCATAAACAATATCTTAAAGCACAATGAAGAAAGCAGTGAAACTGGGGGTTTAATGAAGAGAGTATCTAACAGACAAAAGAATTGTTTAAAATCCTTAAAAAAAACAACAAAGCTTATGTAAGGGAAAGAGCTCCACTTACTATAAATATATCTCTCAATAATATTGATGTTATTTTACCTTATTCAATATCACACAAAATAATTAATTACCAATAATTAATTGATAAACTGGTTAATTTTTAAATTGATTCATGTTAAGGAAATTATTTTCACAGGACAAAGTAGGACTTTGCATTTGATTCAGAAATAGCCAATACTACATTTGGTTTCAGAAAACATAACTTAAAAACTGTCTTTTAATATAATGTTAAAAGTTTCAGATAAAGTTATTTTGAGCAATTAAGAGAATGAAAAAAAATTGCTTTTAGTTTTTGAGATATAAATGTGACCAATGGACAGACAGACAGCACAAGACAATAGCTGTTTTTCCCAAATTCTTTAATAAAATGGATTTTCAAAAGCTTAACAATTGATTTAGCAGCATGCCAAAGGCAATGCTTTCATAAGGGCCAGTAACTCACCAGCTGCTACATAAACACCAAAACTTGTTGCACCATCTGCAGAAGTGAGTGTTGGTAACAGAAGCAGAGAATCGATTGTGATCATTGATCCTGGAAATTTCAATGATACACAAGTTTATTTTTAAACAAATACTTATCACAATTAGATAGAAACTTTAAAGTAATGTAAGTACTGATAGCAAATCAAATAATGTAGTCTCAAACTTTTAACACTTCAAAGTACCCTTCTAAGTACGTCAGTGTAAGGGGCAGGCATATTTAATTATTTTTGCTTTTCCCATAAACCATATCTGTAAAGATTGTTTCAGTTCAAAACATAAAATTTACTTTTTTTTAATATCTTTTAAGGAAAATATTATTTAGTACACACTGCTGTTTAAGACAATGAAGTAAAATTGATGATTAAATACAAAAGCAGAAAAAATTAGAGAAAAGTAGAAGAGATGTTTTGTATTACGATGAGATTAAAGGTCTACCTGATGATGATACTCCATTGACTGTGGCTGATAAGTTTCCTGACAGACTTGTCTCAGTTGAATACAAAAGTAATGTTAAATTGTAGGCACATCGAGCATCTATTGTTACATTCTGTGGCTGTGATAACACTGCCAAAGATTTACCTGCAAGGATATATCCATGAGTTACAACTTACATGGAGAATACTTTTCAAAAATATTTATTAATGTTGCTAAGCACAGAAATAAAAATTATTTTCTATTTTTTTTACATAAATATTACTACAGCATAATATTTTTTAAATTTATAAAGTGACTTAATTTTTTAAGAGTTTTAATTTTGGTTACTCTCATTTAGCATTTTTAATTCATTTTATTTTATCAAGTTTTTTTTTTTTTTGTTTGGTAACAATCTTTATCCAAGATTTTTTTTATTTGTGGTAGAGATTCAGGTATCTGTGTCCATTTTCTAATGCTAAACAAAATGTATGAGCATCTAAGTAACAAAATGTATATTTTATGTACCAATTTGTTAATGATACTTGGTCTTTTAATAAAGGAAGTTTTGTGTATTCAGTTGTTGTTATTGTTTTTTGTTGTCAAAATTGTTATTAAACTGAAACTTTTCTGTAGTAATGGTTTAGTATAAATTCAACTTTCACCCTTAAAATGAATTATCATTTAACAATTGGAGCTTCAAAGTTGCCATGGACATTTCATTTCTTCACTGATATTAACTGCGAACATAATGTAAGAGTATCCTTAAGTTGTAATCCACTATCAACTTACCAGGAGTAAATTTAATGTCCACCTGTTCAGTCTGTCCAATGAAAGGACATACAGGTGAAATAGCTTGACCAAGTTGTAAACTTAAAAGTGTTAGATCAGCTGTAGTGTTGCCAGAGACTTGTAATTTAACTGTTCCAGAAAGAGCTGAACTGTTGGTAGAGTACCTCACAGCCAGAATGTAAGGCCTACATGTTTTCAAAAGAGATAACATACTATTGAAATAGCAATGAATTGATTGAATAAAAGAACAACAACTAGTAAATATTAATAGCTCATTAAGTTAATTTGCAAACATTAAAAGATTGTGTAGATGTTATTTTAGCAGCTATATTTTTCTGTGAATAAAAAAAATATTTTATAGTAATATTCTTATTAGTTTTTGGTGCTAACTGTTTTATCAGCAAATATTAAAATTTACATTCTTATTAAGGAGAAAAATAAGTTTCTGAATGTTTTGTACAAATAAAATGCTGATTGTGATAAAAAATGATAATTAAAGGTAATATTTTTCCATTTATTTTTTGTGATACAAATTTGAATTGTTAACAAAATCATGAAAATAAAATATGAATGTTATGTTTACTTTAGTATTGGAGCATAAAGTAGGAACTGATTTTTTAAATTATACTTGTTCTTAGAGCATATAAAAGAGTTCAGCTGTTTGATATGAAGTGAGTAAAATATCCTATACTATAGTTTGAATATATATGATCCTTGTGAATAAAGAAAATGTCACTATCAATTAATGTTTTTTCTTACATAACTATACTTTTAAGCTTTCAGATAATGTTGATGTTGCACTGCAGCTGATGCTTTATTCCGCAAAAAAAATCTCTGCCCTGCATTGTTTTAGTCCTCAGAGTTGTCATTGTTTTTTGTTTTGTAATTAAAACTAAAAATATATCTCACCATTGTATATTCTTCTGAACATGTCCACCTACAACAGGCTCAAAATCTACACTGACAGTTCCATTGAACAAATCACACACTGCAAAGCTGGTCCCATCAAAAGGTGTTTGGTCTGTATATAAGTCACTAATTATCCGACAGCCACCTGTCACAGGTTGATATATCAAAGTGTCTAAGGATGGCACATAGGTACCTGTCAATAGAAACAATTTGTTTGAATATCTTACAATTGAAAATATTAGGACTTTCAACTTTACGTTTAGTTATTTGCCATGACTGCTCCAGTATTGCTTTCATTACTAAAGTGATAGATGCTATAGTCACATTTGATAGAAAGACAAAAAACAAAAGTCATTGAAAAAAAATAAAAAATTTAGTAAACAAAATGAAGTGACTGTAAACATTGTGAAGATGGAAGCATTTGACAAAATATTATGGGAGAGTCAATAGATCTTGTCTTTGTTAATAAAATAAAATAAGCCAGATGTATTTTAAATATAATGTAATTAATTATAATGAACTAAAATGAACTATTTTTTGATGAACCTTTTATTTTAACTTATTTTGAAATAAGAAAAGTCTAAAAAGAATAATTTCAAAAAGATTTTTTTTGTCAGACTTGGCTAGCACATTAACATTCAATACTTATTTGTTGTTTTTAAAACAACATGGACAATTACATTCTATTGTCGCAAATGATAAGATTACATCAATATTTAGTGATGTTTGATACAATTAAAAATAACTTGAGAATTTTACTGACCTTTTTTAAAAAAATATTAATATTAGTTTCTAACATTTTCTAAAGTGGGCTTTATTGTTTTTTAACTTGTGTTCTATAGTTGAAATAATTAATTTAAAACATAAAAAAGAAAGCCATAACCAGAAGATCAGGATAAGGTTCTTTATTGTGTTACAACTGTAGTTTCTCACCTTTGGCAGGTAGTGTGCACTTGGCTTCAGTTATATTAGCTCTACAGGCACATACCCCAGTCACTTTGTCACAAACTGGAGACACTGCACCTCCCTTATCACAATTACAGTTAGAGCATTCCTTCATGAAAGATGAATAGTTAGCATCACACATTAGTTTAAATACAATAACAAAATTTACATCTCCTATAAAGTTAAGAAAAGAAAAAAGGGTAAATAGGTAATTTTGTTATAGACTAAGTATTGGCAGTAGTTTCTAAGAAAATCAGGAATTTTATAAATGCCATGTTGTGATTACTTCTAAACTTATTCAATATATCTGAATAACATCAGAGAAACTAAGAAATAATTCTCTCAAATACATATTAACACAAGTAAAAATATTTCACAGTTTTGAAAGTATTCATCATAATGCTACTGTACCTTTTGAGGGTTGCCAGTTGGAAATGAGTAGTAACCATCTCTGCATGTATCACATGTTCTGCCAGTTATAGTTTGTTTACATGTACACTGACCAGTGTCTTGTGTACAGTTGATACTTTGATCAACAGTACCATCCTGGACACAGGTGCAAGCTAAGAAGAAACAAAACAACATTAAGCTTATCATATTGTATCTTGTATAAATAAATGCAAAATAACAAGATTCTATTTATAACATTTTATTAAATATGTCAGTAAATATCTAGAAAGAAGAAGACAACAAAATATACAAATATATAGAAGAGTATTAAAATAAAGACAATTTAAATGTTGTTGTTTTTTTTAGCCATTCCTTCAAAAAGGAAGATAATTACAGGACGGCGCCACACTCTGACACAGACAATTAGGTGTCTTTTTAAATAATACTCTAGTGAATGTAAAACTAGCAAACAAAAATGCTGCAGCACCTGGATTTGTGGAAACATACAGCTCTAACAAAATTACTGCAGCAAAAAGTTAACGGTGCAGTGTGATGAAGTCCATAAGGATGGTAAAAAAAAATGCTTGAATGTAAAAAATAAATTAAGAAAGTGTAAACTGGAAACAGACTTGGACAAAATTTTCAAATTAGAATTCAGACCCTGATCAATTTATTTTAAAAGCATAATGCTGCTAAGTGTTTCATGCACACAAGGATGTTAAAAAAATTGTTGACTAAAAAATATAAAAAGTACAAGTTAAAAAGGTTTTATTACATCTATTTAGAACACAATGTGTGAAAAACAATTACTACCATATTACACATTCAAATTTATGAATTCATGATAATATCTGCTTTTGTAAAATTTTGACCTAGTTATTTAATGTAAAACAAGTGTTTGGACTTACCAACACAGGTTCCTGGTGTTGGGCCAGTGAGAAGTCCATAATAGCCACTTACACAGGTGTCACATTTCCTCGAGGTGACATACTGCTTGCAGGGACACTGACCAATAACAGTTCCCACTGTGTCTGTCTGTGAGCAATTGAGATTCCCGCCATCAACTCCTAATGGCTCACAGGCACAATCTTTAATCCAAAACACAATAACATATATAATATTACAGCAGAAACTTGACCTTGGATGCATATGACTAAATATTTACAAGTATGTCTCCTATATGATGCTAAACTCATCGCTCCATCACCAAGATGACAACACATCTAGATCATACCTATGCATCTGTTGACATCATTCTGGGGGAGGGACACATTGGGATAGAAGGTCAAAGCACACAGCTCACAGTGGTATCCACGTGTGTTATGAAGACATGCATCACACACTCCTCTGCCATATGTTGCATTGTAGGTACAGCTAACAGCGTGATCATTGCACTCACACTCTGACAGAAGTAGCAAAAAAATGTAAGATGGGGCTAACTGGATTATACTAAGCTATATTCCCCCCCAATAAAACAATATCTCGGCTTAATATTTGCTTATGTTAGAAACATAGATTGGCATTATTGATTTTTAACTAGAAACAGAAACAAAAATATGTAAAAAGAATCTTATTTTAAAATGTGCTATTTTCATCCATGATAAATTAATAAACAAAAAACTTTAAAAGTAATTGGCCATAGGTGAAAACTGCTAGGCTTTCTATTAAGTGGCTCGAGTTTGAGTTTGTTGAGTGCCTAAAGGCAGCACACAAACCTTCTCCCAAACAACTTCTTCACATGTGCACAAAAGAGATTGGACAATCATGAACCAAGCATGCAATGTCTTATAGATGTCTTATACAAATAAAAATAAAAAGATTACTTATGGACAAGTTTTTTGTGACTAATTTCAATTTAAACTGTGTCAAGAAAACACATAAGCTAGATTTCTATATTATTCAGTTGGCCATCAAAGTTTAAAGTACTTACTGAGGCATTCATTAGCTTGACCTCTAGGATAAGGGATGTAACTTCCTTTCTTCCAAGGCCTCTCATTGTACAAGGGCTGGCAGAGCTCACAGTTTTTGCCCATGGTGTTGTGTTGACAATCACATGTGATACCCTGAGATGTATAGTTACAATCAGCTGCATGGAGATTGCAGTAACATCTGAAATAATAAAACCCAATTTTCACTTTATTTTTCAAAGGAATTGTCAAATAACCCGCATTTGCATGTTGCTATATTTTATTATTCTTTCTTTAAAAACAATTATGCTGTAAAATTTTGTAAAATTGCTGAGATTCTAGAAAAACAAGACAAGAGACTTTCAAAACATCATAGCTAGATAGTTTGAAAGCAGCATTATGTTAGAAAAGGACTCACTCTTTATCAACAGATTGACTATACTGTATATACCTAATAAACCATATGACTAATATGTGGGAAGCGTGGTCGAGAGGCCAAGTGCGCTTGAACTTGGCTTGGCTTGGCTACCTAGAAGGGGGCTCACGGTTAAACACCCAACTCAGACAGAGCGCCTAAAGACAGCACGGAAAACCAACTCCTAAATACCTCCACAAATGAGATTGGACCAAAAGCACTCTGAGCATGCTATAAGCATGAAAGTAGCACTATATAAAAGCTATAATAATAATAAATAGTATTAAAAATATGTCCTATCTTTAATGGCCTCCAATTCACCAATTCAAACAGGATAACGGGATGAGAACAGTTGGTTATAAATCAAATGTTTAGAAAAAACAATTTTTAATCTGATATTTTAGGGAACAGTTAATCTGATATGCTAAGTAGATGTTAGTGTTTTTAAATGTAAAATATCAATCTAATACATGACCAGTCTAGTCTACTAATTCATATAGAATATTAATTTTTTAAAAACCTGGAATACCTGTATTTTCAGTGGTTTATATTTTTTAAAATATTATTTTATGTGAATAGCTCACTAAAGACAAATTAAATTTTTTGTTTACCTTGCCACTGCTTGTACATCTGAGATAGCATAGTAATAGGCATCATATAGTCCTCTGGCATCTGTAAATGGCTGAATTAATTGAATTCTTATATCTGAGGAAAAAATAAAAATACTGCTTCAAAATACAGATTATTTTAGTCTTTCAATTCTGATTCAAATATAAAGAAAATATTATATACATTTTTAAAAGGTGTTTTGCACACTGATGTTTAAAACAAAAATTTCAATAAAATGTAGGTGAAAATGAGAACATGGACATGAGCTTTTCATATTACAGACAATTTATGTTAGCTACTTTTACAGCAAATGTTGAAATGGCTGTTCCAATGAACTCATTTACAATGTGATACAATTACATGTTGGAAAAAATGAAAATAAGAAAAAAAAAAGGGGGGAACCTTATATGAATATCTGTTGTTATTTCTATTTTGATGGATTCATTATACACATTTTTGTTCTACTGTCCATTAACAGAAGACTTTATCAGAGAAAATTGGAAGGATCAATGCACATTTGTTTAGCATTTAATATGTGAAAATAATAGAGACCATGCTAGCTTGCCTGTAAAAGTTAAAAAATCCAAAAGCTTTTGTTCTAATGCTTCATAAAAATTGGAGATATTTATTCCAAGAGGTCCAAGGTAGAGGTCAAATCGATCTTGATTTACCAACTTAACATTTCGATTAGCCACAACTCTAGCTGCAGTTCTAGAAATTTGTTCTGCATATCTAACAGATTAAAAAGAATAATAGATAAAATAACATTAGCCAGTAATGACAATAATCATTGGTGAAACAAAGTACTTTTTTTTTTGTGACGGTAGGCACGGTATGTCGTACTGACACCTTTTTCAATGTGGGGAAAATTAATAGTTTTCTTTTTCTTTTTAACGTTTATTATTAATTTATTAGTATCTTATCTTATATAATACAGACGTTACTTCAAAAAAGAAGATGGTAGTTAAAATTTAGGCAATAAATATTCAAGTATAATAAGTGTAATTCAAATAAGATCAAGTAACCTAATAGGAATATAAATACCTAGGTAGGCCTACAACTATCAACAACAAACTAATATGGAATGAACACTGTCAAACATATACAAGAAAATTCACCAGCGACTCTTCTATCTCAGAAAGCTAAGAAAATTTAACATAGACAAAACAATAATCAAACTTTTCTACACAGAAACTATCAGCAGTCTAATCAACTTTGCCATCACCTGCTGGTATGGTAATACTTCACCGGCACAAAGACATAGACTTAATAGACTAATTAAAAAAGCATCGTATATCACTCAAATACAGCTACCATCTCTTGAAGGGCTTTTTCAAGAAAGATGCATTTCCAAAACACACGATTCTTAAAGACAACCTGCATCCATTAAACCACTGTTACATAAGATCTGAACGAAGTGGTCGTCTCCTTTCCATTAGGACTAAAACAGAAAGATTTAAAAATCCTTTATCTCACTATCGGTCAGAGTGTTACAAGATCAGCTGTCGTCATCGAGAAGTTCATAGAAGTCAAACTCATAAAGCGCTGGTTGTGAATGTGTATGTGTTTCATGAGTGAATGTTGCTCGAATTTTTCATCCATATTGTTTTTGTAAAGTAGTTACGCTGAGGTTGTCAATTGTAGTCAAACTGAATTTCCATTTGATTGGATCAATGAAATTATATTATCTTATCTTATCTAGATAGCGAACCTTCAAGTTTTGGCCTAATTAAGCTATAGAACTAGCATATAGCAATATGATTAGTCAATTTTTGTTCTGTATATACAGCAGTCGCCATCAGGATATGGGAAATAAAAAGATGTAGCCTTTTGTATGAGGCTGTGGGCCTTGGTCGTAGTGCTAAGCAGTGGAAACAAAACAAATATGAAATGAATATTAGATGTTAATCTAGATCTATATAGAAATCTATATCTAGTCACCATATCGCTTAGTACTTATTTAATTTAGAGACGCCTTATAATTGACGGACTTTCAACGCAACATTTAGTGACGTCATGGAGAGTGAGGTTTACTTTTTTTTGTTATTTTATTATGTCGGCCCTAGGACCGTGGGGCCACTACATGAAGTAGCGACTGTGGCCCTCTTCTCAATCGAATGTTAGCTGATTGGTTGAAATGGCGGGACATTTCACAAGTAGTTTGTGACGGGGATGTGTTTGTTACATTTGCAATCTTAATCTGTAATACTCCCGCACAACAAACCCAAACATCTGCAGAATAGGTAAATTTAAGTCGTACAAGCATACGACGTCCATTACACCATTTATAATTCTAGAATTCGATAATAAAATAATAATAATAATATACCACAATGATAAAGATCTAAGAGACACGCTACTTACAAGAACGACACGAAAACTCTCCATTACATTGTCTGCGAGCCCGAGCGAAAAGTCAACACAGAGCTCCCATCAAAAGTAATGGAAAATCACAACTTAGGAAAGCAGAACAGTACGCAAGATAGGTAGAACACTTCAAGGAAACACTCAACCGGCTTCACATTCGAAGACAAGACCCATCCCCGGATGATGACCTTGAGAACAGGACAATTCCGACAAGGCCAGTAACAACAGAAGAATTTTACTTATTTATATAGAGCTCCTCCTTTGCGTTCGAAGATTAGCATATTTCTTATCTACTAAAAACTCTATAGAGTCCAATCTTAAATTTAAAAAGCCAGCGGCCTCGTCAGCACAGTTCTTGTTGAATGCCTGGGTGCAGGCAAGAATCACGTTGACATGATCAGCACTGTGCTAATCGTTGTCACAGCAAACGTTAGGTTTCTTGTGGGAACCAATCGACTCGTCTGTCTTGCTCTGCATGGTACCAAACGTTTCACCAGTCTTGTTCAGCGAGGTACTGGTACCTATCTGTTCAATCATGGTACAGACCTGCTCGTTGACCTCTTCCAGCTTCGAACCCAGATGTACCTGGAACGAGTTCATCTGTTCTTTCACGGCGCCCATGAGCTATCTGATATCTGGCTGTACTTCGAACAGATGAGTCCGGACTTTCATCTTCCTCCAGCAAGGCTTGTCGAAGGCGTTCTCTAAGAGTTTCCTTGTTTCTTTCAAAGCTTTTCAGTCCACGACACCGAAGCACTTGTTTCAATTCTCTTAGAACAAGTTCAGCAAGCAGTTTCACAGAAGCCATAAGAGATCCCACTTCTGACACCAGTGTTACGATCTTCTCTACCAGACCTTCTGCAAACACTGCTAAACACAACAGCACATCTAACACAAGAACTTGACAACAAAAGCTTTAAGTAACAAAGTGGCGATTTAATTACAAATACATCGACAGCCAATTCAACACAATTGGCTACACTAACTTCAAATGCTTTGCTACACTACAGAACTGTCTAACTAATCACTACAAGTCTGTCTAGCTCGTACAGCTACATTTTCAAAGACTCACAAGGTACAGCACAGCCCTTCTCTTGCTGCCCTGGACTCGACTGTCTTTTGTTACACACTGTGTCTCTTCGTGAAGGCTCTCGGTCACGTGACCACAACATGGGTCATACTTGCAGTATTGTCCCTTTGTTCAACAGCCCTTGACCTGTGTGATTGGCCTGAGTCGTGTGAATCAGTAGGCCTCACATACATTAACCCTTTCAGTCCGCCACTGGAGTTACAACAATATTATGCCATTATCTTATGTCTTGATCTCGAATGTCAAAATGCAGGGGCCCCTAAAAAGGTCAAGCCTCCCCCGGTCCACAAATCCCTAACTACGCCACTGGACTTCAACTCCTCCTCTCAGTTATGCCCTGTTTTACTGAGACGATTACAACAGGCCGCTGATGAAAGGCTCAGAAAAGAGTAATCAGGTTTCCCAAGAGGCAGCTCATGCCGCGGCAGACTATATAGAACTACTCGGGAGTACAATTAATAGTATACAAGAGATGACGGCGAGTAGGCTTATTAGACGTCCAGCAAAAGGAAACCATGTCGTCCTTTTTGGGGTCGTGTCTTTCGGCCGGCCAGCATTAGCCTAAAGTGTGAAAATGTGTGGCTTTTTCATTGTTGTCCACAGCAATGGATTTGATCTAGTAATCGAATTTCGTGCTTCCTATCTTCTGGTTTAACCCCCCCCCCCCCCCCCTTAACATAGTAAGATCCAACGATGTAAAGCTTCATTGCAAGACTCGTGTTCGCTTATTCATTAATATAACTTGAACCATTGAGGCTCAGTATTTGGAGGGGCATAATAAATGCGCGTAATAGTGACACAACTCATAGCAACCAATTTACGTTGCGGGCTAGTTGTTGACATATTATGTTTCATAATTAGAATTTGTTTTCAAGATGTCGACTAACGTTAGTTCTAGTTTAAAAATAAAAATAAAAAATTCCCCTTTCAAACCTTGCGATTTAAAAGGCAGAAGATGTAAGAGTCATCAGTTTCTTTGGCAAACGGTTGACGAGTAGGGCGTCATGTGGCCGGCACAACGACCAGTTGCCTTTGCTTCTACCCAACTAATGTCAGGTACCCATCAGAGTTAGGTGAACTCAGGGGCACCCTAAAAAATATCCCGAAATTCAAAATCCCAATCTTCACGAGTTTGGACCCCAGAAACCCAGGTTCGGAAGCCAAATGCTTAACCACTCGGCCACATAATCAAATTAAGACAAAGAATTCGTGTTTAAGTCTACAAAACATAAAGCAAAGAGTGTGGTTTGTGTATGTGCTCGGTTACAAACAAGGACAGCACGGATTTAGAACAACCAAACACCTTAATATAATAAGAACATGCGCTTCTTCTGCAAAACTCACTAGCATTATGTATTTATTATTATTCTTAAATAATATTCCTGATGTCCGAGAATAATAACATATCGATGAAAATCTAATGTTTCTTTTTGTTTAATTGTTATTTTTCCCCTTAATATCACTGTTTATATCCACCAGTTGATTTACACGAATTAATAGACATGAAAATTGTCCCTTATTCTGAATTATTGGCATTTATTGTTATTAAGATATTAAGTTTGGATGATTGCTCAGATTGCATATTATCGAATTATCGATACATAATGTTATGTAACACAGACATCAACCGCCATTGTCTCTTCCAATTTTTCAAAGTAATTTACACATTTGTTAATGAAAATTGAGCTCGA
Source organism: Biomphalaria glabrata (assembly GCF_947242115.1). Classification (NCBI taxonomy): domain Eukaryota; kingdom Metazoa; phylum Mollusca; class Gastropoda; family Planorbidae; genus Biomphalaria; species Biomphalaria glabrata. The sequence continues at coordinate 18,848,647 of NC_074719.1, forward strand.
CATCTCAATTCACTTTCTACTGAGTAGAGGATAAACTTGAATTTTAGGTTCTTCAAAAACTTATCTCCTGTGAAGTTCATGTCAAACATTCAGTCACAACACTGGCGCTGTAGGAAGTCTTCAGGTTGCTACACTCGTTACAAACAATGCGCATTCAGAATATCTGAAGATACAGCATGAGACTCGGAAATCAGGGGCGCCCGCAGGTGTTTTTTAGCTTGAGGTGCAAGCTGCAACCTATGGCTCATAGTCGTAGCTTCAACTTTCTTGTTACTTGTTAACGGAGAATTATTAAAGAAAAGAGCTGTCCCTCCCCTCCCCAGTAGAAAACAATCTAACGTCACCTCTGTAACTGACACCTTTGATCTGTTCACTAACAAATAAATACATTTGATATGTTATAAGATTGTCATTGCGATATTAAGTGCACTGTTAGTGCTTGATTCGTGAAATAAAAAGAAACAAGGTTACAAAAGACAGTTTGTGTGGAAACACAAACTCAAAATCGGCCCCCGAAGAGGTCCACCCAGGCAGGCTTCAATATTTTCAGAAAGAACATCTAAATGAAATTATATCAAAGACAAATGAGAGATAAGAATGGAGAAAGAAGGTTAACAGATCTTGTGTAGTGCCCTAACGGTCCGCAGATCAAAGGATAGGTGAAACTGAATGTAAAGTTAGATGTGAACCTGGCCTAACTAGCTCCCCTTTTAGACCTTGTGGTCTATAGGGCAGATGATGTAAAGTTCATCTGTTTTTGTGGCCTACGGTTAGCGAGGGTGTCATGTAGCCAGCACAACGACCAACCGCCTATACTTTTCCCCAACTAATGTCAGGTACCCATTAGAGCTGAGTGGACTCAGAGGCGACCAAAGATTCCAAAGTTGAAAATCCCAGTCTTCACCAGGATTCGAACCCGGGACCCCCGGTTCGGAAGCCAAGCGCTTTACCGCTCAGCCACCGCGCCTCCCCTGGCCTAACTGATGTCTTATAATTGATATAATTGTTTTGAAAAGGCTCAACCTCTTATTCGAATCCTCATATAAAAAAAAGTGTTTAGAAAAATGAAGTTTATAAGATTACTATTTATTTTAAATTAGGTCTAACTTATAATGCATACTAATTAGCTTTTTCCCTTTAAAAAACTGCTTGCATAACTGATTTTAAAAATTAGATTTTTCGCTTTCAGAAAAAAAAAGTAGCCGTAGCATCAGAACTTTGAATGGTCTAAAATATTGTTATGTAGGATTTTCAATATCTTTTCTAGTTTACGAGATCTAACCGGGACGGACGGACAGACGGACAGACATTTCACACAAAACTAATAGCGTCTTTTCCCCTTTCGGGGGCCGCTAAAAAACAATTGAGCAAACTATCTACTGTACACGTTGCTAAGTTGTGCGGCATGTGCATCAAACAAAAACTTCAAACCTCGACTGTGGTTGATGAAACTGTCAATAACTGACTAATTGCTTCTCGTCGCAATGGACAAGCTGGCGATGTACGCTGATCGTGCATAACGCCGAGAGTCTTTCTTCCTCGCGGTGAAGGATCGTTCAATGAGACACGCAATGGCCGGTAAAATTAGCACATAGAATATAATAACTTCTTCAACAGCTAAAAATGAAACCAAAATGTTTCAACAAGTCAGTAGTTTCCAACGTGGCAATCGTATCAGCCTGTAATTTTAAATATATAGTAGACGGACCAGTTTATGGTCTCGATTTTAGTGAAATTTAGTGCTTGAACTTGGTGTCTCATCAATGCAGCGGGATTTTCAGAAGTTGTTTTCAGATAAACATCCTACACCCCATGAATTAGTGCAAGTATTGTATCTACGCTATTCTAGTAATAGTGCTTTATTTTTTATTTCATTTTTTAGTTTCTTTTCTATTAGGCCTATGTGTCCCACGACACGAGTGACTGAAAATTAAAATGGCCCATGGGCCGAATAAGGTTTGGCATCACTGTTTTATCTAATAGATAATTGAATTGAACATTATTACAATTACATATACATAGTTTTTGCTATTACCTAATTTTATAAAATCGAACTGAACCCAAACATTAGATCTGACAGAACTGAACCCGAACATTAGATCTGACAGAACTGAACCCAAACATTAGATCTGACAGAGCCGAACCCGAACTATACTCGTCATCGAGCCGAACCGAAATTAAATCTGACCAAACCGAACTATTACTTTATAGGTTGGGCTCGAATTTCATCACCAATTTCAAACCGTATGACTTGCCAAATAGGACGGGACTTAAACATAAATAGTTCTATTTAAATATATATTCAGAGATGTTCTAGTTAACAACTAATCTAGATCTAGATATTTCTTACTCCTCTGAACAAATTACAGCTGTTGGGTTCTCGACTGTTATTTCCGCTCCTGGTATAAGTACACCTTGAAAGCTGTCGCAATCATAAGCATAGAATTGCAGAGGGGTCCAAGTGACTCCAAAGTCCGTTGATTTTAGTAAAATCATTTTATCTGGTCGGCCAGAATTGAAAGTTATGACGACATCTGAGTCCATTCGAAAACTCTTGTTAAAAGAAATGGTAATGTTGATGTTTAGTTCTGTAAATAAAAAAAAGAAGATGTTCTTAGTTATGTAAATAAAAAAAAAGATGTTTTGACTTGCATAAAATTAAAATTCAATAAAGTAGCAACACTGCTTGTTTTATTTTCATACAATCGTCTGATCTCTGTTTGAAATGGACCAACTATTGTGGCAATAAAGAATCTAAGAAATACAATAGAAATGAATTAAGCGAAATCAGTATAGACCAGTGTTTCCATAACGTTTTGTCAAGCAGACCCCTGAAAGTCATCATAGACCCCTGAGGGTCTAGAGAGACCACATAGAGAATCTCTGGAATAGACCTATATCAGAAGCGTTACTTGGTTCTATTTGTTTACAGCCACAATACGATGAACTATTAACCTATTGTTACAGATTTCTATAATATCTCTGGCATTTTACGTTTCTCGAGATAATCTTTTCACTTTGCGACTTCCTGTGTGACTAAAGAGGCCAATCCTTGATACACAGCTGCTGTCACAGGTTGGGCATTTGTAATCACCAGGCGCCGTTGCATTTTCACCCTTCTTTCTGCTTCTGTTGTGTATGGCATCTGCCCTTCCTTTAGGCTCTCTCTCCATGTGGATCTATCCAGTGCCACGTTTTCCCAGCTGCTAGTGTCGATTTTGAAGAGATTCATGTCGCGTTTGCATACATCCGTATACCTTATAAGTGGACGACCAGCATACCGAATGCTTTGTGGAAGTCGACCTGGTGACATTCAGCTCTTTGTAGCACTTCCTCGTTGGTTATTTCATCTTGCCAGCTTATCTATTCTATCTAGCTCTGTAGAAAGTACATTAGTTTCCCACCGAATCTAGGTGTCGCTGGGTTCAGCTGTAATTACAAAACATTAAATGACTCTCAGCCAAGGCGAACAAGAAGAATTTATTACTCTTGACAGCACATAGCGCACACTGGCCTCTGTTATCGGGAAAACTAACACACTTCCAGTCATTCGTGCATACATTCGAACTGACACATACAACTAAAAATAGATTTTACACACATAGACACATTCATCCTTGAAACCCATATTCATTAACCACACAGTTGTTTTGTTGTTTATCGGGAAACCAACTCTACGATACCCTCCCTCTCCCTCTGATGTCCACAAAGAGATAGGGCCAGACTGTTATGTATAAGTTGGAAAAATCAACATCAAGATTTGCTATGCAACAAAATTTGAAAAAAAAAGCTATTTCATATATTAGAATGTAAGATTATTGAGAATAGAAATACACTTGATCGACTGTACGTGTTTTCTCTAGTCGGCTGTGTAGAACTCTTTGCGGAAACGGTTTATATAAGACTGTTAGGCATGTCACGAGAAATGAACAACCTTCCTTAGGAATAAGACAATACCTTCATCAAAATCAATTTATTTTTTCACTTGGAGATTCTCAAAATAAAATTTCGGTCATAAACAATGTCATGGACTTAACATTGAAAGTTCTATGTTGTCAACTAAAAAACAATAAGCAACATAAAAAAATATTTTAAAATCAGTTCTTGAATGAAACTGATGGTGTTCTTTCATTTCTGATTCTATTTATTTCTTGTGATGCTTCACTATTGTAAGGTGTCCTTTCAGTGAGCTTGCACAATCAAGTTCCTAGATTAAATGATATTTATTCGCGTCTTTTATTTATGAAACTCTTGACTAAATACAAAGTGTTCACAATAAAAACACGTAAGCCAAATGTAATGTTCATTGAATTGTATTTTGTAAAATATTAATGGTCTAATCAGATCTCTCAGTGTGACCAATTAGGTAGTTGTTGTTTCTTTTCGCAGAGATGTACATAAACTGTAAACTTTATACGAAAATCGTTAAAGCAGATATCATTAAGCATTTTTCAAGTTTGTTGGCTTTGATGAAGTCTAAAGACTCAATTCCCTTTTTATAACTAGCTATACATGAGTGACTAAATTTTAAAAATAATTAATATTAAGTATATAAAATCTTTTGTTTGAAAGTGTTCGTATTGCTTATTATTATTTATTATCCCACTTCTGACACCATTGAAAGTAGTATGTTATCCAACTTCGGACAGCTAATTCTAACCCTTTATGTAGAATTTTCAAATCTGAAAAATAATTATGTTGATATTATGTCTTCTCAATTTCTCTGACATTTTGATACGTGTCGAGTCGCGTGGTAAACGCTTCGGACTGTCTTTACGATAGTCTCAAGTTTGGACTTAGCCCGCTGCTGCCCCCTGCCACCCTGCCCCTGCCACCCTGCGGAAGGACTATAGGATATAATAATCCTTAGTAATGAAGGGACGAAACTTGTAAAACAAACAAAACAAATGTTTCTAAATTGACCTCGGTGAAGTCCAGTGTATTCTTAAAGTGTTGTATCTGTCTTTATTTTGTTATAGCAAAGTTTATTATCTGTCTTTGTTTTGTTATGGCAAAGTGTATTATCTGTCTTTATTTAGCAAAGTGTATTATCTGTCTTTATTTAGCAAAGTGTATTATCTGTCTTTATTTAGCGAAGTGTATTATCTGTCTTTATTTAGCAAAGTGTATTATCTGTCTTTATTTAGCAAAGTGTATTATCTTTTTTTGTTTTGTTATGGCAAAGTGTATTATCTGTCTTTATTTAGCAAAGTGTATTATCTGTCTTTGTTTTGTCATGGCAAAGCCCTTTTTATCTTCTACTGCCAAACTATATGACTTAAAGTATCACATGTCATATTTAATAATTGGTATTGTGCTTGGTCAAAGGTCAAAACCATCTCATATTTTTTCACACTAAAAAAAAAGTGGATTTTATTAACTTAGAATAGTTGCAATGTCTTAATCTTCATTGCGAGTTACGCCATATATCACTATAAGAGTGTTATAAAATAAGATTTTATGACTGTTTCTTTTTATTACAGAAAAAAATCAACTTTCCAAATAAAATGTCATTAAAATCAAATATTTAACTAAACAATTATTTTTTTAAATTATGACTTTCCCCCACTATACCTCCTTGACGCTCACAGAACCTTGTATAATTAGCCAGTACACTAGATCGCCTAGATTGTCCATATTGCTTAAAAGACGTGATTGGTAATAAGAATAAAAGTGCAAACAACTAGATCTAATAGAGAAGAGCTTACCTGCAGCTCCTGGAGCTAAATTAACACTTTGCCACCATGTGGTTGTTGTGTTATCGTCAATCATATGGACTGGAGGATGTTGAAAAACTGGGCTGTTGGCATCACACGTTTCATATGTGCTGGGCATCTGTGGAATGTTTTTGTAGAATTGTAATTTGTAACAAGGAGCGGAAAACAAAAGTGAATTCTGAGCCCGATTCTCTTAAATTAGCTAAGGTGGAAACGAGTTGAAAGTCATCCTTCATCATTGAAGTAGTGTTCCTTCCTATACCTCATCCCTTTTTTTTTTTAAATTATGGAACATTCTCAAATACGAAAAATTGAATTACAAGATGGCTGGAAATGTTAGATATTAATCAACAGAACAAAAATCACATTACTGAAATGAGTCTACATCATACTTGCATAAATAGGCCTATTTCGTCTGAAAACCTACACAGTATAGTAAATTGCATTCAGTTTGTATAACATAGCCTAATGAAGCCAAAATAAGTCAGTTTGCCAAGCCAATAGGTCAAAAGACTATTTTTTAAATTTTCAACACGAAGTTGCGGAATACAAAGTACCAGCAACTTTCATACTCTTACATACAAATATCTCTTCTCTCTCTCTCTTTCGATATAATTTATTTTATTAAAATCTTAATTTAAAATATTAACAATTTCTTCACTTTAGGCTTTTATATCAATTAATAAACTCATATAATATAAATGATTAATTACTTATTAACTGATTGTATTGTTATTTTTTTAGATCTGCCTAATTTTTTTTTAAAGTCTAAAGTTGTGATGTTTATTTTCTTGTAGTGCTAAATGATCTGTCGATTTGAACATTTGACCATAACAATGAAGATGTAAGACACCGATCTCGAAAATAAGAAGAAACAAGAACTCTTTCAAACCTTTATTATTAAATAATTGAACAAAATGTAATTTACTGTTGTAAATTTCGCATGTAATGTTAAAGAGAAACTGGGGCATGAACATATATTTTGTGTGCTATATTATAAATTAATTTACTATTATATTTTTATTTGTAATGCACAATTGTAAAACAAATTTGCTAACGCATAATTAAGCTTATTACTATATTATTATTGTCAGTAACGGACTTGCTATATGGGCATTTGGGCCGGTACCCAAATTGAGCCGCATCATCACCGCATTAATGATGTAAATTGTTATAAGATTTTATAATATTCTCTTTAAAAGCAACACTTTGAGCGTCGTGATTAAAACAACAACATCTTATACACTTAGTCTAATACTAATCTAAAGCATTGTAGTAAATACCCTACATCCCTATATAGCTTTTCTTAAAGGCGTCCATTCCTTATACACACTAAATGACAAACAAGAAACTTAAGGCCTTTATTTCCTATTTAGATCGACATTAATGTGAATCTATTCCATAACTATAACATGTCCAGTTACATACACATTCTTATTGGTTTGGTGGCCAGTTGTCACAAGATCTCGACTTGGCCCCGCGACGAAGTCCTTCATAAATCACAATTATTATCTTGAACTGTGTAGCAATGCGTTAATTGTAATCAAAAACAAAATAATACAAAAAGAAGTAGTGGAAAATAAATAATAAAAAGCAATTATTGTGGAATCCTGTGCAAAAAAAAATGTAGTAGAGATTCACCAACCTTATGATAACAGCGATTATGAATGAACAGGCTCAACAACATAAGAAACACTAATACCAAGACGACAAAGATATAGACTTAAGTCGAAATACAAAGAGGCTTTATAAAATATGAAACAAATCTTGACAACAATTGTTTTACTGAACGTAAGGATATTAAATTACCATCAAACAAGTGAACATGTTCTGCTGTGTATGTAGTCAGTTGAGCCAGCTCTAAGATGCAGACAGTTAAACTAGGTTTACAAGTTATTGAGATAGCAGTATAGGACTTTGTGAGTAAAGTTCCACTCTCAGACCTTGCGTTCAACAGTGCAGATGATAATAAGGTCATATGTTTCTTTGGGAAACGGTTAACAAGCAGGGTGTTATGAGGACAGCACAACGACCAAACACCTTTACTTTCCCCAACTTAAGTCAGGTACACGTTTCAGTTGGATGGACTCAGGGACGCCATCATGACCTTGTGAGTCGGGCAGTTAACTAATGGAGGATGAAGTAAATTGAAGTCCACAGGCCTGAGAAAATGGCGAGGAGTGAAACTGAATAATAAACAATGTGTTCGTTGATGGAGGATCTTAATGTACATGTATATGTAGCAGGAATTAGTTCAAAGAGATTCCCCATCCTAAGTGTTATACTTGATTCATTTAGTAATAACGCTTATCCGATAGTTCAAAACTCGTATTACAAATTATTAAATTATACATGATTAAACTTTACACAATGCTCTTGAGGATAGGTATAATTGGATGTCCATCATGTGGCACATATTTTGTGGGCCGGATCGTATAGAAATGCCCGGGCCGATTTTGACACCCAGTCCGCCCCTGATTATTGTATTATTATTATTATTATTATGTTAGAAAAGAACGAGTATTCATTCTCTGGCACTGCCAGGGTCGAGTTTCGTTAAGGGGAAACACAATTCATCGTAGTCCCTGTATCAGTTTCCAAAGGAATTTTCTGGTGTTGAGGCAGGTCTGCAGCAGTACCGCCCTCTGACAGGCAACGATAATATTCTTAGGAATGTGAAGGGCATTGAAGGTGTCTGTGAGATCAGTTGTCATTATCCCCTCGGCTGATATAACAACAGGATATACGCTTAATCTCCAAGCCTAGGTTTCGATATTTTCTTTGTTTTTCCATTTCAGTTTTTTTTAAATTATGAGACAGTGGTTCGGTGATGTTAATCAATAATCAGCAGATCAGGGCGATTAAAATATATCGTTTTGTCAGTCAAAAATAAGACTATCGCAGTATAATAAGAGATAATTAGACATTAATTAGACTGGAGAACCTCTTTTGTGAATACTAAACTTTAAAGCAGGCATATTTACATCTAGTCTATATAGGTCTATACTATTTCTTGGTAGGCTAAATAGATCTAGATCTAACAATTCTTTGATAGTTTATAATAAGTGTTATTCGTTATTTCTATTTAATACTAATATAAAGAATACAAGTCCTTCAAGTATTGTGTTAAAAACGTATGAGACCAAGGTTTGTAAAATTTATTTCAAAAGCAAAAGGGTTAATTTCAGATCAAAAGTAGCCGCTGCACCCACTAGCGGATCCAGAACTTTGGAGTGGGGGGGGGGCGAATTTTTTTCAAACCCTAACCCTAACGCCCAGCAAACCCTAACCCTATGCATAAACGTGCGTACACCGCGCGCGCACACAAACACATATATATATATCATTTCTCAACCTTCGGCGAAAAACAAAACAACTGGGGCAGAGCTATAAGGCCCCGACGACAAAAGTGTTTTCTTGTTTTTTTCACTGTAGAAACGTATTCTCCTGACATCTACAGCTCATTATTCATCAATGGAGTTCGGGGCGAAGCCCCGACGCAAAAAAGATTTTCTTGCATTCTTCACTGCAGAAACGCATTCTTCTGACATCTACAGCTCATTATTCATCAATGGACTTCGGGGCGAAGCCCCGACGCCAAAAGCGTTTTCTTGCATTCTTCACTGCAGAACCGCATTCTTCTGACATCTACAGCTCATTTCTCATCAATGGACTTCGGGGCGAAGCCCCGACGCCAAAAGCGTTTTCTTGCATTCTTCACTGCAGAACCGCATTCTTCTGACATCTACAGCTCATTATTCATCAATGGAGTTCGGGGCGAAGCCCCGACGCCAAAAGCTTTTTTTTTTTTGCATTCTTCACTGCAGAAACGCATTCTCCTGACATCTACAGCTCATTTTCATCAAAGGAGTTCGGGGCGAAGCCCCTACGCCAAAAGCGTTTTCTTGCATTCTTCACTGCAGAAACGCATTCTCCTGACATCTACAGCTCATTATTCATACTATTAAAAAAGGACCTTGAAAATATTCTAATATAAATTTATAGGCCCATAATACATTGCAAATAAAACTGATTTGTTCCTTGAAAAGATAGGATACCCCACATATTTAGCTTTTTGCTTTGAGGATCGCCGCCAAAAAAAAATTATTCGATAAATAGTATTTAAGAAAATATAAGTATAAATTGTGAATTATAGTCCCAAATTTATTTAACTAGAAAAATATCAGATTGAGTAAAGGTTGGGAAAAGGCGACTATGAAAATACTATTTGAGTTTAGAACTCATCTCAATCATGACTTTTATACTGAAAAATTTCGTTTGAATGCAAAGTCTTTCTTAAAATAATTATGATAAATTCATGTGAAGTTATATAAATAAACTCTGTCTGGAAATGGGAGGGGCGGTAGACTGAAAACGATTAATCTTAGCTTCTTTAATAATTTCTGCTAAATATTGCATTTGGCATTAAAGAATAGGGGTGGGGCGACTCGATATAAGAATTTAATTTATAGTGTATATAAATTATATTAGTGACAGATTTTTTTTAATTTTGTAATTTCTTAACTATAATACAAAAAGAAAAAGTATTGATTTTTCCGATGGGGGAAATGCGATTGCATGTATCGCCCCTCACAACTGGTACAACCATCTTTCATTTAAATTTACTTATGATACAATTTGAGATTAGAGTATGGTACGACATAATAAACAATGGGTCACATATCAATACGTAGTTTATATTATATAGATATTCAACTAATTTTGTTCACAAACTATGATTTCTCCATAAAAACGGACCGCCCCCCCACTCAAAGGGTTTAGGTGGGAAGGGCGGTAGAGGTATTCGCCCCCCCCCCCACCAATCGGCAAACAGGGAACGACATAAAGATCAGTTAAAATATCAATAATAAGTTTTAATAATATAGATATTTAATTGATTTTGTTAGCAAGCTGTGATTTCTACAAACAAATTGGACCGCCCCCCCCACTCGAAAGTGTAGGGGGGCGCGGGATTGATACCATCGCCCCCTCCTGACCCCACCTAATCGGTCAACATACTAGAGGGGGGGGGGGCGAAATAATCTAAAAATAGGTTGAAATATAAATAATTTGTATATATTTTTAACATAAGTAATAAATTCGTATACAAATTGTGTGAATCCTATACTAAAGTTCGTCCGCCTCCCCCCCCCGGGGGGGGGTCGGCCGAGTGGGGGGGGGGCGATCGCCCCTACCGCCCCCCCCTGGATCCGCCAGTGGCTGCACCTAAACTTAGCACTCTACAAAATATTATAAAAATAGTATTTTCAATAGCGTTTAAAATTTTTAAAAGTAAGATTTAAACGGATCAGATGGACAGATAGACTGCACAAAACTAATAGAGGCTCTTCATCTTAAGGGGTCCGCTGAAACTTTAGTGCGCAAAGATCACACACTAATACCTCTTAAAAGTTCTACAGGTTGTTTTAAAATGTCTATGCTTTAATGCTACTGAAGGAGGGAACTGACACATTTCTGTCTGTCAAAATTGTATGACCGTCACAGTCTCACACTAAAGGAACGGTACCTTAGAACGACGAGTTATTAGCCTATGGATTGAAAAGTGAAATAGGATTCAATCAAAACAGAGTGAGTGAGAAACAAGATAGAGTGATTTAAAAAAAAACTATAGAAGAGAGAGAGAGACAGGGGGGGGGGAATAAAGAAACAGAAACAAGAAAGAGCAATAGAGAAAACAAGAGACAACAGACAGACTGACAGAAAGACTGACAGAGCTGTAGAAATGGTTAATGGAAAGTGCGTGGAAATGAGAACAAAAAGAGGTGATAGAGTGAGACAGCGAGGAGAGAGCGAGAGTGGGAAGAAAAAAAAAGCAAGAGCGAAAAGAAAGAGGTAGAGAGAGGAAGTGTGTGAGTGTGTGTGAGAGAGAGAGAGAGAGAGAGAGAGGAAGGGAGGGTAAGGTGGGATAAGCTTACTCTTATTGCCAGGCGACGGAATGTTGTTGGAGGTGATCCACAGGTGGCCGAGGCGGGCTCAACTTTGATGCTGGCCACATTGTTCCACATGACGTCGTAGGCTGGCGGGTTGCAGGCCAGGTTGACCTTGTTGACATCATCGAAACAGTTATCGTACTCTGCATTCGTTAGTTGAATTAAGACAGAAGCCCAGGTATAAAACAATTCTATCTTATACAATTCGATTTTCATGTTTTGTTTTTCTGCTTTGGTTTCTTGTTGAATCTCTGATTAGGTATATAACACTATTAGAATAGTATGAAGAGAACTATGGATGAAAAAGTTGGTCATAGTAGTTAAAATTAAACCTTCTAATATTCCTGGCACCAATTGGTCTGTAGCCTACGTTTTTCTGAAATAAGCCAGGCATCCAGTAAATAATCCAGTAATCAATTGTGAGAAAAGGTTATTTCAGAAATAAGCCAGGTACTCAGTAAATAATGGTGATCAATTTTGAGAAAAGGTTATTTCAGATATGATAATTTCAATGCAAACGTTTCGGTTGATAATTCTCCTAAGTAAAGACTGTAGGCACAGGTGCACGGCAGATTGTGGTAATACTAAGCAAGCAAAATACAAAAAAATAGACATCTCGCAGTATTGTAGTTCTTTTTTACATTGACTTATAGAAGGGACTCAACATCATTTTACGAAACTTTTATTAACTCATTACGTCAGTCTGTGTGGAATCTTGTACACGTTTTTCTCCTCCCACTTATCATTCTTGGATAAAGTTGCTAATAACAATACATGAACAAAAAAAAATCAACCAATTAGTCAATCAATTATTCCTAATTAATTAATTATGTTTTACATAGAAATACACTAAGTTAAGAGAAGATATGACTTCTGTAGAGAATTAGGTCGTTCGCTTAAAACGTTACATTTATACACTATAAAACCTACTATATTCATAAGTACTAGTATAGCTCAGTAGCTAACGCGTCGGCCTTCCATCATGGATGCTCGAGGCCCCGAGTTCGAATCAGAATAGGACAACTTTAAAAAAAAAAAAGCAAGAAAATATAAAAAATACTTTACAAAAAAAAATATTAATATAGTTGTATCAATTTCTTTGGATTAATCATGTAATTAAATTTGCTAGACCAGTGATTCCCAAATTGGTCTCCTCAGAGGTCTACGAAGACTTCCAAGGGGTCTAAGAAAGTAAAAACGTGAATTTGGGTCTATGAGATGTGCACATACCAGACCTTTCTTTTCTTGGCCACCCTGTATAAGCATAAAGACCTTGAATGACCCTGTGAGAGCCGGCTATGGGATTACATCAGAGACCCGGATCTTGGTCCAGACAAGCTGTCGGCTGCATGCAGCTTCGATGCAGAATTTACGGCGAGAATAAAAACTCTCAAACATGTCCTCGAAAAACTACGCGGAAAAACAAACCGCTGGGACAACTGTTGTCATGGTAACAGAATTTCGTTCTTACCTCCATAGGCTTGGCTGGCTTGGGGGGGGGGGGGGAGTCACAAATGGTGGAAAAGGTTTTCGGCACCGCACATCCGCCGGTTTATTCGTATTGGAGCTGTCGTACTTATGCAGTGGGCATCACACTGCATTGTCAGGGACAAGGACGTGGCTGATCTTCTAGCTGGTGAAAAAGCGCTGGCCGTGCCCATTTTTGAGGCCCCCAAGCACGTTGCAATGAGGTACATGAGAAATGATTGAAATTCTGGGATAAGTCCGAGAAAGCCAGGGGAGTCCGGCAGCTCTTGCGCCTCCCAACCTAGACGTCCCGTTTTAGAGGCTAAATAGGTCGGAACGATCGGAGAACGGGACGTTATCCTACTGGTGCACATTTTGCCCGTTCCGGCCAAATTTTGATGCCCCTTGCCGACATTGCGGGGAGTCAGAGGAGTTAGTGGTCTTTGAAGATTGATTAAAAATATTGCTTCAATTTCACTCAATATAAGTTTTGTTATTTGACTTGTTTTTTTCTTTAATTTAAATAATCACAACGGTAACGTAATTTTTTATGCAAAATGTCTTTATCATTATTTTGTCAGTAATTTGTTATTTTTTATTCTTTTTTCGCCAAAGTTATCTATTGGATCACTCATAATTAATTCTGTATAAATAGAACGTATACAAATTTCCAAACAATGGAAGGAAGATTTGCATAGTAACATACAACGTTACAGAGATGAGATACCTCATCTATTGCCTCCCTTTTTTTGCAAATAAGGAAACACATGTATGTGTCCAAGTTAATCTCTAGAAACGTGGTGAATGTGTGCATAATCTTTCATTAAAAGTCAGCCACTAATGTTGAAACACTAAGGTATCCACTAATACTTTCATACATGGTGTTGAAGCTGTTGTTATGGTTGCTGTTAAATAATACGGACTTAATATAACTATAGAGCTACAATATACCCTACTAAATAATTATAAAGCTACAATATATCCTACTAGTGTAAATATAAATATAAAGCTACAATATATCCTACTAGTGTAAATAGTGTAAAGCTGATGAACGTGGTGGCATGGGGGGGGGGTAAAAGTACCTTGCTTTCAAATTAAGGAGTCTCGGGTTTAAGTCCCGGTGAAGTCTGAGGTATTTTTAATTTCGGGATTTTTGGGCGCTCCCCTGTTCAACCTAACGACCAAGTTAGGGAAAAGGTGGTTGGTCATTGTGATCCCTGTGCTGACCACTGTGACACCAATGTAATCGTTGACTATTGAAACAGATTACCTTTACATCATCTGCCCTATAGATCGCAAGCTAGGCTATATACGTTTTTTTAAAGTATTTTTTTTTATCTTGTACTTGTTTCAATTGTAATATTATAGATCAGTATGTTTACAAGTTTAGATCTGTTGGATGCTCTGGGCAGAATTCATGATTTTGTTTTTAAATTTAGAAGCAAACGAGTGCGTTAAAAGTTATTTTCCCTATTCAAATTCACGTTCCCCACATTAACGATGAAGAAAAGTTGTAAATATATGTCGATGCGTTTTTATAAGCCATAAAGTGAACGGGGACTACACTAGAAATAAGGTCAATGCAAACATGTGTCCCTACATCCATTAGGCTTTTTGATAACATGTCAGCGTAACGATTTAAACGGTTAGGTTAAATCGGATTAAAAGAACAGCTGTACCTAGTACCAACCGACCGTGTTGGAAAAAATCGATGCTGACTCATTGAGATTTGAATTACGAAGTTTTATATTCAATGAGGCAACTTTATGTACTGACGCTTGGAAATGGTGGAACCCAGACCAAGTAGATGTAGGAAAGGCTAGTAGGCTACTACAGTGATGTACTGACGCTTGGAAGTGGTGGAACCTAGACCAAATAGATGTAGGGAAGGCTAGTAGGCTACTACAGTGATGTACTGACGCTTGGAAGTGGTGGAACCTAGACCAAGTAGATGTAGGAAAGGCTAGTAGGCTACTACAGTGATGTACTGACGCTTGGAAGTGGTGGAACCCAGACCAAGTAGATGTAGGAAAGGCTAGTAGGCTACTACAGTGATGTACTGACGCTTGGAAGTGGTGGAACCTAGACCAAATAGATGTAGGAAAGGTTAGCAGGCTACTACAGTGATGTACTGACGCTTGGAAGTGGTGGAACCCAGACCAAATAGATGTAGGGAAGACTAGCAGGCTACTACAGTGATGTACTGACGCTTGGAAGTGGTGGAACCTAGACCAAATAGATGTAGGGAAGACTAGCAGGCTACTACAGTGATGTACTGACGCTTGGAAGTGGTGGAACCCAGACAAAATAGATGTAGGGAAGACTAGCAGGCTACTATAGTGATGCAAAACTACGTACGTATTTGACACATGACATTGAGCCCCTCAAAAAGGTCTGTCCACCTTGAAAAATTGAATTGGGCCCGATGGAATCAACGATTTTTTTAGCATGATGCCTTCCGTGACACATGTGTAGGAAATATATATGTCCCTTCTTACTGCCCCACAGTGGAAGATTGTAGAGTTATCTATTGTTTCTAGTTCATGTTTGTGTTTACTAAGCCTGAGACGACAGCCTAATATAAAGGAGACCAATTCAGCTTATACCACTACTTCAGTCAAGTAGGTTACTTTCTTACCAATAGTTAATTAACATATTGGTTATTTTATTGTTATACATTGATTCTTGTGTTATCAGGTAAAAGAAATAACATTGTCGGATTAACAACGTGTACAAATTTTGGCCAGACAGAGTGATTTTAGGACGCCTCTAAGTCCACCTAGCTTTAAGGGGTACCTGACATTAGTTTGGGAAAAGTAAAGGCGGTTGGTCCTTGTGCTGGCCCCATAGATCGCAAGGTCTGAAAGGGATACTTTATACTTCAAACAAACAAATTGGTAAAATAGTGTTTAAGAAAATAAAGGCTTTACTCTTAGACTTTTAAACTCTGTCTGGTAAAATATTTGTACACGTGATTTCTCACACAGCCAATATCAGATGAAGTTTAAATTTCGACAATAATTTCTTTTACCTGACAAATAAGAATCAATATAAACATTAAACATTTAGTTAATTAACTAATGGTCATTAATTTTTTTTTTTTGGAATCCAACTAGCGAAAGAAATTGTGCTTAATAGATGTGTCGGTATAAGCTGATTTAGAGAATTAGGTCTTCACATAAAAAGTTTGAAACTGACAATAGATAGCTAAAAAAATGTAAAGTTTCCCCTTTCAGACCTTGCGATCTATGGGGCAGATGATGTTAAGGTCATTTGTTTCTTTGGCCAACGGTTAACGAGCAGGGTGTTATGTGGCCAGCACAACGACCAACCGCCTTTACTTTCCCCAACTAAAGCCAGTTACCCATTAGAATTGGGTGGACTCAGGGGCATCCTAAAAATCCTGAAATTCAAACTCCCAGTCATCACCGAGATTCGCACCCAGGACCTCAGGTTCGGAGGTCAAGCGCTTAACCATTCGACCACCGTGCCCCCAATAGATAGCTAAGAAATCTTCAATTTTCGTTAGCACTTTGATGGCACAGTGGTTAGGGTATCGGCTTGAGACCTCGAGTTCCAATTCAAGTCGTACAACTTTTTATTATTAAAAAAATCATTAAAAAATCTATCACGGTAACCTTCATCCTGATACCTCCTTATTCCTCCTCCATTCCCAACAGGTCCAGTCAAGTGAAATGGTCAAAGCTTATTTAGAAAGCTAAACGTATGAAATTGCGGTAAACAAAAACAATTGCTAAAAATAATTCTAATCGCGAAGATGTATTATTGTTAGTTGAGGTCTATTAGAAATTCAATTACACGACTGACCCAAATTAATTGATACAATATAGAAAATTTAAGTATTTTTTTTTAAATATTTTTTTTGTTTAGACATTGATCTACGAGTAAGCTGATGTAAAGCTTACCTGTTTAAGACAGTTAACGAACGTGTCATGTGGCAAGCACAACGACCAGCTGTCTTTACTTTCCCATTTATTTGGATGGGCTCAGTTGCATTTTAAAACTTTTCGCCGGGATTTTAACTCTATAGACACCCTCGGTTTGAAAACCAAGCGCTTTACCACTGTTGACCATTAATCTTAATAAAAGTATATATATATATATCATGGGCGTAGCCAGGATTTTTTTTCGGGGGGGGGGTTTGGGGGGGATTAGATCTAGAATTATAGTTAGATTTAGACTGTCTAGAGTGACTCTAGAGTCTAGACTTAGATGTCGGCTTCGATAGATGAATGGGATTATAAAGTACGTCAGGACTATTAAATTTGCACATATAAGGAACGAATTGATGTAAAAATGCTTTTGAAAGACAAATTTGAAGCTTAGTTTTATTGAATAATGAAATCAATAGATTATATTTTGTAATTTTCATGTGTCAAAGTAAAAAAAAACTATCTGTGCAAAGTGTAGTTCTTAAAATTAGATCTAGATCCTTTCGATCTTCTCTCATGTAAACATGGTAAACATGGCCTAGATTTATAAGATACTAATACTTTCATAGAGTTGGGCAACTTTTTTTTTTTGAGGGTCTTAAGCTTGTTTTAGGGCTGCTTAACATATGTTACGGTTCCAGTTAGCATCCAAAGAACATTTCTGCCAAGTTTGATCAAGATTGGTCAAACGGTTTTGATTTCTATGTGGGACATACATACATACATACATACATACGCCTTACTTTCTACTTTATAGTATAGAATACTATAGAAGATTATCCACATTACGTCAATTAGAGTGTATGATAAAAAAAAAAGAAAAATATTAATACATACATTTTGTTTACAGAAAATATCTCATTTCAACAACTTATAGAGTGCTTATTTTTCTCTTATTACCAAAGAAATGTTAGATTTAAAACAAAAAAAAAACGTTTTCCCCACCCACTAGGAATGTGCGAATTGAATAGAGGTATTGTAAATAGATTCCTTGTTTTCAAATCCCAATAACATTGACTGAGTTTCAACAGCTTCTCTAGCAGTATAAATGTATAGCAACTCCGTGTTCTCGTTACACCAAAATACTTACATTGAAAATAAAACAACAGAAAATAGTCCTAAGAGCAGTTGCTGCCTATGATGTAGTCGGAAATGTCTGAACTCTGAATTTCATTAGCGCTTGAAATAGTCGAGAACTAAATGAGACAGTCAGACTGACAGACTGACTTTATAAAAGTAATAGCACCTTTTCCTACTTCGGCCTCGTTATAAACTGTATTTGTGCTACAGGCGATAGAGCTTAGAAATTTGACTAGACAGTACTAAAGAAAGTGCACACAAACTATTGCATGCTTTATAAAAGTCATAGCTAATCAATGCATTTCTATTAATGGATACTTTAAAAATCTAACGAAATAGAGAATTTTTTCGATTATGAACATAATCATATGTCACTGATACTGTACTGGAATTGATCACACGAGTACTAGGTAATTGTAGGTTAGCTTTCACTTAAACAGCACATGTATAATCCTGTTACCATTTACCAGAACACGAGCAACACACAAACTGATATACGCACTTACTCGCACATTTTACCCGAGACGCTCATCTCAAAGTGTCACAGATGCGAAGAATTGTGAAAGTTTCCCGCAAAACAACTCCCCACCCTCCTGCTCCACAACCTGATCACTGTCTCCAGTCACCATGAAACACCTGTTACACCTGCACCAGGTGAGTGAGCAAGAGATTAAAACAAAATTGAAATAGAGGGGGTGGGGAAGTGAGGCTAACTTGATTGTAATTTGGGTGAGTAACTACAAGCACATTGCATACAGGTATTTACACAGCCTCACAACGCAGCAATGGCATACCAACATTAATATAGAAACAATTTTATAACGATGAAATATCACCAACAAAAAAAAAAAAGAATTAAGTCTTGTGCAACGATTAAACATTTTTACAATGTACAATTTTGATAAAAAGGTTTGCCTACAAGACACATAAATCGAGTAGCGGATTATCCATAAGTTATAAGGAGTGTGTGTGAGGGGGGAGGGATAAACTGGTTTAATTGGACAGATGTTCTCACACTGTTGCTTATACACTACAAACTTGGCTAGACTAGGACATAAAATTCCCCCCCCCCCCAAGCAGCACGTGGACTGGGGGAGAGATCTAAACTCCCCCCTCTGCGTTTTGTGCTTCAGAATGTCCTCCTATTGGTGGTCACAGCGTACTTTTTGTTTTATATAGCACATGTCAACAAGAAAAACATACACAAATCTTTCAAATACAAAGTTTACACGATCATTTGACAGATCTTTATGGAGACTGCTTGCCGCCCAATGCTCCGAACGGTGCGGGAGGATCTAAGTCAAAGTCTAAGTCAAAGTCTAAGTCAAAGTCAAAGTCTAAGTTAAAGTCAAAGTCAAAGTCTAAGTTAAAGTCAAAGTCTAAGTCAAAGTCTAAGGCGCATAAAAAGCAGCACGGAAACCTTCTCTCAGATGCCATTTTTCTCGAACCCAAACCAGAAGAGCTAGGACCAGAGTGCAAGAGTCAAACAAAATATTATTTGATTAAGTTGTTGTTTTTTTTCAATTTGCATAAGAAAACTAGCTCTACATTTATTGTTTAATTATTTTTTTTTTACAATAGCACATTCTTTTTTCATACAATGAATTGTAACAAAAGCCTTTTATTCATCTACAGTATTCGCTCATCAACCTTTCAGTTTTCATAAGTACGCCTAATTATAAGTTGTACAGAAAGCATAAAAAAAAAAAACAACAAACAAATACTTAAATGAGAATTTCACGTTTTTGTTTTTATTCATCTGTAAATCTTTTCATTATAAAGAAATACTTTGGCGTAAAAAAATTTCGATACCTGCGTGAATAAATGATAGCCAAACAATAAACTAACTGAGTGTTCATTTGTTTAGCAGATTCTATAACGTGTTTACTGACACATCCAATTTCTCTGATCCATCTTTAAAAAATATGAAGATGTGGCCTTTTGTATTTGTTATCTACCTTGTTTCACGGCCCTACTGGCTGATTGAAGAAGAAACTATTTATAATGTTCATCTAACGTCCATGTTTAGTAAATGAAAGTATTTGCTTTAGAGTGGTTCTAAATGATTTGTTCATTGTCACATAAATGAGGAAATTAGAGCTGCAGTTGATACAAACAGCCAGCTGGGTGCTAAGCTCCACTAGCGCCCCTGTATCTGACTCCCAGTTGTTTCTGTTCAAGATGATGCTGGGCAGACTGCTGGCGGTGACGATGACCGCATAGACGACACACATAGAAAACAGTGTGATAGTTGTTTGCGAGACGGATTCTTTCTGTCGATGATCAATTTTTACAGCGCCATTGCTGGTCATTGGGAATTTTATATTTTTCTCATTTTGGTGTTCAGGTGTAGAGGGCTTTTCACAGTTGTATTTTGTGTTTGGAGTCTGTTGATATGTTATGTGCTCATTCTTTGGATATATGTCTAGAGTAGCATTCTTACCTGCACATTGGACGTAATTACTAAAATAAACTATTGTCGTATAATTTTTAAGATGTCTTCGTTGATTTTTTATACTTTGTATTTTAACTCCGATGGCAACGCAAAAAGCAGTGACAACTATAACAGGAATGGGTCCACTTATCATAAAGAAGAAGCCAGAAATGACCTTATAGACATTAGCATGGTTTAACATTAGGTCTGACCTCATAATATAACCTACGCTCGTGTTGGACACGGGGTTGAGAAGATAATCAAACCTCATCAGCATGAAGAAGTAGATATTGGCTGGTATCCAGGAGACGAACAAAACAGACACGGCCAATCTGGCCCGCCTGCACGTGATGAGACTCTTCAAATGGAGAGGAAAATAAACAGCGACGAAACGTTCAACAGCGACAAATGTCGGGATGATCATAGACATGTACTTGCCGTTCAGCTCCATTCCAATCTGAACTATGAACACGACATAAAGAGTCAAAGACTCCGCCCGGGTGTAAAAGAATCCAAATTTATCTGCAAGCAAAAGTATTCGAGGGATATTGTTGACTCCAACGAGAAAGAGCGTATCAGCAATAGCTAACGCAAGGATAAATATATTGTAGCTCTTTCGGAAACCGTGGCGTATCAGAACACTAAGTGTCATGGCGTTTCCGATGATTCCAAAAAGGGAGATGACTGGGATAGAGAGGTAGCTGAAAACGAAGATAAAAATCTTAACGTTGGCATCTGAGCTGACATAACGCAGGTAGTAGAAATATTTTGGGTCCAAGGGCAACAAGCCAGAGGTCTGATTTAATATGTCTAACTCATCCATTCCGTGAATCTTTAAGTAAGTTGTATGTAGACCTAAAGAAGAGATAAAAGAGAAAACTTCATGTGTTATTTACATTCATGCTAAACAAGACTTTTATAGAAGCCAAACATATTATTTAAATCTGAGTCTTGTACAAGCTTGTACGGTCGAGACACTAGCTGTAGTGTAGATACATTTTCTCAAATTGAAATATTTATAACCGAACATTTCAACTATATAGAAATTATTTCTGTAAATGATTTTAATTGTTAATTGGAATAATAGCCAGTAACATTGACACAAATAGATTACAAGATTTAAAGAAATTACATGTTACAATTAAGCACAAAGTGTAAGTCTAATCAAAAATTAATCAGTCAAATATAACTATAAATAGCTTTATTTTTAGTTTAAAGAATATAGTAAATGTGATACACTGTTATTTGAAAGCTATATGATATTTTTTGGTTTATATATATATTTTCACTTTTAGCAATGCACTTTTTAACATAGGGAGATACGATGGCTGAGTAGTAAAGCGCTTGGCTTCCGATCCGGGGGGTCGAATCCTGGTGAAGACTGTGATATTTGATTCGTGGAACTTTAGGGCGCCTCTGAATTCACCCAGCTCTAATGGTGGGGAAAATGTAAAGGTCATCTGTTTCTTTGGCCAACGAGCAGAGTATCTTTTTGTGTGTCCAGCAGTACGACCAACCGGCTTGACTTTCCCCAACTAAACTCAGGTACCCAGTAGAGGTGGGTGAATTCAGAGGCACCCCGAAAATACATAAATTTCAAAATCCCAGTCTTCACCGAGATTCGAACCCAGGACCCCAGGTTTTGGAAGCAAGTGCTTAACCACTCAGCCCCCCCCCATATGTAACAAAAGAGTGAATCAATGTGTTTACAATTTTTCGTGAATATTGCCATTTAATATTAGTCTGTTTGATTTCTGGTTATAAGAATCGAAATATATTTATTGAAAGAATTTGCATTCTGAATACTCCAGTTGTGTATATTAGCATCAACAGTAACATAGCTAGTAGTCCAAGTCTAATAGTTTGTGTTTTTTTTAATAGTGGCTATTTATAATTTCTATAACAGAAAAAAATCATCCTATTTATAATATCTCTGAATCATGAGTGAATCATGAACGTTATGTAACAGTTTTTTTTTTCATGCGCAAAAGAGATTCACGGAGCATAATTATGACAATCACCATAACTTTTTGTTAATTCTTCATATTATCTCCCTTTAATCTCAACTTTTTTTGGTTGCTGTAGAATTTTTAGGAATCATTGAACACTATGTCTCGATTATACCAAAGAATTTTACAGACTTTTTACAGACAGAGCCTAATTTAAAATAGGGCAGGCTGGCTACTTTCCTGGGGACTACACAAGAGAGGGTGCCTACATAACAGAGATAATATCAGATATCTAAATTTCAACGAGTCAGAAATTTTAATGTATTTTAACGGTTGTCAACACTGATGTGGTTAAGAAATGCCCGCTGGTAGCGTGCTCGTAATATATAAATGCAGCTCCGGATTTACGTCAGTGCGTCATCCAAGGGCAGTTTAAGTCATTGATTAACATGCATGACTAGATTAACTAGAGACATTTGTAGGAGGTGGCAACCTACTTTTTTTGACATAACGTCAATATTTAATAAAATAAGATAAGACACAAACAGAGTAATTGTAAATTGAATATCATTTTTCTTCTTTAATTTTTGTGTGTGGATAATAAGCCAATATGATTGTTTTATAAAGAAATTTTGGCTGTTTAATAAAACAACAACAAAAAAACATTATAAAACAAATATGAAGCATTCTTTGTTTAAGTCGCAAATAAAAGATTGTTAAACTAAGCCTAGAGATTGGAGGATTGATGAGACGTCCAGAAAATAAGTCGGTGGAAAAACTAGCTCAGAAGTAGAGAAACGAACCCGTTTAACGGCGCGTAAATGAAAAAAGGTAAACTTCCAATATCCCATTCATTAATCTATGTTTCTGATCCAATAGTTTCAGGACGATCTCATTTCGTTTTAGTACATTTTCCTTAATGTGGCCCGCGACATGAGTGTCGGAAATTAAAATGGCCCGCAGGCCGAATTAGGTTGGACATCACTGTTGTATACTTTTTAGATGTACATATTAAAACATAGTAAGTGGATTTTTATTGCCACTTTAGAAAAAGAGAGGGACCTCCACAACATTTTTGTCCCAGGGTCCCATTGACTTAAAACCGGCCCCGATCGCCGAAGTGTCAATGTTAGTTTCAAAGTATTAAGTTTACAGCTACGAGAAACAAATCAAAGACGTTTGGCTCGAGTCTAAACCAAGCTACTTCTTCTTATTTAATACAGACGTTACTTCAAAAAAGAAGATGATTACGTCCTACGCGTCATGCATTGGTTCATACTGAACAATAAGCACTATGATATGATTCCTTACAAGATTACCTGTCTACGTATAAATACTTACTTCTAGATCTTATGTTTTTCCCCCTAATTCCAAGGTGAAATGAAAATTTCAATGACATTTTTTGTTTACTTCCGAACATTCCTTTTGTGTACCAACATATTTTGTTTGTTTGTTTCAATGTATCCAACAAATGTTTCTGGTACTCACATCTAGACACAATGTCCATAAAAGTTGTTTAACGTGAAGCCTCCAAACCCGTTCTCGTGGCTATGGCTGCAATACCATAATCACCAAACTCTGAGCAATCGATTTTAGTTTCCATTAAATATGACTTTGTAGTAATGCCTTATCTCCCTTTAGTCCACATTTCCCCGTAGAACAGGCATGTCAAACTCATTAAGGTGTATGGGCCACATAAAAACGTTTTATGACCTGAGGGGCCCCAGTCAAAAATTAGTTGCAAAACAGCCTACTAGTTTTATGTTAATTAGAAACAATACAATAGAATACTAGCTAGCTTAATTTGTAATACAATACAGTAATTAAAAATTACTATGACTACGCATTATTTTCTCTGTCCTGATGCTTGACATCTTTTCTGGGATACAAGTTTATTAATGTCACGTTGAAGTTTGTTTGCCACTGACACTTTCATCACTGATGACAAATTTTGATCAGATAATCTCGAACGGTGAGGTGATTTTGTAGCTTTCATTATTCAAAAGAACTGCTCATAACTGCTTGCAAACATAGCTTGAATTCTGGCTGCAAATTTCCGCAATTCAACATATCGTTCAGGTAAATAACTGTAACATTTTTGCAAAACCACTTTTATATACTTCGATCTCAACAAAGAATCTGACAGCTATTCTACCAGCTCTAGTTGCACATTACCAGCAGCATTTTCAGAAGCAAATGAAAATGGAGATCTAGCTCGCATGAAACGAAGTCACGAAAACGGTCATTGAAAGCATCTTCACCAAATGTTGTAGCCGTATTAAATCTTTTTAGTTCCTGACACGTTGAGAAGTGATTTTGCTTGAAAGCACTTCACATCATCACACGCAGTTGCAACTAATTTGTCTTTACTTTGAAGTTTCAAATTCAAGTCTTGCAGGTGACCAGTGAGATCAACTGCAAATGCCAAATTCTGAACCCATTCGTCAGTATGGAAATGTTCAACAGGTTCACCTTTCATGTTCAGAAACAATACAATTTCTTCACGCAGTACAAAAACTCTCTTCAATACTTTATGACATGAGAGCCAGTGAACTAATGTGTAGTAGGGAACACAATCAAAGAAAATAATTAATTATCAGAAACATTGAAAATTGGCAATGATTTAAAGGAGCGACTGAAACCGGTCTTATGACATGTTGGAACTGTAATTGCTTTGCACAGAATGTTTCTTGGTGAATGTTGCACTGAAAAATGAGCAAATTTAAAATTAGCATCAGTCTCTCTTATTTTTGCAAGTAACTTTGCATCAAAACCATTTCATTTCATGGTTGGTGCGCCATAAATTTTACTGCAATATCACCTCCTGTAATATCTCAAAAACATCCTCGCTTGTTGTGGTGTTATGTATAGAACAAGTAGCTCATTATGTATCACAAAATTCCTGTCACAGTCCCTTATGAATATAGCCAACTGTGATACACCCGTTACATCAGTGGACTCATCGAGAGCCAATGAAAATAAGTCAAAATCAACTATTTTGTTTAATTGTTTAATTGTTCACGCAATCTGACTGACATGTCATTTATTCTATCTGCCACAGTGTTCGTAGTTAACGCTATTTCTTTGAATGCTTTCGCCTTTTCTTGACAAATTACTTCGGCTTTAACGACACACGCCTTCATAAAATCACCTTCACTAAATATTTTCTAATGCTTGCAATTAAGTTTAACAAAATGTAGCTGGCTTTCACTGCAGACTCACTCTCGTTGTTCAGTTTAACAAATACTACCTTATAGTTGTAGTAGCTTGTCATCTCTTATTTTCTAGCGTAAGAGTTTAATATAATTTTGATAATTTTTGAAGTAGCCAAGCGGTCCGCATGCAAAGTGGTCGCGGGCCGCATGCGGCCCCCGAACACCGTGTTTGACATGCCTGACGTAGAATATGTACATTACCACAATGCTAAATTTTACACACACACATATTCTGAAATTTGTGTTTCATCACGGCAGTCGTATTTTTTGCTATTAAAGCTATTCAAGGAGAGTTATATCCCTGTAGCTAGCGATTGAATGGCCCATCAACACACAGACTACAATACAAAACATTAGTCATTGCATTGATTGTGTACCTTGTTCCGCGCAAATGTTCTCCCAAGTGTTGGTCTGGTATTTTAATCCCAGATATCTTATCTTATATAATACAGACGTTACTTCAAAAACGTAGATGATTACGTCCTACGCGTCATGCAGATATAGATCTAAAAGCTTTTACAACTATTATTAAAACAATTACTTTCAAGATTTGGAATTTAAATAATAAAAGTTTAAGCTCTTTGAAGACTACATGAGATGACATAGACAACAATTAAACATGTTTATAGTAAACATTTTACCCCAGTAAAACCAAATATTCTAAATGACACTACACAATTTAGGCGGTGTAATTATACCAGTGACATATCAGCGAAATATTACATTGTAATTAACTCAAGAATAAATAGAGCGCAACTAGAATTTTCCATTCTTTGGTAAAAAATATATCAAGCATCCTGAAATTATGCCTTTTTTTGTGTGTAGAGTTGTATAGATTGCATGCATTATAATTACGCTAAGTACAGTCAAGATTAAAGGTCAATTTAAATAGAGGGGTTTAACGCAGAATTCACAAAAAATATACCTTATTTTGTGGGATAAGAAAGTCACTATTTCAATGCTTAATGATTGCTGTTACACAAACATGTTGTTCTCTTTATATCACATCAAGATCAAATTAATCATTGGCCAATTCTTGAAGTCGACATTTTGCCAGTTCTTTTTGATTTGACAAACATTTATTTTATAGTTTAATATTGTAGTGCTTGTTAATTAGAGACTTATACTTACTCTACCCAGTAATTAGATTTCCAGGCTGATTCAGACAGCTCACCCCCTTCTCTAACGACACTAGGGAAGAAGGAGCATGTGTTAGACATTGGCCTATCCTATGAAATAAGAAATGTTTCTCTGTGTCTTTAGGGGCATTTTATTAGGTTCTGTTTTTCAATTAGTTACTCATGGTTTAGTATTTTATGAACTAGTGCTACTTTACTGTTTAGTCTTCTGTCCTGAAGTGTCTCTACGTTTAACGATTGTACTCATGGTGTTACTCTAGTCAAATGTGAATATTCTTTTTCTTGTTACGATTACGACTCTATTTCATGTCTGTTCTAGCTTCTAAATGTTTTCACGAGGAGCTCTAAATATAGGATGCATATTCTAATATTAGTTTAACGTACGCTAAATAGAATTTTAAATATAATGGGATTGCTTTGTAAAAAAAAAAAGATATGAGTAAACCCTAAAGCTTTGCTTGATTTTATAATCATTCCATCAGTTTGAAGATGCGTCATAGCGTTTTATTTATTTTAACACCCAGGAAGGTCTTGAGCGCTGCTCCTGATTCGTTTTAAGTCATTGTGCTCTAGTCGTATCAGAGTGGAAGTAAGATGTCTTCGAGTCCAATAAAGATGTCTTTGAGTCCTACTAAAATGTCTTTGAGTCCTAGTAAGATGTCTTCGAGTCCAATAAAGATGTCTTTGAGTCCAAATAAGATGTCTTTTAGTCCAATAAACATGTCTTTGAGTCCAAATAAGATGTCTTTTAGTCCAATAAACATGTCTTTGAGTCCAAATAAGATGTCTTTAGTCCAAAATAAGATGTCTTTGAGTCCAAATAAGATTTGCTCGTCGAATTTTGAAGTCATTCTTACATTTCCTTTACGAAGTTAAAAAAAAATCCTCAGCATTATTTGGTAAATATCTTAAAATTTCAAATTTTAACATCCTTAATAAAAACGGACTTTTAATATTATTTACTTAACAATAAAATACATATTTTAAATAATGTACTTAATGTAATTGAAACTTATATTTCATTTTTAAGGCTTACCATGCATGGCTATGAATAGTTTTCATTCAACTTCTGTTAAGTTGAACACTTTATAATGAACATTCTTTTACAGATATTAATCAACATCTTTTGTATACATGAACGTTGTTGAATCATGGTTGAATCAAGTTAGCAAACAAATACATGGTATTTTAAATGGAACAACAAGTCACACAATTTATTAAGTTCATTAACGAAATGATTTGGCGTAATTAATATTGTTTCGTAAGTAAAAAATGATAAAATTCTAAAACAATACGTTAAAAAAATATTTTCTGAAATGATGTTCTAATAATTTTCTTGTTTGCTGAAGCCTGGCCTGCATTAGACTAAGTGATTTAACAATAGCACTCCCATTGTTTCTCCGTTTCGTCACAGGCTGATAATGATAACAGTCAACACAGCGATGACAAAGTCAATAACCATTATTAAATCAAGCAGTAAGAACACGGCAAACTTTGGGCTCTACGGTTCTCAAAGTTCATTGTATGACGCAATGACATTGGGATACCGGACAAAAAAAATCCCAATTGAAATGTGTTAGTCAGAGATAAGTGGCTTGAACTATTAAACACTATCAATACGGGGGCACAAGATACTTAAGAGCATCAGCTTACAAAGGGAGGTTCATATCTACTGATTACACAATTTATAGATCAATCTGAAATTCCATGTGCTTGGACCAATCACACTCTTCTCTTAGAAGAATTTCTTCTTCTCTGTGTATCTCACGCACACACTCTCTCACTCTCTCTGAAGTACAATATACATCTGTTTATATATATATACTTTAAAGTGTAATTTTAAGTCTACCCCTACCTGCCTTCTGAAAAAAAAAAGATTGCACGATAGACTTAAAAAGAAAAAAGAGAGAAACATGGGAAAAATAGGAAAGAAGAGAATGTGTCATTCCTTTAGACCAAACTATCTAACCATTTTATCACAATATGTTTTTATGATTTCAGTCATTTATCACTTAGAATCTCAACAGATCAAGAGACGAACGGAGGTTTTATCATGTTATTATGTGAAAAGTGCATCGCTTTTTGTTGTCAACACCAATAATAATGGCATAAAAACACGAAAAACACGAGAAATGGATACATCGTTAGAAAATCTTCATGGCTTCTTTAAAGTAGTTTATTTTAAACTAGTCGACCGGCGGCGTAGCAACCTAATGCAACCTAAGCAACCGCAGTGGGCCCTGCACTTTCATAGGACCCGCGCTAATTCTAGGTGTAAATTATTAAATTTTATAACTTATAACAGATTTCCCGCGGCCTCCTGATTTACCAGGAGCTCCTGGAAATCTCCTGAAATTGCAAAATATACGAAAAAGTCCTGGAAATCTCCAGAAATTAATAAAATCTTTTGAAAACTCATACAAATCTCCAGAAATATATAGACAAAAATTGTTATTTTGGTTGTCATTCAATATGGAAAACGCAAATCCTACGCGCGATAAAAAAAAACACAGAATTATCAGGTAGTTGTGGAATCTGGTTAAAGAAGCTGCTTGCGCCTCAAACTAAGGAAGAATTACTTAAGGTAAACAATTCTCTTAGATAGATTGAAACATTTGGTAATTCTTGCTATTGAGCGTGATCTATGTAGTGACGGGTGAATACAGTGTAGATTACTTGTTCTCTTTCCATTATTTCTTGGTCACAATGGTTAAGTCCGGCCCTGCTATTTATATATAGTTAGTCCATCTGGTTCGATGATGACCACTTTGTCATCCAGGGGGCTGAGGGCTTTGCTTTAGGGTTTTATGCCTACTCATGTGGCTGGTGAGATCTATGTGAGCCTGGAATGTTCGGCTGCACACTGGGCAGATTATTCCAGCTGGAGCTAGTGTCGTTGGCCTTGCTTTTCTTCTCTAGCGTTTTTCTTCTGCCAGCGTTGTTCTCTTTTCCTCAGCAACCTGTGCGTCAGTTTTCACAGCGCGACGCCATGATGCTTTGTCATGTGCCTCTGTCTCCCACGTGGCTGGGTCTATGCTGAACGCCTTCAAAGAAGCTTTGAGGGTGTCCCTGAAGCGCTTTCTTTGACCACCTTGCGAGCGCTTTCCTTCGCTTTGTTGGCCATACAAGAGTCGTTTAGGGATGCGGTGGTCTTCCATTCTGCAGACGTGTCCTGCCCATCGCAGCTGGGACTGCATCAGGATTGTGTGGATGCTTTGCAGACCCGCTCTTCGAAGGACTTCAGTATCTAGTATTTTGTCTTGCCATTTGCCATTCAGTATTTTTCTTAGACATGTCATGTGGAAGTGGTTCAGTTTCTTTGCATGTTTTCTGTACACTATCCACGTTTCTGTAGCATAACTTTGTACAAAACTTTGTGAGCCTTTTTTGATATCCAACCAGTCCTGGCAAACACACTAACCAGTTAGATCCCTCTAATTCTAAACATCTTGGTGCAAATGCGTTTATGATGGTTTCTCCTCCAGCCTTTAGAAGCTCATCAGGAATGTTGTTAACTCCGGCTGATTGTCCCCTTTTGTGTGCTTTCACCGCAACAAAAATATTGAGGCAGGGGCGAAGCTAGGAATTTTCCATCGTTTGGGGGCATGGGGGGGGGGGGTTTGAACTCTTTGGGTGCTACTGCATTTTGCGTAAAATTTAATTTTTAATGTAAAAAACACTCATTTGGGGGTCTTCTCAAGTGGGGGCCTTGGGGGATTTTCAAATTCTCCCCCCTCCTCCCCCACCCTAGCTACGCCACTGAATTGGGGACTGGTTTAAAAACAACTGTTGGAGTAAGACACGGCTGCTTTCTTTCAATTTCTTCCTTGAAAGGGTAATGTAGAAAACGTTCGGTTTCTATGAAGTTTTTGTTAGCAGTGGAGGTAGTAAAATTACTAACTTAGGTTTTGCGGACGACATAGAGGTTCTAGCAGGGACAGAAAAAGAATTAGCTAACTTAATGATGCGCATAGGCAAGACTTCCGCAGCATATGATATGCAAATCAATGCCAAAAAAAAACTCACACTCATAGCCATATGTTATTATGCACAATAGCCAACTGGACTTTAAAAGGGACATCAGCATTGGTGTCGAACAGCTGACAAGTGTCAGTAGCTTTAAATATATTGGAGCTATTGTCTCAGATGAGGGAATCAAACCTGAATATCCGGCCAGAATTGCACAGTCCACAACAGCTATTGCGAAAACTCAAAACAATCTGGATAGACAAAGGCATAACCACTAAAAATCTAACTAAAATCAGATTGCGCTCCCTGGTCACGTCCAGATGCTTGCGAATCTTGGACGCTGACTGCAGATCTCGAGAAGAAGATTCTAGCAATGAAACTAAGATGCTACAGAAAGATCCTAGGTATCATTAACAACAGTGGCTCCCAAACTTTTTTGTCTCGTAGACCCCTTGTCATGTTTTCTGGTTTTAGGTAGACCCCCCCTGCTTAACTTGTATTTTTTTTTAGCAAATTTATCAGCTCCATATTTTAAAAACTAATTTCTAACTCTATTTAGTCTAGAGTGAAAAGTAATTTAAAGCTACATTTTAAGTTATAGATCTAGAGATCTATCTTTTTCTATTGATAAAATTCAAATTTAAACCAATTAAAATAACAATTAATATGTATTACTGAAATCATCAAACACACTGGAAATTATTTTTTTTGCTGGCCTCTCTTCTGTTGCTACCGATACTATGTTTCATATAAGAATTTGTTGTTCTATCTATACAATTGTCCTTCAAACATTAAATAGTAATAAATTAATCTATTAAATAGCCTTAGATATTATTGTACAAGTTTTTGAAAAGAGCAGCTTCTATTGTATTTCTTGATCTTTTATGTGTGGCTCAAATATTGAGTTCGCGGACTGTTTTCACTAAAAGGGGCAAAGGCGAGTAACTGTCGCCTAAACCAGTCAGCTTCGAACAGGAGCGGTTCAATAGACTTGCTACCCACCTAGGAGAATTGTGAATTAAACTCTGAATTAAAACCTCTGCTGCCTTGCTGCTATATCCAATCACAGAAAAGGTTTAGGGCAGTGATGCCCAAAATACGGCCCGCGGGCCAGATCCGGCCCGCGATGCGGTTCCATCCGGCCCGCCGAAATGTCGGCACAGAGTGTAGAAAATCAGCTACCCTCCCCCCCCTCCTAAAGAAAAGGTTGAAAAAAGTCTCTTTACCTACGTTAGTGCCTTCAATTTTTCTCCCTTTGATTGGTGCCATGACTAACATTTGTGCGTTTATGAGATTGGACTTTTAATGTTGAATGTAGGTTTTTACTTTTTTGGCAGAGCATAATAATAAGCCAATATATTTGAGTTGTAAATAAAGTGTGGCTGTTTAAAACAAAAAGAAGCGCCATTATAAAACAAATTTGACGTCATTTGAATAAAAAGATTGTTAAACTACGTCTAGAGATTGGAAGATTAATGTTAATATTTTCCCAAAAGAGTCAAGAATATGAGTCGTTGGTAAAGCTAGCTACACTGTTGCTCATATTTTTAGTAGAGAAATGAAGCTGTTTTCTGACGCATGAAAAAAAAAGATACTATCCCATTAATGAATGTAAGTGCTAGATCCACGGGCTTCTAATGAAATAGTTTCAGGTCAATTTCATTTCGTTTTTGTACCTTTCCTTTACCTGGCCCGCGACATCAGTGTCGGAAATTAAAATGGCCCGTAGGTCGATTTATGTTGGGCATCACTGGTTTAGGGAATCAACCCTGAGGAAAAATCATAAGCCGCCAACCCCTAGGCAGTTTGCAGCACACAGCGCTATTATCTGTTTGAGTTGATCCCAGACTGTATATGGCATCTACAAAAAATTACACAAGAAGCTTTTATAAATAATGCCATCGATGTGTCCTTGAACTGTATTGTTGCTTAAAGAAATTATTTTCGTAATATCAGATGTAGTTCTGTGTAAAACAGGTTTAAACTAATTTCAAGGGCGGGTGAAATCCATGTTTTCATATTTGGCTATAAGTAAAACCACTTAATTCTTTATATGATGTTGAAGAGAGATTTTGTGGGTCTATTCTGAACTTTATCTTTGAGTGTTCGAAAATTTTTCAAATCTTTATTCTCATGATGGTCTTGTTTCAAATGATCCTCCAGCGTAATTAGTTTTATACCGTCATATATAGTCACTTAGACAACCGTTTGTTTGACAATTGTTTGACAAGGAAGCAATAAATTCCAATTTTCAATAATCAACACTGTACACTCTACATTTCTTTTTGTTAAACCAAAGTTACATGTAGACAAAATTAAGCTAGTTAAATAAGTATTGAAATGAAATGCAACACTTTTAGCAGAATAAATATTTAAAGGATTAACTAAGGTACAAATCGTATTTTAATGTATGAAATAATTACATTAGTGGGATGTGAACATTAAAGTCACAACCTGTGAAATCCATTATTGTAGACCCCTGTGGACATCTGATAGACCCCCAATTTGAAATTCTTTGTAGACTCATGGGGGTCTATATAGACCACTTTGGGAATCACTGATTTATAAAGATCGATGGGAAGACAACATATAAGAATGAACAGGCATGTTTTGAAGGAAATTCTTTCCATGGCTAAAGACAGAGAGGAATGGAGAAAGACGGTCAACAGATCTTGTGTGGTGCCCCATCGGTTTAACAGAGTATGGGATAGGGAAAGGTGAATTATATGATCAACAATAACTACAGCAAAAACACACACACACACACAAAGTCAAAAGTTTGTGGATATAATCATTTTACTGTAGCAAATATGCAACATTAAACAACTATTTTGAAATGAATGTCTCAACTCGGAAATGTTATAATCTATTTTACTGTTTGGTGACATCTTCAAGTGACTATGTTGCTACATTTAGGCCGTCTCGTTATTAATATGCAATACAAAAATTAAAAACATCCTATTTTGTCAGTTAATATTTCGACCATTAAAAAAAAAAAGAAAATGAAAATATTCATTGTTGTTTTACTTGTGTAACTCTGCATTGAAGATGCAACCGTATCACATATCTGTTGCTTGAACCAATGAATCATGCTACATGCTACATATATAAAGGCAACACTAGGTAGCATATTTTTAAAGAGAGAAAACGGTGAATCAAATATAGAAAAACATCCAAAATATAGTTTAAAATTCTAAGGGGAAAAACTCCGAATTTGCAATTTTACCTCTCAATAATGTAGAAGTTATTTCCCTTATTCGCTATCAAACAACGTAATTCATTACCAATAATTAATTGACTAATTGGTTAATTTTTTTTATTCATATTCTGTTGCGTACTATAAATATTTTTTTAATGTTTCAACTTGATCCGAGAATGGGTGTGGGAGAAATAACGTCATCAATTATTTAGGGGACGAAACGCTACATATTTAGCCGCATATGTGTATACTGAAGGATTAATTTCCTTTGTTGGTATAAACAATAATTAATATCCAGTATTTAATTGACTCACTGGTTAAAACTTTTTATTGTTTCATGTATTTGTCTATCCGAATGAATAGTGCAGTTTCAACTTGATTTTATAATGGGCTTTGAGAGAAATAACGTGTACACACTTTGTTACCATACAGACAGAGTGAGTTGATATTAGTTTTGTAAATGAAAGACCCTCAGATTAGACAAATCCGCCTAGTGGCAACAGATAACCAGGTGAAAAATCTTCCCGACCATCCAAATATTCATTTAAAATAATAATAATCTTTTTGGTCGGAAATCTTTTGATCGTCCCGTACTTTGCCATTCAAAGGCCATGCTCATGAAGGACTTAGAATTTTCCCACACATTTTACCCACATCAGTCTTTTTTTTTATTTGACGTTGTTGTCACTAGTATCTTTATTCAGAGAAAACAACATTTTAAAATGGCTTCTGAAGTTTCTGTTCATGGCGACGTAGATCACAAAGTTAGCGCTGCTGTTGATGCAAAAAGCCAGTTGTGTGCAAAGCTCAACTACCGCGCCTGTGTCCGACTCCCAGGTGTCTCTGTTCAGAATGATGGCCGGCAGACTGCAGGAGGTGACCACGACAGCGTAGAAGGCACACATGACCAAGAGCATTAGAGTAGTTTGGGAGATCAAGCTCATTCTTGTGTTTCTCTTGTCTCTGTTTCCCTGTCCCCTGAGGCCTAGAATATTGAAAGCAGAGTCGTTTCTTTTCTTATCTACCTTTAAGTGCCCAGGCTTTAAAGTCACTTGACCGCTTTGCAGAGTACTGGTTTTGTTGCCTAAGTTATTGTTCTCTTGCAAGACTTCAGTTCTAGAATCCATTCGACTCAAGTTCATTCTAGGTTTACAGTTAGGAAATGTAACAATTTGAAATAAAGTTTGTTTCCTAGCTATTTGAATCTTAGCTCCGACTGCCATACACAGGATACTGACAAATATAACGGGAATAGGTCCACTTACCATAAAGAAGAAGCCAGATATGGTCTTATAAACATCTGGCCGGTTCAACATTAAGTCGGACCTCATAATATAACCCACACTTTTGTTGTTCACAGGGTCCAGGACGTATTCGAAACGAAATAGCAGCAGAAAGTATATGTTTACAGGTATCCAGGAAATAAACAATATGGCCACAGCGACCTTAGCGCGCCGACAAGTTACCAGGCTTTTTAAATGAAGCGGAAAATAAACTGCAATAAATCTTTCCAAAGAAACAAAAGCCGGAAGTATCATGGACATAAACTTCCCATCCACTTCCATGCCGTTGCAGAACGCGTGCAGGGCGTACAGAGTCATCGATGTGCTATGGGATAAGTAAAATCCGATTCTACCAGTTCTGTCGTAAATGATTTTTGCGACATTGTTGACTCCGACGAGGAAGATCGTATCTGAAACAGCCAGAGCTAGTATGAAGATGTTGTAGCTTCTTTTGAAACCTTGACGTCTGAGGACACAGGCAGTAAGAACATTCCCTACAATCCCCAGCAAAGATATGGCTGGGATGGCCACAAACGTTAGTATGTAGATGAGGGTTTGGACTGTTGCATTGGAGCTACTGAATCTTGTGTAGTAAAAATACTTTGCATCGGGTGTCCACAGTGACAGGGTGACATTCGCCTCTAACGACATTTTCATGATGGTTTAGTAGAGACAAGGAGTTCAATATGTACGTGTACTTGAGATGATTGAGTTATTGAACCATTGCCTTGGCGTTTGCTGTTAGGATAGAATTATAGATTATATACTCTTTAAAGAAACAGTTATTCAAGCGTATTCAAAGTCTTTGGTAGAATGTCTGGAACACCATGAACCAAACATAAGTGAGAACTATTTAATTTGTCACACATTCTTCACATACTTAGAATTAAAAGGACAGAAAGAAGAAGAGAAGACCAGAACACCAGAGAGAAACGAGAGAGAGAGAGAGAGAGACGGACAGACAGAGACAGAGAAAGAGAGAGAGTATGTGTGTGAGAGAGAGAGAGAGAGAGAGATTGAAATAATGCTTAGGTGCTTATTACCACATGGAATCACATTGGGTCTACTTTGCTCGCTCATGACAGTAAGTTATGTTAGGGCTACCTCCTCCTAATGGTGTGCTATTAAAATAAATATTCAACTAATCCACAAGTTCGGAGGATATGTGATCTTTTTTTTTGTAGTACAATCTTTGTGAGTGAGATAAACTCAAATATGCTAAATTATGACCATCAAAGTGTAGATTACATGTAAAATTGTCTGTGTTCTCAGTTCTCATAGTTAAAGTAGTAGACAGATCTGTATATTGACAGATTATGAATGAAGACTCAAATAAGCAGCAGGGCTCCATTTAATAAATTATATTATTTTGCCCCTCTGGAAAATACGATTTTTAACACAGTGTTATACAGACATATCTAGACTGATGATATTTTGGTTTAAAAAAAAGAAATAAAAACTACATTATGTTCCAATAATATTCACAATCATATTTTGTGATAAAAATATGCCCTTTTGGGAATCGAACCCGAGCCTTATTAGTGCGACCTTCTATCAGCTTAACAAACCAGTCATACTACTATGTCTGAAAATTTAGTCTGAAATTTGAGTTATTGATTTGTGCTGTTGATCAGCTTCCATTGTTTGACTTTTGACTTTGCGATCTACAATGCAGAGAATGTGAAGGTTATCTGATTCTATGACCGACAGTTAACTAGGGTGTCATGTGGCCAGCTCAACAACCAACTTTCCACTACTAATGTCAGGTAACCCATCGCAGTTGGGTGGACTCAGGG
Source organism: Biomphalaria glabrata (assembly GCF_947242115.1). Taxonomy (NCBI): domain Eukaryota; kingdom Metazoa; phylum Mollusca; class Gastropoda; family Planorbidae; genus Biomphalaria; species Biomphalaria glabrata. The sequence continues at coordinate 18,885,799 of NC_074719.1, forward strand.
ACGTACTTAACTCTTTTTCTCCGTAATTATTTTTTCCACGTTTTGAAGGAATTCTTCTTTTTGTCCGTTACTATTTCACTCCCCTGTTCTGATTAAGCTTCAATAACTTTGTTGTTAGTGATCAGAAAATGTTTCATTTGGTATAGAATAAAAGGGAAATTCATGCTCTTTTTATATAACAAAAGTTCAAGTTTATAAATTTAAAGATTGAATTAATTGAATGAGGTGAAATCAATGATGTTATCGTCAATTAGGAGAGAAAGAGTTAACATCCTGAAATGAAATATCCAAGTCTTCACCGATATTCAAACCTGAGACCTCTCAATTCAAAAACCAAGCACCTTACCCCTCAGCCACCACGCTCTGACTCTGATTAAAGTGTGAGCTAAAAGTGTGATCTAGATGTTTGAGCTAAAAGTGTGAGCTAAAGTATGAGCTAAAAGTGTGAATTGAAAGAAAAACTTAACCCTAGGTACATTTGAGTAGACATGCTTTAATTTTGCTAATTATTTAAACAAATTCTATTCCTAAACTTATGAGTTGTAGTAGTTTATCCAATTAGAAAAAAAATGACCTTCTAACCAGGTTGAATAAACTTAGCATGAGCTATATTATGGCGTTATCTTTTTAGTTTAATTATGTTCAATATGCCTCCCACAGGTCTCTGAATAATATTCATTTGAAATTCAAAGTTCAGAAAGACAACCGTTATTTAAACGAAACAAACACTAAGCTTACTATGTGGATAAGACTGCCAACTCTTTCACTGACACTGTACAAACAATGGTGTCACTAATAGCCTATTATTATACAGTTATTACATAGTGTTTCTACACGTGACTTTGTTTAAATTCGCCATTTTCGCTCATCAAAAGACTGTTAAAAATTTCTCCTGTATGGAAAGAAAACATCTCTAGATGTACTGTTAATTGTTTTCTTGTTTACACGGCAACATTAGCAGAGTTCTCTTTCATTTCTAACTTGAATTCAGTCAGACGAGAATACAGTGCAACTTTTTAACGTTAGCCCGATGTTTACATTGAACAAACATATCACTCACAAGATTGGTTTCAGTTTTCACGGAATGTTTGCTAGGCGTTGAAATCGATTATCAAATTCCGTGTGTATGTAACAATCTGTTTACAATGCATTTTTTTTCTTGAGTAAACTTGTTAACAGTGACATGAAGGGTCTTGGTTTCAATCTCAAGCCTCCGTGTTATACATTAATGAATTCTTCCCAATTTTACTTTTACCTGAGAATCCCCTAACCAGAACCAGTTTTGTATTTTGTAAGCATTTTGAAAACGTTTAATCAACAAAAAACATGTGATGCGCGATGAGCTCATTTTTGGAAGAAATTATTTGCCACCTTGGAATTCTGACAAAGGAAACAGCCTAGCGACTATTTTTTCTATATATAAACTCTATAGCTTTAAACTAAATAAGAAGATCCTAGATAATTTTTACGGCGCGACTATGCAAAATCTGCTAACATACGGAATAACATCTAAACAGTTACGCTGCCTAAAAAACATTATTAAAAGGGCATCAAAAAATCACACGCACATTACCATATTTAAAGGAACGTTTTGAGCAGAAATGTCTAAGAAAAATCGGAAAATTCTTGGAAGACAACAGCCACCTGGTCCAACATAACTATGTCAAGTCGTCACGAAGTGGGCGACTGCTGTCAATAAAGACAAGAACAGAGTGGTACAAAAACTCGTTGGTACCTTACTTGGTTAGACTTTATTAACACCACCCTTTGATGAAAAAACATGAAAAGGACCAAGATGCCTGTGTGTAGTCGCTGAATGAACTCTTTATATTGTGTCTGTTCTATTTTTGTGTATGTTTCTGTTGTGTTGTCTGTATATGAGAAAAGAGTCCTTGCAATCACAACAAATCTCCATAAGGATCAATAAAGCAGTCTTAGTCTTAGTCTTGAAAACATCTTAAATATTTCCCCCCCCCCTTACATCTCTAACATTCAAAAATCTCGAAAAAGAAAGCTAGGACAAAATTGTACAAATGCTCCTGCTTCCCTAGTGCTATTAGAGCATGGAATGGGTTGCCTGAGTCAGCCAGGAAAACCAATGGCAGAATGTAAGGCGTTGATTGACATGCATGACTAGATAGACCAAGAGGACGTAATCATTTTTATTTAAACTGTATTTTATAAGATAAGAGTAAAACAAGAAAACAATGTGTGCCACTTCGTATTTCTAATAATGTGCACAAGAATTCCCAATTTACACGAGATGCTTTACAATCGTGTTTTCAAAATAATATTTTTATATATGTACACAAAACATACATTTTTAGTTTTAAAAGACTGCACATTAGAAACTATTTCAACAGATTCTCAAATTCACCACTGCTTAGTTTTTTTATTACATTATTCGACATCATAAAACCAACTACTTGTTAAAACATGGCTGCTCTAAAAATCAAAACAATGTGCAATTGGACTGTAGAGACCAAAACAAACTAAAATGCAATATAATGCTAAATGCAATTAAAAATATATGATTATTGAGATTGAGGAGGAATGCAGTATTTCTCACGTGGAGTCCTAGCTGTGACCAACACATTTTGCAACGACTAGCACAGACATAACCGTTGTCCGTCGGTGGTAATGGAAATGTACATAGTGAATGTTACGAAGCAGAATGGCTAAGAACTTTTTTAAGTTGCTGTTTTTATCATGTGATATTCAACTCCAGTAACTGCTAACTCAAGATAATTCGAATTAAGCAATGAAAGTAAGTTTGAAATAACTGAGAGCACGTCACGTTAAAACATCATCGTCACACCTTTCTTTAAACTATGATCTAATAAGTATTACCGTCTGTTTCCCATAATGCAATGTCTCCCGAACTGCGAAGCCTTTTCGAGATTTGCTGTCAAGGGCGGAGAAAAGGCGTTTGTAATTTTTTTTCAAGAACAAATCTGCTTTATTTGTATTCTAAGTAACTTCATATTTCAAAAGCTACGCTGATAATGATAGTATTATCATTGTTTAAAAAATAATAAAAAAATAATTATTAAGAACTACTTCATCTTCTATGTAAGACATTTTAAATCTATACCGTGTAATGTACGTCTCTCTGCTTTAGCGTGACATTAACAGGTCTGATTTAAGACGTCTTGATTAACACGAATATGATCTTACGACGATTAGGCTCATTACAGACACATTTCAATGTCATTTAAATTTTATTATTGCATCACATCCTCTTTTTTATTTTACTTGATCTGAGTGTTGTTGTTTTTTACTTGCATAAGTAGTGCTTTCTAGACCCCAGGTGAATGCATCTCTGCATCTCAGAATACAAAGTGTTTCTAAAAATTGAGATTTGCAAATATTGGAGTAATTTACACTGCTGTCTATTTCGACCCTGCTTAAAAACACTTGATAATAATTAAACATTCTCTCTCTCCTTGCCTGCCATTATCTAATAACATACAGTAACACAGATTCATTTATATTCAATCTTATTCTATAAATCTAGATTTACAATATACCACCGACTTATGAAGAAAACAAAAGACGTGGTGACATCTATACTTTTGAAAAACATTTTCACTTAGCTCTCGCTTTACTGATTCAAGTCTGCTGTGTTAATGGTATATTTTGCAATTACAGGAGATTTACAGGAGCCCCTGGAAAATCAGGAAGCTGCAGAAACCCTGACATTTTATATAACTTATAATGTTTTAATTTGATAATTTACACCTAGAATTAGCGCAGGGTCTATGAAAGTGTGGGCCCAATGCGACCGCAAATGTTGCAGTGGCCTAAGTCCTAAGAATAGTGGTTACATATTAGATCTCTTAGCTGAATCCATAAATGCACTGATATGCTAAACAAAATATTTGAAAAGCCTTTCGTCGACTTTGGTGAGTAGCCTACTGCAAATACATTTGATTGTTTTAACGACTAGCCTAAAAATGTACTCTAGGTCCAGGTAGCTAAACTCTGGGCGGGAAAGTGAAACAATTAATACATTCTTTTAATTATAATGCATATTTTTAAAAAGTTATTTGTCTGCTTACTAATGTGAAGGATATTCTTTTTTTTTAAAGAGAATATTTACAATAAACCACTAAACATAATGAAATATAAATATAAGATTAAGTGCCATGAACAACTTCTGCATTTGACAAGCAACTGGATTGTATTGAGATCTCTTCAGTTGTTTCTTTCAGTGGTCATATGATGCTTGCTGTATTCCTCTATGACATCTCTGCCAATGCGCGATAAAGAACTTAAGAAGTCCGGCGAACAAGAGATTTATCTGCATTAGGTGTGGCCAGAAATGCAGGTCGTAACTGGGCCTGTGCAGTCACGTGACATACTTCACTCATCACTAATCTTCGTAATAAAAGACATAAAAGTCTTTTTTTTATGTTTGTAGTATTCTAAAACTTTCAAGATGTGTAATCAGAAGCCACGTCACGGCACGTGTTTCTTTAACGTTGAAACCTTGAAAGATGTAAGTGTAATTAGCTGTAAGGTGAGACGCTGGCTACTGTTTAATGTTGAAGGGAAATCATTTCCTTTGATGAAAAGCTAAAACTTGTAGAGAACACCGAGCATATTGTTGGAGCTTAAATTTGTAGCAAGTTACCAGGTCTATGCTTTTTCTGCAATGCGCTTTTGAACTTTGGAAAATAAAATCATGAAAATCAGTTGTAGGTGCGGTTCTTTAAAAGTGTTTCTATAATGAAGTCTCGTGAAGGCTGCATGTAATTAACTCGCTAAGTTTTTGGTCTATGACGACATTTCTTACGTGCAATAGATGGGACAAACTTCATACAATCCAGAGAGCGTCACGATAAGATGAAGTCATCTTTTTTTTCCTTTACTTTTCTCTCTGCTAACTATTCTTAAAAAAAACGCAAAACTAAAGCTCATATTACATCATACTACATCATAGGAGTTCGGAAGAACCTTCCTTCAGCGAACAGTACCCGTAAAAAGAAAAAAAGCCGACAGAAAAAGCGACTGGAAGACAACATAAATGAACGGACGGACCTGCCATTGAAAGAGGTTCTCTACAAGGCAAAAGGCAGAGATGAATTGAGAAAGACGGTCAACAAATCTTATGTGGTGCCCCAAAGGTCCATCAGATTAAGGGAGAGGTGTGGTTTTGAACACACAATAGAGCAGACAAACCAAAGTGGGACAAGTTCTTCAATGAAATCTTTTAGCGCACCTGCTTTCGGGAACAAAATAACAAATTTGACTACAACCAAAGATACATGCATTCCAAGAGAAGTACTAGTCCAGGGCGGTACTGCCGTGTGCTTTGTCCCAGGACCATTAGCACACTAGCCACTTCTAGATATGTAAAGAGCACAATATCAACAAGACAGTACTGCCGTGTGCTTTTTCCCAGGACCTTTAGCACACTAGCCACTTCTAGATATGTAAAGAGCACAAGATCAACAAGACGGTACTGCCGTATGCTTTGTCCCAGGACCATTAGCACACTAGCCACCTCTAGATATGTAAAGAGCACAAGATCAACAAGACGGTACTGCCGTATGCTTTGTCCCAGGACCATTAGCACACTAGCCACCTCTAGATATGTAAAGAGCACAAGATCAACAAGACGGTACTGCAACTTGCGCAAAATATCAACCAATAGGTTTCTTTGTAACATAAACAACATTTTGTGTAGACATGAAGTCTCAGCGGTCAACTAAATATTTGTTTTTCGACACAGAGAAAATCAGTATTTTTATTTTCTAATTTTGTTAGACCTACCTTACACTTCATAATAGATTCATTCTTGTAGTTTCAGATAATTGTACATAAAACTTTCAGAGCCATATAGAGGAATTGTGACAACTGAGATCTCTTTTTGTCCTGTCGGGAGAAGCAGAAACTTATTCTATCACTTTGAGACGTCCAAAAGCGATGTCAACTTGTCATAATATAGGGTTTCATTGGAAAACATGTCTCTTTTAAATAAACAAATCTAATGTATTTTCTTTGATACAGTTTCATGATTTGTTTGGATGTCTACACATCAAGTGCAAATAATAAACATTGTAAGTCATCATACACACAGGACATTGTATTAGTGACAAATATTTATATTGTAGGAAACAAAGTACGTTTTTTTTGGTTAATACAAGTTACTGTCCTCAGCACACACAACTAGAATAAGTTGATGTAACAATGTAATCAATTTCATGTAATTTATGATGGATAAAATTGATATCATCATAAATTACATGAAATTGATTTAATCACAAACTAGATCAAGTTGATTTAATCACAAGCTATATCAAGTTGATATAATCACTACTACATTAAGTTGATACCATCATCACTAGATCAAATTGATACCATCATCACCAGATCAAGTTGATACCATCATTACTAGATGAAGTTGATACCATGATCACTAGATCAAATTGATACCATCATCACCAGATCAAGTTGATACCATGATCACTAGATCAAATTGATACCATCATTACTAGATCAAGTTGATACCATGATCACTAGATCAAATTGATACCATCATTACTAGATCAAGTCGATATCATCACTAGATCAAGTTGATACTATCATCACTAGATCAAGTTGATACCATCATTACTAGATCAAGTTGATACCATCATTACTAGATCAAGTTGATACCATCATTACTAGATCAAATTGATACCATCATCACCAGATCAAGCTGATACCATCATCACTAGATCAAATTGATACCATAATCACTAGATCAAATTGATACCATCATCACTAAATCAAATTGATACCATAATCACTAGATCAAATTGATACCATAATCACTAAATCAAGTTGATACCATCATCACCAGATCAAGCTGATACCATCATTACTAAATCAAGTTGATACCATCATCACTAGATCAAATTGATACCATCATCACTAAATCAAGTTGATACCATCATCACTAGATCAAATTGATACCATCATCACTAAATCAAGTTTATACCATTATCACTAGATCAAATTGATACCATCATTACTAGATCAAGTTGATACCATCATCACTAAATCAAATTGATACCATCATCACTAGATCAAATTGATACCATAATCACTAGATCAAATTGATACCATCATCACTAAATCAAGTTGATACCATCATCACTAGATCAAATTGATACCATCATCACTAAATCAAGTTGATACCATCATCACTAAATCAAATTGATACCATCATTACTAGATCAAGCTGATACCATCATCACTAAATCAAATTGATACCATCATCACTAGATCAAATTGATACAATAATCACTAAATCAAATTGATACCATCATCACTAAATCAAGTTGATACCATCATCACTAGATCAAATTGATACCATAATCACTAGATCAAATTGATACCATCATCACCAGATCAAGCTGATACCATCATTACTAAATCAAGTTGATACCATCATCACTAGATCAAATTGATACCATCATTACTAGATCAAGTCTATATCATCATAACTAGATCATGTCGATACCATCATCACTAGATCAAGTCGATACCATCATCCCTAGATCAAGTCGATACCATCATCACTAGATCAAGTCGATACCATCATCACTAGATCAAGTCGATACCATCATTACTAGATCAAATTGATACCATCATCACTAGATCAAGTCGATACCATCATCACTAGATCAAGTCGATACCATCATCACTAGATCAAATTGATACCATCATCACTAGATCAAGTCGATACCATCATCACTAGATCAAGTCGATACCATCATCACTAGATCAAATTGATACCATCATCACTAGATCAAGTCGATACCATCATCACTAGATCAAGTCGATACCATCATCACTAGATCAAGTCGATACCATCATCACTAGATCAAATTGATACCATCATCACTAGATCAAGTTGATACCATCATCACTAGATCAAGTCGATACCATCATCACTAGATCAAGTTGATACCATCATCACTAGATCAAGTTGATACCATCATCACTAGATGAAGTTGATACCATGATCACTAGATCAAATTGATACCATCATTACTAGATCAAATTGATACCATCATTACTAGATCAAGTTGATACCATCATCACTAGATCAAGTCGATACCATCATCACTAGATCAAGTCGATACCATCATTACTAGATCAAGTCGATATCATCATCACTAGATCAAGTCGATATCATCAAGCTGTTATTATCGCCGCCAGCTAGTGATACTATTTTAATTCATAACTAACCACTAATATTTTTTTTTATTTTTTTTTATTAGCACATAACTTACAAATTTGTTATGGCTTGTAATTTATTTGTATAATACATTAAATTAACTTAATGCCAGAAAAAAATATAGTCACAATGTAGAAGAAAAATAAATGCATTTTATTATCATGTGATAAATCTATGAATTACAAAAACACAAATATATACATCATACCTTTTTAATAGAAATGGCAAGATTTAGTCCACAATGCAAGCACATCTCTAAACAAAACACACCCGCCTGTCTTCACAAGTAAAAAATAGAAAGACAAAATACACAGTCCAATGCATATACACAGTACACAAAATACACAGTCCAATGCATATGCACAGTACACAAAATACACTGTCCAATGCATATGCACAGTACACAAAATACACAGTCCAATGCATATGCACAGTACACAAAATACACAGTCCAATGCATATGCACAGTACACAAAATACACAGTCCAATACATATGCACAGTACACAAAATACACAGTCCAATGCATATGCACAATACACAAAATACACAGTCCAATGCATATGCACAGTACACAAAATACACAGTCCAATGCATATTCACAGTACACAAAATACACAGTTCAATGCATTTGCACAGTACACAAAATACACAGTTCAATGCATATTCACAGTACACAACAACGGAGTATGTTGTTTTGGTGTAGTTCTTTGCATATGAGAAATATTTCCCTTGTTAAACCACATCATTCCAAAGATCAGGTAGATAAGATTGGTCTACACTGGTCAATACTGATGACTTATAGTCACTTATAGTAATGGAGGCAATACAAGCGAAATATCCAGAATTATGTCTGACTATAAGTCAGAGACCAGTAAAACTTCTCAGCCACCAATCTCAAAATAAGTCTGAAACCAGACTAGGCAGACATCAAAGCTGGACCATAATCTGTGTGAGTCCAGAATAGGCAGACATTCAAAGCTGAGGTTCACTAGCATTAGAGCCAGGGTGTAAAGTTGGGATAGAATTCACGCCACTTTCTAGCAGGCGTCACTTTCTAGCAGGCGTCACTTTCTTGCAGACGCCACTTTCCAGCAGGCGCCACTTTCCAGCAGGCGTCACTTTCCTGCAGACGCCACTTTCCAGCAGACGCCACTTTCCAGCAGACGCCACTTTCTAGCAGGCGTCACTTTCCAGCAGGCGTCACTTTCCAGCAGGCGCCACTTTCCAGCACGCGCCACTTTCTAGCAGACGCCACTTTCTAGCAGGCGTCACTTTCCTGCAGACGCCACTTTCCAGCAGACGCCACTTTCTAGCAGGCGCCACTTTCCAGCAGGCGTCACTTTCCAGCAGGCGTCACTTTCTAGCAGACGCCACTTTCCAGCAGACGCCACTTTCCAGCAGGCGCCACTTTCCTGCAGACGCCACTTTCCAGCAGGCGTCACTTTCCAGCAGGCGTCACTTTCTAGCAGACGCCACTTTCCAGCAGACGCCACTTTCCAGCAGGCGCCACTTTCCATCAGGCGCCACTTTCCTGCAGACGCCACTTTCCAGCAGGCGCCACTTTCCAGCAGGCGTCACTTTCCTGCAGACGCCACTTTCCAGCAGACGCCACTTTCCAGCAGACGCCACTTTCTAGCAGGCGTCACTTTCTTGCAGACGCCACTTTCCAGCACACGCCACTTTCTAGCAGGCGTCACTTTCCTGCAGACGCCACTTTCCAGCAGACGCCACTTTCTAGCAGGCGCCACTTTCCAGCAGACGCCACTTTCTAGCAGGCGTCACTTTCTTGCAGACGCCACTTTCTAGCAGGCGTCACTTTCTTGCAGACGTCACTTTCTTGCAGACGCCACTTTCTTGCAAACGCCACTTTCTAGCAGGCGTCACTTTCTTGCAGACGCCACTTTCTAGCAGGCGTCACTTTCTAGCAGGCGTCACTTTCTTGCAGACGCCACTTTCCAGCAGACGCAACTTTCTAGCAGACGCCACTTTCTAGCAGACGCCACTATTGCTAGCAGCCCTTACTCGACTTTTTCTTTTCCTTTTTTGTTTGTTGCCATCTCACAAAGTTTATATTTGTGTTCAATGGATATATCCATGCACGTGTACACCACGATGTTCAAAACGAGGCTTCATGTTTCTCTAAATGTCTAGTTCACACAACGAATGGAAGAATTAGAGTCCTTGGGCATAGTTTATGTCACATTACATTAAGAGGAACAAACAATAGATACCCAAGAAAACATTCAATGGAAAGATTCGCCAAAACATAATTGATATAACAACAATTTAATACTATTATTACTACAACGAAAAAAATTAAATTGAGAAGTATAGTGGGAAAAGTTTATTTCTCCGAATGTGTATTGGTTGCTAAGAGATAACCCATGTAATATTGTTTCCCAAAAAGATGACCCATGTAATATTGTTTCCCAAAGAGATGACCCATGTAATATTGTTTCCCAAAGAGATGACCCATGTAATACTGTTTCCCAAAGAGATGACCCATGTAATAGTTTCCCAAAGAGATGACCCATGTAATATTGTTTCCCAAAGAGATGACCCATGTAATATCGTTTCCCAAAGAGATGACCCATGTAATATTGTTTCCCGTTAATTTTGTTTCTTAACTTGAATCATTGCTCAAAGTAAAGCCCCACTGCAATTGTTACTCATTTAAAAACAAATCATTTACTTCCTAATCAAACGTAGACCAGCTATTTCTTTAGTTCGTCCCAAGCCGTACGAATCAATTTGTAAAAGTTCAATCACTCACGTGAGTCACAGTTGAGTAGCACTGGTATATTAAACCGGAAACTTCCCATTAAAGAGCCTGTGTATGTGAACTCTATGTATACGGTCGTTACTAGCAACAAGTTAACAACACACTAACTCAGAGTTTATAGTAGTCAGTATAGAGACCTAGCAATAAGCACTTGGCTTAGACTGATAACGATTTTCCACTGTGCCAGAAATGAACAATTCACTTCATCAAGTGTGTATACGAACGCGTAAAACCTTGAAACGAATAAACACGTAAATGGTTAGATGTAGTCCTTAAGAATGAAATGTACACACACTTTGTGCTTCCTTTGCCAGAAGGTCAATACAACATGTTAGCATGTCAGCTCTCACCTCTCTTGGAATAAGATGTCCTTACATTACTAGAAGAACAGGTCTTGATCCTGTTATCAGAGGCGGCCTTTGGGGAGGACAAATGACATTTATGCTAGGACAAATTGCTCCTTCTATCCTAGTGCCATTAGAGCATAGAATTAGTTGCCTGAGCCAGCTAGGAAAACCAGTGTCTTGGAAGAATTCATGTCATTGCTTAACATGCATGGCTAGATGCTTGATGCGTAGGACGCAATCATCTTCTTTTTTGAAGTAACGTCTGTATTATATAAGATAAGATAAGCCGAAATGCCCTGCTTCTGAGATAGTTATGCGATATGAATATTCTCATTATACAAATATGCGGTCCTCTGCCACGCATTCTAATATGCTGCACCAGTACGCTAGTGACTGATATTCAGTATGTTGTATTCAAGCGAAGACCATTATCCTAAAAAAAGGAAATGTTACTCAATATTGATGAAGACTTCCGGGCAGCAGTTCCAATAACCATGAAAGATACTAGCATGATATTTTGGGTAAGAGTTAGGGTCAGACCCCGCATATGACATTTGCTCAGGCGCCTAGGTGCAGCTTATGTAGCCTCTGCAGTGACATTTGCTCATGCGCCTAGGTGCAGCTAATGTAGCCTCTGCAGTGATATTTGCTCAGGCGCCTAGGTGCAGCTAATGCAGCCTCTGCAGTGATATTAAAATTTGCTAAAGTTACTGGTGTCTAGAACCTAGCAACCATAAAAAAATTGTGTCTGAAAATCGTTTGTGTGTATCATCTTGGAATTTAAAGTATGAGTTAGTTCATTTCACATGCAGTGGCGAAGACTGTGTTATTTCACATGCAGTGGCGAAGACTGTGTTAAAGTCGAGTAATCATCACATTGTGGAAATCTCCTGAATTTTCTTTGGCGAAATTGACGTTGATTGCACTGTTGTCCACGGCAAGACCCAGGACAGTGTCCACTACTAGTTCGTTGCACTTGACATTTTGAGTAGTGAAGAAATTTATTGTCAAGCAACTAAAAAAAAAAAAAGAAAAGAAAAAAAAGTTAGATCTGAATGTCTACATGTGGACCCGAAGTGGTCCACCCAGGCAGGTAAAAAGGCAGGTTTTAATATTATCAGAATGAATTTATATCAAAGACAAATGACAGAAAATAAAGGAGGAAAAAAGGTTAACAGATCTCGTGTGGTGCCCCAGCGGTCCAGCAGACCAATGGATAGTTCAAATTCTATGCTAAGTTGACGTGAACCTGTCCTAACTGATGTCTTATAATGAATATCTAACTGATCTAATGGTTTTGCAAAAAGCCAATCTCTTATTCCTCAAGAATTAAACATTTCCGTAAAAGAAAAATATTTTTTTTTTCTTTGGTTAGGTGTTTCATTGTGGATCTGTAGATGCAGTTCACGCGATAATATGAAAAACTACTTATTAATTGTTGTTTTAAATTATGTCTGACTTATATGTATACTAAATAGATTGTTTGTCATTAAAAAAATATCATTTTTTTAATGTGTAAATATAGTACTTAGTATAACTGAACTTACATAACTTAACAATAAAAATAAAACAAAAATTTGACAAAAAATCTACAACCGTTTGTGTAAACGTATTAAATCTATGGCAAAAGGTAGTCTCCCCTAATAATGAGCTTAAGTGTTTGTTACTATTAATAGTGAATAGTTGTAAAAGTGGTGTATTTTATGAAAAAACTGCTTGAATAAGTAATTTAAAAAATTAGATTTTTCTCTATCAGAAAAGAAAAAAGTAGTCGTTGCATCAGAACTTTGAATTGTCTAAAATATTGTAATGTCGGATTTTCACTATCTTTCTAGTTTACGAGATCTAAACGGGACAGACGGATGGACAGACGGACGGACAGATAGGCCTCACAAAACTAATAGAATCTTTCCTCCTTCGGGGGCCGCTAAAAATCAATAAACTGTTTTTTAAAACACATACTTGTCTTGCGTGTTTATTGTTTTTGTATTTGAATGTCCATATCTTTGTGTAAAGTTATTTTATGTGAGTATATCTTTACATATGATCATAAAAGTATTGTATAGGCCTATTAGTATTGTTATATTAGTAATTTTCATATTGGTATTTATGTAGCATATTAAATTTGTAGTATAGAATATTCGTACACAAATACATATTTTTTACTAGTTTACACGTACATCTTGAAATATGTATCTTGATTAAAGCTGGCACACAAACTTTTTAAAACTCCGAATTTACGTTTTGAGGAGTAACAAGTGGTCCAGGGATTTTTATTTGCGTTGATGTTGCTATGTAAGTAGGCCTACAATATGTGTTTGTAATAACATTGAACATTCTCAACTCATCATTAACAGACTGTTAGTCGTATTGATATCGGTATTCCCCAATGTGGTGTGTTCTCGTAAAGCCATTGAACGAACTATGACACAGTTCGCTGATCTAGATCAGGGATCCCCAACTTTTTTCACTTGGGGGACATAACATTTCCGTAACGCGATTCTCAGTCCGCGTCCCCGCAATAATGGTGTAATCTAATGGGACTTAACCTCTGCGGATTCATTATGCACAATGAACAGGAGTGTGAAGGTGCCGGATATTATCTAGTTACGGTCCAAATATGGCCAGTGGGTCGTAGTTTGAGTATCACTGATCTAGACCACACTAACACTCCTAGATTTTTAAACTAATACATTTTCTAACTTGATTCTAGTTTTCTTCGACGTAAACAGTTTACTAGGGTGGAACGATTTCGTTTCCTCTTTGGTCATGATAAAATCAGGTATGATACAACGATAATAAGGTCGATGATGATCGAAATGTAAATGGATTCCGAGGCCGTATTTTTTTTAAGATTCACACTGAGGCTGAGAATTCTGAAGTGAAACTAAAATTAATTGGAGACTGAGAAATCATCTGTTAAGTTTAACGCTATTTTTTTTTTTAATTATAGAAGAAGATTCGGGGAAAAGGGGGTAGAGGTGCACATTTCTACACTTAGATTGCAAATCTAGCTCATCCATTTCTTAGTAAGAACATAGTCCTAGAGCTAAGAGCTAATTTTTTCATCCAAATCCGTTAGATATTATAGTCCCGGGCTGCTGATAAACAACTAAACCACTGAACTGTACTATATTTTTAACTAATAAAACTTGAAATAACTTCAATAAACTTCTTTTGTGAATAGAACTAAATACACATTTTATTACATTATAGATAAATGCACACACGTAGACTCCATAACACAATGATTGCATATATGATGAATGAAATAATTGATGGTATTGAGCGTATATTTATATCTTTTGCTTTATTTATATTATATATGCCCTTGGTGCATTTGGTGGGGAGAGGTTAAGGTGAATTTTTTCTGCTTTAAAACTCCTTAAAGTATCAGATTAAATATGCTTTTCAGTATACTGGTAGAAGAAGGATCTATTGCTTTAACACATTGGGGGGGGGGTTGAGTTGTTAAATTGAGTTAATTTGTTCGGAAATATTTGTATTATTATATCTTTATAGCACATTTAATCCACACAGATCTAATCCACACAGATCTAATCCACACAACGTAAACACAAGAGGAACTAATTGAGGCAAGCAGAGGAGATCCCTAAAAGGACCGCCTTTGTTACAGCAATGAAAGGATTCCGCAACACTTTTCACCCAAGGCTTATCCCTTTTCTCCAAAGATTATCACCAGATCTGACTCAACAAGATACGATTTCTTACATTTTGAAAGCGTTGTCTCTGACTTCACCGCGGACATCACAGTCGGCGTAGTCTGCTGATTTCTTCTCTTCCTCCGGAAGTTGGATGTACTTCTGAAGCTTCTTCTTCACTTCATCTATGGGAATTTCCTTTGGCGTTATATTTAAGGTTTTAATCTCATCGAAAATCGGATGAGTTCGCAAACATTGCTCCATGGCATTCTGAATGTCGTCCAGAACTTTCTGTGGCACTTGTGAGCTCGCTGCCATTCCAAGTCTACAACTGGAATAAAGTGTCTGGCACAGTGCATTGACAGCTCCAACGTCGGACTTGTCTTTCTTAGTTTTAGCCTTGTCACCGCATGCCATTGTTTGATTGATCATCCCGGTCAGTAGTTTGTCAATATGTACAGTGGCTATTTGAGAATGGCACGTGTTTGACACCAGCTTATGGATGGTTGACATGGTGGATTAGTGGAAATCCACTAGATTTCTGTGGAAAGTAAAAAGACAGTTTGTGCATAAAAGATTATTCTCAACATGTCTATATTTGCAAAACAATAAAAAAAAGGAGTTTGTGTAACACACACACACACTCAAAACAGAAACACTAAGGTGGCCCCTAAGGACCAGTCACATTCATGTATCGTTCTTGGGTGGCCTATATGGACTGGTCGAATTCATCTATTGGGCTACCGTTACGAAGACAAACCTAAATTGCGTTAATAGCATTGGATAGTTATGCCTTCACAAAATACTGATTTCGAATAACAGTCTGCTACATTATAATTTGTTTTCTTCAGTTTTATTTTGCATTTCTTTAAACTGTAAGTTAAATGAATAGTAATTCTTAAGAACAAGTATTTTGAGAAATCAATATGACATTTTCAATTATGTGTAAAATAATGCCTTTGTAGGGATCACCTGAATCAGAATGTAGAACTTAAAATGATAATTTAA
Source organism: Biomphalaria glabrata (assembly GCF_947242115.1). NCBI lineage: Eukaryota > Metazoa > Mollusca > Gastropoda > Planorbidae > Biomphalaria > Biomphalaria glabrata. The sequence goes on from NC_074719.1 coordinate 18,901,833, forward strand.
ATAAAATCAAAACAAAAACATAAATATCTACTTATTTTCATTTTCATAACGCTGGTTTCTCTCCCTGTAAGTAAACTTTTTATCTTCACCAGTCTGCAAACAACTAATTTAGGAGGCCTTATACCTCTACATTATTCTTAAGAATTGCTCTAATTGCATTATCAAAATGTTTTTTTTTTATGGAGTGAAAGCACCACTACCCATACATTAGCACATAACTGTGTCCGTGTGGACGGCTTAGACGTAGAATATTGTTTTATATTTTAAGGTATTTTTCTTATTTTGAATAAGGTTTACTAGTGTGTGCATACAAAATGCATACTTAACTATAAAACCATAATGGTTTGCTTTCAGAAGAGTAGAACTATTGGATCGAACATGACGACGGTGAAATCGAATGTTTGCATAACGATTTCTTTTTGAGACTTCAAAGTGACAGATCGTCGACTCAAAGACAGCAAAGAAAAAAACACAAAAACAACAAAAAACATAAAAATTGAGGACTTCATCTAAGTGGGCCGCTAGAAAATAGGCAAAGTTATTTTCAGGTACAAAATTAAATTTTAAAAATTAATAACAAAATTAATAGTTGCACTAATACTGTAAATGTTTTTTTGTTTTCTTCATTGCATATTTATTGTAGTCAATGACCACTTTATATTTCTATATGTGAACAGATTGATCTACACCAAAGCTTTATTAATGTATATAATAACATTTTTTTTGTAATTCGTAGGTTGTAAGACTACTTGAATAAAAGCTAATCTTTCTGCTATCAATGTGCCTGCCACACAAAGCTGTGATTTGATCAGCGCAAACAATTCGATATATGAGTGTGCGAATTCTGAATAAAGGCATTGAATTGATGATACGAACAACGCTGATCATGATGGTTTATATTAATTTTTTTTTTTATATATTTATGCTGCAAAAACTAATCTAATGTAGCAGTTCTAGTCAAGCAAGAGAACATCTCTGACACATTTACATATACATTTGTTTCCATACAGACCACTGAAAAGAACTAAATATTTCAGCTTTAATTTTGATAGCCGGATATACAATAAGCTGAAGTTAAGTCATTGAAAAAAATTCACAACACAAAACCATGTACAGATTAGAAACAAATTCTTTCTCAACTTACATATGAGTTTGTTACTGCACAAAGCCTGTTAGTTCCAGATCCACGGCTATCATAATAGTTATCTTATGTAAGTTCTTGATTTTTTAGTTAAAAACTCATCATATCGTCCATAAGTGAATCTTACTAGATATATCTATATACCTACTATTAGACAGAACTAGCCATAAAGCCCAAGGGTCAACGTCTAAGAGTAGATCTACGTTTTCTGTTCCTTTTTCCGGTGTCTAGTGGAAATAAGAAGTTTACATATTCCCAAGCTCTAAGAGCTTGACTTCCCGGAGAGTAGCCAGCAAGTCACAAATCACTCTAGCGTATCGGTTAGTGGCAGATTTCCAAAAAAACACACTAACTTTACTACAGTCACAGTTGAATAATGAGTTATTCTCTAGCGGTCTAGTAGACCTCCAAAATGAGATCTCAATACTTCCTGCCAGCTGGTAGATTTATTTCACTACACACTCATTCTCAATGAACTTGTTTTGATGACATACGGACACAGTTTCAAAGTAGGTTATCATGACGTTTTACCAGGGTCTGTACGCGACTCTATACCCAGCTAGCTCTTGAGTTGTTTTTTTTAAGTGTCTATATTTAGAGAGGGGAATCCCAGATCGTATTGAAGAAATAAATTTTACAGAACCTGGTGATGTTATCTATGACTATATATAACTTGGTTCTAACAATTTTATAATCAGTGCTACAAACTTATTGCACAGTTTGGGGATATTTCTCATTTGGTTGCATTTGCTTTCATAGTTGTTGTTTTTTAATGCGTAAATAAATGTATTTACTAAGATATTACCAATAGTTAATTAACTAATAGGTTATTTTTTTATTGACTCTTGTGTTGTCAGGTACAAGAAATAATTGTTCAAAGTTTCAGCTTGATCCGAGATTGGGTGTGGGAGAAAAAATGTGTACAAACTTTTTACCAGACAGACAAAATGAGTTATAAGTTTTGTAAAAATGAGGGAATATTTTATAATTACTTTATGTCTGTATGTCTGCTGTTCATGCTTTTTCAAAATGTAATACCTTTAAAAATATATTTGCTGTGATTAAAATTATCGTTTACCTAACTTACGACATGTGTTACCAGGCTAAGTAACCATTTTAGACCTTGCGATCTATATGGAATTTTTTTTATAGATAATGATATAAAGTACATCTGTTTTCTATGGCAGACGGATGACGAGGGTGTTATCTAACCTGCATAGCTTCTTTTACTTTCCCAATCTAATGTCAAGGTCAACAACGAGTTTCAAGCCCGATACCCCTCAGCTCGGAAGCCTAACGCTTTACCACTCAGCCACTGAGCTTGCCGTTCCCTGGGTATTTAATACTATAAATGATAATCTCCTTCTCAGTGGTGAGCACATTGTCACTTCCAATGAACTCTACTTTGTAACGTTCCTTACAATCAAGGCACAATGGCTGCATTGCAAGATGTTCTTTTACATGTTTCGCATTGTCCTTCATATATGAAGATTATTAACATTCAAGCATAAACCTCCTGAAGGAAGGCAGTGGATGTACTTGGGACCATTCACCGACAGTCGAAGCTCACACCTAACCCTAACCTAACTTACATAATTCCTGGTGAAGACTGGGACATTTAATTTCGGGATCATATGGTGCCTTTGAGTCCACCTAGATCTAATGGGTACCTGACATTAGTTGACGTAAAGGCTGTTTGTCGTTGTGCTGGCTATATGACACTCTCGTTAACTGTGAGCCACAGAAACAGATAACCTTTACATCTAGAAGGTCTGAGAGGGGTACTTTATATTTCTTCTAACAGACATGGTTGGAATCTTTTTCCTAAAACATAGCTACTGTCTATCTGTGACATGCATAAGAGTTCACAGTCTGTTATTTGATGGAACCAATTGACCTAGTGAGTTTTTTTTAACAAACCAGTTAATCCTCAATTACTCCACCATAAATTAACAGAAAATTAATTATAGCTTGGATGGAAAAGGATACTACACATTATGTATACTTAAAGGAAACGTGAAACTACTTTGTTGTCAGTAGGCCCAACTTTACACTTGAGACCGTAATCTATTAAAGCTTAGCTTATAAATCCAACGCCTACTAACCACGTATATTTTATAATCAACGTCGTACATTTTTGTTTCTTTGCTTTTTCTTCTAAATAATTGAAAATATTACCTAGATATTCTTTGGGAGTCGCCTCATAGAGGTTAATGCCCTGAGATAAAGGTAGTTTTGCCTATAAGTAAAACTAACACTGTTAACACATACTTGGTAGTCTGATGTTTCTCAACAAAATACAGTATCAGTTCTAAAGACCTTATTCAGTATAGCATAAATTATATAAATATTTTGAATTAAAAAATAATAATCTATCGTTGATCATTTTTTTTATTAAATATATTTTTCATTGGGCATTTTTTTTTTGCTGGACATTTTTCTCTATGGATATTCTTTATTAAATATTTACTGTAGACATTTCTTTCTCTTATCTTATCTTATAAAATACAGACGTTACTTCAAAAAGGAAGATGACTACGTCCTACGCGTCATGCATTTAGTCATGCATGTTAATCAAATGACTTAAATTCTGCCAAGTTATTTTTTTTCCTGGCTGGCTCAGGCAACCCATTCCATGCTCTAACAGCACTAGCATATGGGACGAGGAATGTGCCTTTATCTTTGTGTCTTTCAGAGTATTTTATTAGATTTTTATTTTGTATTTGAAGATTATGGTTCAGTGTTTAATGTATAATTGCGACTTTACTTTTGAGTCTTCTGTCCTGAAGGCTTTCTAAATTTAGTGATTTTACTAAAGGTGTTACTCTAGTCAAATGTGACTATTCGTTTCTCTTAATCTTCTTTTCGTTAAATATTTCTTTGGTGTGGACGTTACACAGACTGGGAATTCTTTTCTCTAGCCATTAAACATACTATTCATGAAATTGTTGTAATTTAAAAAAAAAAATCATAAACATCTTTCGATATTTAGAACTGAATTACAACTATACACTAATCTTTTGACCTTTCGTTTACTACGCAACGGATACTGTAGATATAAATGAAAGTTACGCTTCGCTTAACAGAGCTTTGCGTGACTTACGTCCATGAGTGCTTGTTATTCATCATTTTTTACAAAGCTTATATCAACTCCGTCTGCCTGTCTACAGGCCTGCCTGTCTCTCAGTCTGCCTGTCTACAGGCCTGCCTGTCTCTCAGTCTGCCTGTCTACAGGCCTGCCTGTCTCTCAGTCTGCCTGTCTACAGGCCTGCCTGTCTCTCAGTCTGCCTGTCTACAGGCCTGCCTGTCTCTCAGTCTGCCTGTCTACAGGCCTGCCTGTCTCTCAGTCTGCCTGTCTACAGGCCTGTCTGTCTCTCAGTCTGCCTGTCTACAGGCCTGCCTGTCTCTCAGTCTGCCTGTCTACAGGCCTGTCTGTCTGGTAAAAAGTGTATACACGTTATCTCTCCCACACCCATTCTCGGATCAAGTAGAAACTTCACACAATTATTCATTGGTATAGATAAGGCATGATTAAATACCAACAAGGGAAACTAATACTTCAGTATTCACATTCATGGCTAAATTTGTTGGGCTTAGTCCCCTTAAATAATTGTTAACGCTAGTTCTCCCTCACGTATTCTCTGATCAACTTGAGACTTTAAACACTTATTTATTTTACTAACAAAACTTAAATCAATAAAAAAAAATACTCAATTAGTCAATTAGTTATTGGTAATTAATTCTTTTGTTTGATATCGAATAAGGAAAATAACTTCTACATTATTGATAGATTTAGTTTTGAAGGCGAAGTTCTTCCCCTATTGATAAGCTTTTGTTTTTTTAGAAAGGATTTTAAAAAATATATTGCTTGTTTAGGTTTGTGATTAATAAAATGGTCTAGTCATAGTGACTTTTTACTTTGTCAAGTTTCTGTTACCCACAATCTATGAAGCCTGATAATTGTATCTATATTCACCCATTGAGTTTACAACAGTTGTTATCAGTTGTTTCGTTGTTAAGGAGCAAGCCACAAACTACAACTTTATGCAAGACAAACATCATAAACTATCAAAACACATTTCAAAGTCAATGGCCTCTCCATTACATGCAGTTCTATTTATTGGCGTTTCTTGGATTTCCGGCTTGAAAACGTGTTGGGATTTCCTAGTGGCATTAGTCTATGGGTTGAAGAATTGAGATCACGTGTTCAAAATCAATTTCCTTAGTTTGAATTCCTTGACGTCTTTTCCGACATTGCCTAGACATTGTTTTCATTAACATTTATACAAGATGGTAGGGAGTACGATATAGAGCCGACCTCTCATTCCTGGACCAAGAGAAAATGTATTTACTTAGGTCAAGGGTCACCATAAGGGAAGGGGAGGGAATAAGGAGTAAGGAGGTGTGTGTGAATGAGTGAGAGAAATAGAAACTGGAGCGAGAAAGAGTGAGAGAGAAAGGGAAAGAGCGAGAAGAGAGAGAGAAAAAAAGAGAGAAAGATAGAGAGAAGAGAAATAGAAAGAGAGAAAGAGAGGAGCGAGAGAAAGAGAGAAAGAAAGAGAAAGGAGAGAGAGAAAGAGATAGTAGCTTCCAAACCTGTACCGGTGTATAAATCCGACCCTGTGTATAAATCGAATATATTCAAACATTATTTCATCTCATTTAGTTTTCACAAAAAACAAACAAACAAACAAGAACAAAAGAAAAACAGACATTAAAAGTATATTGAAACAAGTCAATTTAATTTTTAAAATGTCCCACTCTGAACTCTTAAACCAGTTGTAGATCTAGTCATGAATGTAGTTTGTGTGGCGTCCGTTAACACAGAGCTCTGAGTTACTAGCCTGACAAACCCGTTCCTTTAAAGGCCGCATTGGATCTACATCAATATAGTAGGCCTACAATGGGGCAACACCAGCGTTCAATAGACCATATCACTTATACTAGTCGAATGCATTTCCTTATGACTACACGGAACTTCGAGTCCCAAGGCCAAATAGTAAGACACTATGTTACAAATAAATAACAAATTAAAGACCTGGATAGATAGCACAGCAAATATTATAACAAAATAACGGCAATGGCAACATTTAATTTATAACCAGTTCAGGTTTGATACATTACTAACATCTCAAATGTGTCTAATCACACACTACATAGTACACACTACACACAAGCGGTGTGCTTCTGCTGCGTTACAATACCTGGAAGACCTTAGCCGACGCGTTTATCCTACTGGATCGCTGCCTGGTCGTGCGGTTTGCGCGTTGGACTATCGTTCGGATTTATCGATGGACCAGGGTTCAAACCATGCCCGCTCACATCCCCCGTCGTCCTACGGGAGGTTTGGACTAGGAAGTAAATATCTTCAACTTTTAAGGAACATTCGAAACATGCGAAACAAACATTTTTGATACATTTGTGTAACGGAGTATAAAGTTAAGTAAAAGCGTTTTAAAACACACCAAAAGCTCCATTTATTTTATCCTTGAAAAACCTACCATGACTTACTCAAAGATGACTAAGCGACAGAATAGATTGATGTTTAGACTGACAGCACTATGAAATTCCTTAATGATGTTTCTCAACCTTGAGATGCCCCCCCACTCTCCAAAACCAGAGGAAATAAAATACTGTCCGACAAATAAAAACTAACTACTGTAATGACAAAAACTGATGCCTGAGGAAGTTTTTATGTACAATATATTGTTTATAAACAAGAAAAAAAAAGTAAAGAAACTCTATATAACAGAAATAATAATCAACAGCAATATTTAACATATCATTAAAAAGTATGCTTGAAAAGGTGAACAAGACTTGTACCTTCACACAACCATTATTTAAAACTTCTCATTAGGGATGTACAAAATCTAGTCTCTACACCAACAAAGAAACAGGTTCTCACTTGTAAGCACTTAGGGGTTGAGCTAGTTGAAGGTGGCATGTGGTGACATCACTATGGTTATGACTGGGGTTGAGTTCTAATTGAAGATGGCATGTGGAGACATCACTATGGTTATGACTGGGGTTGAGTTCTAGTTGAAGATGACATGTGGAGACATCACTATGGTTATGACTGGGGTTGAGTTCTAGTTGAAGATGACATGTGGAGACATCACTATGGTTATGACTGGGGTTGAGTTCTAATTGAAGATGGCATGTGGAGACATCACTATGGTTATGACTGGGGTTGAGTTCTAGTTGAAGATGACTTTAGAGACATCACTATGGTTATGACTGGGGTTGAGTTCTAGTTGAAGATGACATGTGGAGAGATCACTATGGTTATGACTGGGGTTGAGTTCTAGTTGAAGATGACTTTAGAGACATCACTATGGTTATGACTGGGGTTGAGTTCTAGTTGAAGATGACATGTGGAGACATCACTATGGTTATGACTGGGGTTGAGTTCTAGTTGAAGATGACATGTGGAGACATCACTATGGTTATGACTGGGGTTGAGTTCTAGTTGAAGATGACATATAGAGACATCACTATGGTTATGACTGGGGTTGAGTTCTAGTTGAAGATGGCATGTGGAGACATCACTATGGTTATGACTGGGGTTGAGTTCTAGTTGAAGATGGCATGTGGAGACATCACTATGGTTATGACTGGGGTTGAGTTCTAGTTGAAGATGACATATAGAGACATCACTATGGTTATGACTGGGGTTGAGTTCTAGTTAAAGATGACATATGGAGACATGGCTATGTTGATGACTGGGGTTTAGTTCTAGTTGAAGATGATATATGTTGACATCGCTACATGGAAGACTGGTGTTGAGTTCTAGTTGATGATGACATATTTAGTATTTGGTATGTTGATGGCCTGGGATGAACTATTATTACAGGAGATATAACACAGCTTAAACTGTACTATTCTGTAGAAGAAAGAAAACGTATGTTTATTGATTCAAACTAGGCTAGGCTACTCAAAGTAATAGTTTAGTGAACTACGACTAGCTTCGGCCTGCGAAAAGGTTTTGATTCAGCCCGCCATTTGTTTGGTAATAACAATCAAAAGTAATTTTAATTTTTACCTACATCTTTATACCTACAACAAGAATATGCAATTTTACGATTAGTAGAGGTCAAAATATAAAGTCTGAGATTTTTAGAATTGTCATCCAAGACTACCCTGAGCACCATATATTTGTCTGCTATTCTGAGCACCATATATTTGTCTGCTATTCTGAGCACCATATAATTGTCTGCTATTCTGAGCACCATATATATATATTCTGAGCACCATATATTTGTCTGCTATTCTGAGCACCATATATTTGTCTGCTATTCTGAGCACCATATAATTGTCTGCTATTCTGAGCACCATATAATTGTCTGCTATTCTGAGCACCATATATTTGTCTGCTATTCTGAGCACCATATATTTGTCTGCTATTCTGAGCACCATATAATTGTCTGCTACCCTGAGCACCATATATTTGTCTGCTATTCTGAGCACCATATATTTGTCTGCTATTCTGAGTATCATGTATTTATTTCCTACTGTCTCTTACTGTTACGTGCGCAGCATGGTGTGAATGTGGAATGGTGCGAATGCGTGTTGAAAGGGTTAGAGGGAGAGAGGAATCCAAGATGGAATCATGTAAACTAAGTTATTATTGATATGTTATTAATGGTTTCCCAATATTAAAGTATTCATCATCTACTATATATATGAGTTTTGTTTGTACATAACTAAGAGTCTCATTAGCTCGTAACACCTACATCATGATATCATGTGTAAACATTTTTTTTTACTATAAAACTAGTCTTTGATGTAAATCTTGTAAATGTTTGCTTCTTAATTTAGTGACGGAAGAACAGTTCCTGAAAGACACAGTTGTCCGAATGGGGTGGGTTTGGGCAAACGACTGTGTGCGCATGCCTGGAGAGTGAGGAAAGCGCGGGTACGGGCTGGAGGTGTTGGGAGGAGGGCTAGAGAGTTGGCGTGCGTGCATGGTGTCCCGCATGGTTGGGCGACGTAGAAAATTATATATACAGAGAAGACTACTTGTCCTCCGCCCCCTCTCTTTTTTTCTGAGCCGAGCTCTCTGTTGCCGCGCAACTTACGTGGGGTAACTCTAGTCCGACTTGCAGAAATAACATAGTTCTCTTTCTATGAATTTTCATCAAGGGTTACAGAGTCGGCGTTTATGCGTGGTATCTCGCATGGTTGAGTGACTTATATATACAGATAACCAATATATTTTATGAAAGCAGAAGCAAACACTTACGGTTTATCGAGCTTGTCGTTCCATCCCTTACAAACCATACACTCTGCGTATTTATCTGCTACCAAATGATTTGATAGAGTCTCCAGTGCCGACTTGACGGCTTGCATAATTGTACTCAGAAGTTCCTTAGAGCTGTTAGGATTAGGAACGTTGTCCTTCAGAATAGATCCGATCTCAGCTTCTATATCAGTCAGCACTTCTCTTTCTACTTTAAAGTTGGAATGTCCAAGGGATACACATGCCATCAAGTCTACTGTAGGGGCTACAAGACGACTTAATGATGGGGTCGGCGTTAAACGGGCCTCCTGCATGGTCGCGGTTGTAATAGCATTTGCAGCATGCATCAGCCCTTTCTTCAGCGAAGATTTAGTAGAGGCACTTTGTGGAAGGGAAGACTTGAGTTTTTGGGTGGGTGCTACACTTTCTAGTGAACTTTGTATTTTCAAGGACTCCATAGGCTTGTCCCTTACTTTCACAATAGCATCATTTGATTTGACCAAATCCTGTATCTTCAGCCAGCGTTCTCTCGGCATTCTAGAAAATTCTTGGCCTAAAAAAAAATATAACAAGATTACAAAGAGGGTTTCTGTTATCATACAAACTCAGTGGCGCCGCCGTCTGAGTCGAATCCCTGTTTGATCCGCCTATTCGCAATGAATATTCAATGTGTGATTTTGTTTAGATTGTCAAAAGTAATAATGTTTCAAAGATTCATTTGGCGTTGTAAGAAATGTTGTACATGTCTCGGATGTTCCTTTAAAGTTAATTGACTTCATTATCCGAACCTCAGGCTGGACGACGGGGATGGCAGTGAGCAGGATATGAACTTGCGACCTCATTTTAATGACTCTCGATCCTAGCGGCATCAGAAACAATTTTAAAATAGGCTTATAATTGGATTTTTTTCAGTCTAGTTTTGTACGCAGCTAGTTGTTCTTCTCTTGCTACCTTCCGCATAGTCCAAGAGAAAAAAATCATTCTTTAAGTTAAGATCAAAATCACTACAGTAAAAACAAACAACCAAAAAAAAAAAACAAAAAAAAAAACAAACAAACAACAATAACAAAAAAAAAAGACAAAAAAAAAAACAAAAAAATAACCAAAAAAAAAAAAAAAACAAAAAACAACAACAACAACAAAATAACAACAAAAAAACAACAACAACAATAAACAAACAAAAAAACTACGATGAGACAAAGACGGAACAAAAATAAAATCATACAACTAGCAATTTAATTTGTAACCATTTAAATTAATATAGATATAGGATCAAGCCTGGCCATAGGCATAGGCAGACAAGGCAGCCGCCTATGGCCTCTGATGGGTGGAGGGGGGGGGGCTCGCGCAGGAGTCAAAAAACTATTTTTTTGAATAGAAACAAATTTCTTAAAATGAATCGAATCTTAACATAGCAGAACTCAATGCCTCCGTCTACTATTCTGGCTCTAGGTGACTACTTGAGTTCAAGGTTTATTCACAAATATTAAGATCTACTTGTTAGACTGCATTGTAAGAATACCATTGTTTCTTCCTTTCGTTTTCTATTTGGTCTGGGATCACCGTATTCACTTCGCCTGGATCTTCCAATTACCCAATTACCCTGATATGATTAATATAACAAAACCAGTGGCCAGTAGTAGGATCCTGTGTAGTTCCACTCTTACGTCTCTATGTAGTACAACGTTTATATTTGTATTATCATTTGGTTTTAATTGTGTGTGTGTTCTCAATTTGCATGTTGACGGCCAAAATTACAAAGGGATGTTACTAATACTCATAAATAACAAAATAAAATAATACAGTTGTTACTTCCCCTGAAACCCATAGATGGGATACCGGCCCTTAGCTGCCCCTAACAGCAGATTAATGTTTTTAAAAATTCAATCATTCATTATTAAACTGCTTATTCAAAAATGGTAATAAAACAAGAGTTTAGATTAAAAGTTTTCAGTTGGATAGGAGATAGAAAACTTGTCAAAAAAAAAAAAAAAAATCAATTTTTGTTTATTGCAATGAAAGTTTATATTTATAGATAAATGCGGAATGAAATTAAGTGCTTAGAGACTTCAAAATTGACAGTCTATACTTATTATAAACTTACCTTAACTGAAACCTAATGGAACCAGTAAGATCGCAGTCTCATCATATCGAAAACGAATGAATTATTCCATCAATTTGTGCTGAAGAAATCGGTAAACACTCTATTAATAGACAGATTCAACTGAAATGGGAATTTCCATGTAGTTAAAAATAAGATCAAGCTTATTGTCTGATTTCTAAATAGAGCTCAAGAATTTACAACCTTTATATCTAGACAGGAAGACATTTTTTAAAAATATTTTTCTCTATTGGCAATGATAGATCTAAAGCAGTGATTCCCAAAGTGGTCTATATAGACCCCCAGGGGTCTACGAAGACTTTCAAGGGGTCTACGAAAGTGAAAAAACAAATTGGGGGTCCATGAGATGTCCAAGGGGGTCTATGATAAAAGATTTCATATAAGCAGGTCGTGACGTTAATTTTTACATCCCATTAATGTAATTCTTCAGACTATATATAATTTTAACTTAGTTTATCATTTAATTATTTATCCTGTTATTCAAACGAAAAATTGTTTTATTTAATTTCAATACTTATTAAAATAACTTAATTTTGTCTTCATGTAAATAATGTTTAACAAAAAGAAATGTAGACTGTCTAGCGTTGATTATATAAAATTGTTCATTCTTTCCTTGTCAACCAAGCGGTTACCGATTGCCTTTTTTATGACGATATGAAACTAATTACGCTTGAGGATCATCTGCGACAATATCACCCAGATAAAAAGATATAGATTTGAAAAACTTTTGAACATTCAAAGATAAAGTTCAGAATAGACCCACAAAATCTCTATTCAACATTATGTAGAGAAGATGGTGTTTTATGAGTCTTACAATATCTGTTCACTTATAGCAAAATAAGGGTGTGGTGCTAGTGGTTAAGCGCTTGGCTTCCGTAATTGGGGTCCTGGTTCGAATCTCTGTGAATTTTGAATTTCAGGATTTTCAGGGCTCCCCTGCGTCCACCCATCTCTAATGGGTACCTGAATTATGTTAGTAAAAGTAATGGCGGTTGGTCGTTGGCCCACATGACACCCTGCTCGTTAACCGTTGGCCAAAGAAACAGATGACCATAACATCATCACAATGTCTGAAAGGGGAAATTTACTTATTTATGGCAAAATGAGGAAAACACCATAGATAAAACTTTGATTTTTACCAGCCGTTGTAGTTTTAAAACCTGTTTTACACAAACCCACATCTGATATTATTAAAATAATTTCTTTAAGCAACAATACAGTTGAAGGTTGCTTCGGTGGCATGAGTAATAAAATTAAAAGCTTCATATATAATTCTTTGCAAACGACATATATAAGTTTGGGCTCAGCAGCGTCACAGGTTCTAACAGGATGTAGTGGTGTGTGCTGCAAACTGCATTATGGTCACCGGCTCCTTATTTTTCCTCAAGTTAACCCACAAAACCTTTCCCGTGTTTGAGTTGCAAAGACTTGAGAGTTTTGAATTCAGTTTTACTTCTGCTAGGTTGGTAGCCAGCCAAGACTAATGAGCCCTTCATGCGCGGACACAATATTTGAGTAACTCGTGAAATGTCAACAAATACACGAGAAACTGCTCTTTGCGAAAACTCTTACAATGATACTTAAGGCCATTGTGTTTGGAGATTCCAGCAATACATATTGCTATTTTAATTGGTTCTGAATTTTATCAATAAAAAGAGAGATCTCTAAAATCTCTAATATGTAGCTTTAAATTACTTTTTCCCTTTTCAACTCTCTACAGATAGAAATTAGGAGGCGGTTTGGCTGAGAGGTAAAGTGCGTGGCTTCTGAACCGGGGGTCCCGAGTTTGAATCCTGTTGAAGACTTGGATTTTTAATTTCGGGATCTTTTGGGCGCCTCTGAGGCCACCCAGCTCTAATGGGTACCTGACATTAGTTGGGGAAAGTAAAGGCTGTTGGTCGTTGTGCTGGCCACATAATCGTAGGCCACAGAAACAGATGACCTTTACATCATCTGCTCTACAGACCACAAGGTCTGAGGGGAACTTTACTTTACTTTTTGTACAGATAGAAATTAGTTTTTAAAATGTTGAATTTGCAAAAATTTGAAAGTTAAGCAGGGGGTCTACCGATAACCAGAAAACATGGCAAGGGGTCTACGAGACAAAAAAGTTTGGGAATCACTGATCTAAAGTTTGTATAACTTCTAGTTTCTTCTATATCAAGATATAAGAAGTATGGACCAGGAAGTAGTCTCTGCATGGATGGCTGATGGTCGTGCGTATGCGCGGTGGACTGTTATTGGGTCGTCTCGATGGCTAGAGATCTGTAGCATCGGTTTAGAAAGGACTAGCACGTTAATGACAGGACTCTCCCGTTTGGAAAGTTTTGACTGTAAAGCTTTAATGATTCAAATTTATGTTCAGGAAAATTTTGCGGGTCGCCTTTTAAGTCTAAACTACTCTTAGATCTAAATGCTTATCATTGAAATATTATAAAGTATATTACATCTATACATTCTATGGGCGTAGCTATGATTTTTTTCGGGGAGGGTTTTGGGGGGATTTTTCGTTTGTTTGCTGCTTTAAAATAATAATAATTATAATACTAAAGAATAATAATGAACAAAACTATCTGTTGTTTTTTTTTAAAAACTCAAAACAATCTTGATGGGGTTTTAAACTTACAGCCCCCCCCCCGGGGGGGGGAGGGTTAAGTCAAACCCCAGTTGGCTACATTCATAGAATTTTGTGTGTGTAGTTTGCTTTAACTTTATTTTGAAGAGGTGGATTTTAGCTTCAAAACCGGCTAGAGTGGGTTTTGGAATTTGGACTGTCGTTTGCATTTTTTTTTATAGAATAGGCTGGTTTTAGCCGCAAAACTACCTTGAGGGGGACTGGAAACCTTGGCTGCTCTGGGGCTAATGATGTTTTAACATAGAATCTCATCTACAATAAATAAAATCAAAGTAAAAAATCTGTCACAAAACTCCACATCCTCCCCTGCAGTGGAATTTCATTTTGGGGGTTGGTTGAATCCCCAAGATACACCCCCCCCCCTTTGGCTACCCCCATAAAACATTCTCTTAACCAGCATTTTTCTTGGAGATATGGGGGAGAGGCGGGCTAAGAAAATGTCCCGCAGGGTTTTTAAGGCTAAACATTCATTCATTTTGAAGAGAAAAATAATCCCTCTATAAGTTGCATAAAGGAGGTATTGTCTTAAAAAAATATATTTGTGACGATTTTATTATTCACATTCAGCATAAATGAATGGAAAAGTTGAACTTTGGCATACTCTATAGTAACTTCGCATCAAAGATAAATGTATAAATTGATTGATTTGATTTTTATTTAAATCTTATAAAAGTCGTTTCAAAATTATGAGCACATTTAAATGATACATATGTAATTTGTAAATTAAAGTAAATTAAAAGTTCATCTAATAAAGCAAAATAGCTAAACTACCGGCTTCGCTTGAATTGATTACCTAAGAAAATCAAAGATGTTATGGCTCAGTGCATGAAGTAAAGTAATTATAATCTAGATATATCTAGAATTCTTGGATCAAGTCAAAATTTTTCACAAGTATTCATTGTCGATGACAACATATGAGTCAAGAAAAGAAAAAATAAATTAGTTAATCAAATAGTCGTCATTAACTAACTTTGATGTAAAAAATGCACACAGCTGAGGGAGATAATCCATGTGTAGAGAACAAGGCCATTATGACTATTTCTTTGCACGAAGAACAATATGTTAGTTAATAGTTGATTATGCGTAATACATGTAGCATGGGCGTAGCCAGGATTTTTTTTCGGGGGGGGGGGGTTGGATTCCCCCCCCCCCCCCGCGGAAAAAAATTATATATGTGTGTGTGTACATAATTAATCTTTATTATAATCTGACCCTTTCGGAAGACGTTTATTGTAGACTCCCCGTCCTTGCCAGCAAGGGGGTCTGGGAGAGCTCGCAGCGCTCCTCCATCCCGGGGATAAGCCCCGCCGCCGAGCACTATTTCTGGTATTTAAAGCCAACAAAATGCATATTCTGAGGTATCTACAGTGCATTATCTTGCTATTAAAAAGTTTTATTTCAAAAACCTAATGTGCTATTCTTACTGACTTAGACCCTCTAGCACATGTCCCGCAAAACCTCATGCGACGCTCTGTCACAACCTTACTAAGGATTCGACTCCCAGTTCCGCATATGATTTCTTTGATTTAGACCCGATCTCTATGACTGACTCCTAAAATCTGTCTTAGCCATCTTTGTTGAGCCATATTTAATGTTTTTCAATTTCGGCAGAAGACTATTCACACTTAAGGCCTATTAATGGAGCCCAAGCCACTGGTAGAAATTTGTAACCTTTCTTGACTACGCTCTTGGAATTACATGCCTGTATTTCGCTTTAGATTTTATATCGAAATGAAAAGTTTTTTCGTCAAATAATCTGTTGAGGGGTTTTAAACTAAAAAATCTCTGAAGTTTTTTTTTTTTAATTCAAAACCCCATTTAGCTACGTTCATAGAATTTGGTGACTGTAGTTTGCTTTAAAATAATATTGAAGAGAGAGGTTTTCAACTCTAAACGCTCTGTAGGGGAATTTTAAACTCAAAACCATCTGGAGGGGTTTTAAACTTTAAAGAAAAAGCCATCAACTCAAAACCCCTTTGGCTACGCTCATAGATTTTATAGTGTGTAATCTGCTTTTTTTTTTATATTGAAGATGTACTTTTTAGCTTCAAACCCCAACTGGAGGGGTGGGGGTTAAACTCAAAACCCCTTTGGCTACGCTCACAGAATTTTGAATGTGTAATTTGCTTTTTTTATATTGAAGAGGGGGTTTATCGTAAATTTTGGAGGGGGGTTTAAAATCAAAATCTTCCTTAACTGTGCTGTTGGAATTTGGGGATTGTTGTTTACATTTTTTTTTTGTTTTGTTTTATAGAAGAGGGGGATTTAACTGCAAAAACCTCTGGTAGAAGGTTTAAAACTCAAAACCCCTTGTAGGGGGTTTAAAACTCAAAACCCCATGTAAGGGGTTTTAAACTCAAAGCCCCTGGTAGGGGGTTTTAAACTCAAAACCCCCTGGTAGAGGGATTAGTATCTCAAAACCCCCTGATAGTTTTTTTTTAAATGTCTAATAAAGTAAAGTAATATAGATTTCAGTTAATAGATCTATATTCTGGATCTAATATCTTCTACAAACGAAATGACCAGAAATATAATCTGGATCTAGAATTAGATCTAGCTACTAGATCTAGATCAAATAATTAATAGATCTATATTAAATTATTGACTTATAATTTTAAATTTACATATAGATCTAAGACTAAGAATACTTCTAAGAGTTAGACTCTACTTAAAACTAAGAGACTAAAATAATTAAATATAGACTATTATGACTATAGATCTAATAGTAATAGTAGTAATAGACTAATACTAATGGATTAGACGTCACTAGACTCTAACTCTAGACACTCTAGTAAAAAGTTTTAACATAAAAAGAGTCGACATTTCTTTTAGATCTATAGTAAAGCAAAATTCTTTGCCTGCAGCTATACAGCTATAAGGGTTAGGGTTATGCAGCTATAAGCTATACAGGAACACACTGGTGTTTAATAAAAAGCAGCAAAATGTAGATCTATAGAAGCAATGAATTAATCAGGATTTATCAAGCAGCGAAACTTGCTAGATATATAATGAACACGTTTATTTTCTTGCCTTTCATATAGTCTACCTTGAATTGGCGGGAATAGCGACCATTATAGGGTAAATTCAAAAGGCTTTCTAGTGACCTGTCCACCCTCTAGTTTATTCTATCTCTATTTTTCATCATATATATTCTTCAAATTACATAGATCTAAATATTTATTGGTATGTATGTTAAAAAAGTTTGTAAAATTTGTAATTAAACTTTTTAGTTTGTAACTAAAAAAAAAAAAATTAAACTAGGATTTTTACTAAACTTTTTTTTTTAAAATTAAACTTTGGCCTTAACTAATTTTTTTTAGTTAAACTAAAAGTTAGCAACTTTTTAGTTAACTTTTGCCCATCACTATTGTGTTTACACATTTCAAAAATCGAAATTATTCGTCCCTATCACTCTCTAGTTTTCTCTGCACCTGCCCCTCCCCCCCACACGCCCCCATCTCTCCATTTGTTCCTCAGGCTTACATTATTTATATAAAATAGAAAGTCAATGCACCATTTAAAAATCTCGCCTGCTTTACATTTTATTTATAATCAAAAAACATAAAAAACATATATCGTAGTTAGTACGAGAATTCTTTTGATAGAGATCTAATGTTTGATAATTTTGGTTCTAGGAATCCTGTGCTAAATTCATCCAAAGTAGGTCACGCATGACTCGTCTTCAGAACAACAAACGTTGTGAATAACAAACATCAAACTAGAAGAGAATGAAAAATAATTCCAAGTATCAATTTTTAAAGGCTTTTCTGAAATCATTTTTTTTTATCTTATTTTTTGTAGTATTAAAAAAACTCACGCAATTTATGGATAAGCCAAAGTCTTCATAAATCTTACTAACTAATAGTCCTTTAACATCATAGTGTTTTGTTGACATTCGTGAAGGTTGCTTGAATCAGACAGGACAACCAATGACTTAGTGCTGATTTAGTCTCTTAGTCTCTAATTATCATGCCTTTTCAGTATGGCGAACTGGAGTCGTCTCTGGTGCATAAGACCGCTGACGACAATCCCACTTAGCTTACATCATTTATAATTAATCGTTAACCTTTTCCAAAGATCGTTGAAATGCTTAGGACTCAATTACAATAATATGGTGTAAAGCTGTAAACTAAAAGCTAGTAAAATACTGTTTTATTCTATGTTTGACTTTTTATATTTCATACATGCGAAATGTTCCAATCATAGACATAAATAAATATAGACTGGCCGATAAAAAAGTTTTATGAAACGAAAATTTGTGACTTGCAATTTTGTGAACTTTATTATACAGCATTTATAATCAGTATAGGTTTGTTTACTCTCTAAGACTGAAGATCATGCAGCTTTTCAGAATTCGGAAATCCCACAACAATAGATAGATATACATGTTTTCAAGTTACATGAAGTTATTTCCTTTTTCCAGTCTATATTTATTTATGTCTATGGTTCCAATATATTTGGCATTTCTTTAAAAAAGATAGAATTTCGTAACAACGTAATGAACTGGAAAAACTTTCCATTAGATTATTTAAATCTGGACGTTGTCTTTTGTTTCGTTAGAAAATCTTGCATCTCATAAAACCTTAAGGTTATTTATTTATCATGAAAGAAGACATCAATGTAAGCTCACCCAGTGAGGTTCGGGGCGAAGTCACGACGCCAAAAACGTTTTCTTGTATTTTTCACTGCAAAATCCGACATCTACAGCTCATTATGCATACTATTAAAAAAGGACCTTTTGAATAATGTTTTCTTTGAAAAATGTTCTAATATGAATGTACAGGCCCTTACTTCATAGCAAATACAACCGACTCGTTCCTTGAAAAGATAAGATACCCCACAGATTTTGATTAAGGCTTTGAGGATCGCCGCCGAAAAAAAAAAATTATTCGAAAACTTATATATAAAAAAAAGGCTCATTTGTAAGAGATACATTTTGTTCAATAGGCCTGTTTGTAACTTTGTTTTGTTACAAATTATAATTCAAAGCTATAAACAAAAAATTTCGGAAGTGAGAAGAGAAATTAAAAGGACCAATTAGATTCTACTCTAAATTTTTTGCATTTTTAGGATTCAAGCATATATTGTGATTTATAGTCTCAAATTTATTTATACAATAGAAAAATATCAGTCTAAGTAAAGTTTAAAATAAGGTGAAATGAAAAAGAATATTTGGGTTCAGAACTCATCTCAATTGTTACTCTTTAAAAAAAAATTCGTATGAATTCTAAATTTTCCAAAATAAAGTCTTTCTTAAAACAGTCATGATAAATCATGTGCAATTACATAAAATCTGTTAACATATTTGACTTCTGTTTTAAAACGTCATGTTTTCGTTTGGAAAGGGGAGGGGGCGGTAGAGTAAAAACGATTATTCCTAGCTCATTTTTGATAATTTCTGCTAATGATTGCGTTTGGCATTAAAGAATAAGGGTGCGTCGACTCGATATAAAAATGCAATTTATAGCATATATAAATTATATTAGTGACAATTTTTCTTTTTAAATTTTGTAATTTCTTCATTAAAATGAAAAAAAGAAAAAGTATTGGTTTGTCTGATGGGCGGAAGGCGATTGCTTGTATCGTCCCTCCAACCTGGTGTAACCGTTTTTCATTTAATAATAAGTAATGATAAAATTTGACATTTGAGTGTAGTGCGACAAAATATACAAATGGGTTCAAATATCAAAATGTAGCTTATATTATATAGATATTTAACTAATTTCTTTTCACAAACTATTTTTTCTTCATAAAAATTGGACCGCCCCCCCCCCATTCAGAGGGCTAGAGTGGGGAGGGCAGTAGATGCACCCCCCCACACACACACCAAATCGGCCAAGATACCAAAAGGATAGCGACATAATATAAAAAGTATATAGTAATTCAATTAAATTTTTTCACAAACTATGACTAAAGTAGGACAGACCCCCCACTCAAAGGGTTTTGGTGGGAAGGGCAGTAGATGTATTCGCCCCTCCCATCCCATCGGCTAACAGGGGAACGACATAATATAAGGATCGGTTAAAATATAAATAACAAGTTTTAGTCATATAGATATTTAATTGATTCTGTTAACAAGCTGTGATTTCTACAAATAAATTGGACCGCCCCCCCCCCACTCAAAAGTTGATGGTGGGGAGGGGCAGGATTGATGCCATCGCCCCCTCCCCACGCCACCAAATCGGCCATACTAGAGGTGGGGGCGAAATAATCTAAAAATAGGTTGAAATATAAATAATTAGCATATATTTTTAACATAAGTAATAAATTATAATAGAAATTGTGAAATTTCTTTACTAAACTTCGGCAAAATGGGACAGGTGGGCGATCGCCCATACCGCCTTCCTGGATCCGCCAGTGACTTACAAAATATTGAGATATGTTCTATTTCTATTATTTTCTATTTTCTGAAATTGATGGACGTATAATTTTCCCTCTAGATTATTTCTCAATTGAGTTAACTGTTTCGATATATCTATAGATGATGTACCAAATGTGAGTCTATACTCTAAAACCACATGATGTCAGATTTTCACTATCTTTTCTAGTTTACGAGATCTAAACGGGAGGGACGGACGAACAGAGAGACCACTCAAAACTAATAGCTGCTATTCACCTATTGGGAGCCGTTAAAAAAAAGGACATAAATAAGTTACACAATTCTACTAGAAACAAGGTTGTAAAGACAGTTTCTGTGGAAACACATACTCAAACTCGGGCTCCGAAGTGGTCCACACAGGAAGGTAAAAAGACACGTTTCAATATTCTGAAAAAGAACATCTCGTGTGGTGCCCCCAGTGGTCTAGCAGACCAAAGGATAGGTGAAAGTGAATGTGAAGTTCGATGTAAACCTGGACTTACTGATGTCTTATAATGAATATCTAATTGATCTAATTGTTTTGTAAATGATTTATCTCCAATTCCTTACAAATAAATAAAAAAATATTTGGTAAAAAAAAATTCCTTTAGTTAAGTGCTAAATAAACATGCTGTGATGCTGCAGTTCACGCGATAATATGAAAAATTACTTATTAATTGTTGTTTTAAATTATGTCCAACTTATATGCATACTAAATAGATTTTTTCTCTTAAAAAAAAGTAATTTTTTTTTCTTGTAAATGTAGTTGGTTAATATGAAAGAATTTACTTAATCTAGCAATACAAATGTAACAAAATATGTTTTTGACGAAAAATAAAAAAACAATTGCATAAATGTGTTCAAAGTTGTGTGTGTTTTGATTGCCCCTACTTATGAGCCTCCAGCGTTTGTTACTATTAATAGTGAATAGTTGTAAAAGTGGTGTATTTTTATGAAAAAACTGCTTGCATAAGTAATTTTAAAAATGAGATATTTTGCTTTTAGAAAAGAAAAAAGTAGACGTTGCATCAGAACTTTGAATAGACTAAAATATTATGATGTCGGATTTTCACTGTCTTTTCTAGTTGACGAGATCGAAACGGGACGACGGACAGACATTTCCCACAAAACTAATAGCGTCTTTTCCCCTTTTGGGGTCGCTAAAAAAACATTTCCGTGCAAAAATAAATAAATAATAATTTCCCTTTGGTTAAGTGTTTTATGGTTGGCTGTATGATGCTTCAGTTCACGCGATAATATGAAAATCTACTTATTAATTGATGTTTTCAATTCTTTCCAACTTATATGCATACTAAATAGATTTTTTTCTCTTAAAAAAAAAAAGTAAACCTATGTTTGTCTAAATTAAGTCGTTAGATAGAATTTATTTAATTTAGCAATACAAATGTAAAAAAAAAAAATTGACAAAAAATCTAAAACCATTTGTGTGTTGAAAATATGGTATATATAGACCTCCCCTAGAAGAGAGCCTTCAGAGTTTACATGTAGTAATAAGTGAATAGCTGTAAAAGTGGTGTATTTTTATGAAAAAAAACTGCTTGCATTAGTGATTTTAAAAATTAGATTTTTCGCTTTCAGAAAAGAAAAAAAAAATAGCCGTTGCATCAGAACTTTGAATGCTATAAAATATCATGATGTCCGATTTTAAATTTCTCTTCTAGTTTACGAGATCTAAACGGGACTGACAGACATGTCACACAAAACTAATAGATCTAGACCAGAACAAAACAATAGAGCGATTAGAAATATGTTACCAACTGTTTTGGTTTAGCGTTATCTCATACTTTGATCCTGGACTTTGGTAAAACGGGGGGGGGGGAGGAAGGGATATTTGGGTGAATGATACATATTCGGTTTTTATAAGAATAAAAAAATAAGAGCTGGGTGGACTTAGAGGCTCCAAAAAATCCCGAAATTAAAAATATTAAAATGTCTTCACCAGGATTCGAACCCGGGACCCCCTGTTCGGAAGCCAAACGCTTTACCGCTCGGCCACCGAGCATCCAGTAGCCCCGTTTGTCCTTCCCCAAATCCGGCCCTGTGAATAAATCTAATATATTCAAGCAGCATTTCCACTCATATTTAGAGCTTTCAAAAAAATAATAAAAAATTAAAAGTATTTTGAAACTTGACAATTTAATTTTAGAATGTCTCATTCTCAAATCTTAAACCAGTTGTAGATCAAGTCATGAGTGTAGTTTGCGTGGCGCTCGTAAACACAGAGCTATATGTTTATAACCCGAAGAACCTGTATTGTATAGTAGGCCTAGTATGGGGGAACACCAGCTTTCAATAGACCATGTAACTAGTCGAATGCATTTCTTATGACTACACCGAGTCCCAAGGCCAAATAGCAAAACGCTATGTTACAAATAAAGAACAAATTAAAGACCTGGATAGCATAACAAATAGTATTACAAACGGCAATGCCAAATTGTATAAACAAAAGAGGGTTGATACATTACTAACATCTCAAATTTGTCCAACATCACACTACACACAAGCGGTTTTCTTCAGCTACAATAGCTGGAAGACCTTAGCCGACGCGTTCATGCAACCGACACATTTGTGTAACGGAGCATTTATCTATTACCATTACCTATCTCTTAGTCTGTTGGACCGTTGGGGCACCAAGCAAGATTTGTCGACCGTCTTTCTCCATTCCTCCCTGTCTTTTGCCTTGTTTAAAACCTCTATCAATGGTAGGCCCGTAGCGGAGCATATAGTTAAGACGCTCCATTCATTTTATCCTTAAAAGACCTACCATAGTGGCCAGAATTACTTTGAGATGACTAAGCGACAGAATAGATTGATGCTTAGACTGACAGCGCTATGAAACTCCTTAATGATGTTTCTCAACCTTTTACTTGAGATGCCCCCCCACCACTCCAAAACCAGAGGAAATAAAATACTGTACGACAAAAACAAATAACTACTGTAATAATGAAC
Organism: Biomphalaria glabrata; assembly: GCF_947242115.1. Taxonomy (NCBI): domain Eukaryota; kingdom Metazoa; phylum Mollusca; class Gastropoda; family Planorbidae; genus Biomphalaria; species Biomphalaria glabrata. The sequence goes on from NC_074719.1 coordinate 18,925,298, forward strand.
TGATACCTAGGGATGTTTTTATTTACAATACATTACATTATACATTATACAGAAAAAAAGTTAAGAAGCACTATATAATATAGCAATAATAATCAATAGCGATATTTAACAAGTCACAAAAAATATGCTTGGACAGGTGAACAAAACTTGATTCCTTCGCTCAAACATCATTAAAAACTTCTCTTTGGTGATGTACAATATCTAGTCTCTACATACTCAAGTACATCAACAAAAAACAGCTTCTCAATGGTAAACACTTAGGGGGTGAGTTTTAGTTAAAGATGACATATGTAGACATCACTACGTTGAATACTGGGGTTGAGTTCTAGTTAAATATGACATAATTAGACATCGCTATGTTGATGACTGGGGTTTAGTTCAAGTTGAAGATGATATGTATGGACATCGCTACATCGATGACCTGGGTTGAGTTCTAGTTGAAGATGATATAAATGGACATCGCTACATCGATGACATGGGTTGAGTTCTAGTTAAAGATGACATATTTAGTATTTGGTATCTTGATGGCCTGAGATGAACTATCATTACAGGAGATATAACACAGCGTAAACTGTATTATTCTGTAGAAGAAAGGAAACGTATGTTTATTGATTCAAACAAGGCCAGGCTACTCAAAGTAATAGTTTAGTGAACTACAACCAACTTCGGCCTGCGAAAAGGTTGTAATATATGTTTTGTAATAATACTTAAAAGGTAGTTTTTCATTTAAATCTTTACCTACATCTGTATACCTACATCAAAAATATGCAATTGTACGACAGGTTGAGGTCAAAATGTAAAGGCTGAGATAGTTTGAAAGTTACATTAAGATCGAGCACCATATAGTTGTCTGCTTCTCTGAGGGAGGCGCGCAGGCTGAGCGGTAAAGGGCTCGACTGAGCCCAACCAAGCTCTAATGGGTACCCAACTATAGTTGGGGAAAAGTAAAGGCGGTTTGTCTTGTGCTGGTCACATGACACCCTCGTAAACCGTAGGCCACAGCAATAGATGACCTTTACATCATCTGCCCTATAAACCACAAAGTCTGAAAGGGGAATTTTTTTACTTTATTCAGAGCACCATGCATTTTTGTCATACCCGTGTCCTACATCATGATGTCATGTGTAAACATTCTTTGACTTTAAAACTAGACATTGATGTCAATCTTGTAAATATTCGCTTCTTAATTCTATCCTTTATGACCAATGTGCTTTATTGAACGAAAGTAAAAAAAAATTCTATGTAAAAACGCGTCTCTAAGCGAATTAGGAAACTGAAACTAAAACTTAAGTCTTTATTACATGAGAACATTTGGAACGTGAAATATTGGAATATTCGGCAAAGCCCCCCCCCCCCCGTTCTTATACTTTCCATCCGTCACGTGATCAAATACAAAGAAAATAAACCAATTTATTGACACATATCTGGAGTTATTTTAAAGTGTTTAATCATAAAACGTTTTTCTAATTATCGCTAAAAATGACTTCAAGAGGTTAAGTTCACTGACTGATAAAATGCCTCCAAAACGTCGTGTACACGACGGCTGCGAAGTTGGGTAAGCTTAGAGATTCACGTACCTCACATCTTATGCTACGGAAATGTGCACAGCCCAAGCCAAATACTGGTACCTAGTGCTGTTGCATTATGCATCTAGAGAGACAATCTGTTCCCCATGGGTGTGAGTAAAGAAGTCAATGTTTGATACTCTTGCACGACCAGAATTTCGACATTCAAATCACCAGAGGTTGCAGCGCTTTCATATCTGCGATTCAGGACTTACTCTTAATGCTTGATCCTCATGCTGAACTATCCTGTGGTTTTTCTCACTCAACAGTTGGTGTCAATCTTGATGTGATTTATGTCAAGCTTTACATACATCAGTGTACTTTAAGAGTTGATGACCTGCATTATCCAGCTCTTCATTAGTTCACTATACTTCCTGTAGAAGTCAACACTTTGGCATTCCTTGATTTGTTGAACAGCTCAAAGCTAGTCCAGACTTCCTCATTGGTATTTTATCTAGGGCACATATGTCCTGGATGCACCTTAAACATCGGAGGTAACTCGCATTGAGTTACTTCTCCTGCAAAGAGTAAATGGTTAATGAAATAAAAAAACAAACAAATACATTTTATGGAATCAGAAACACTCACGGTCTATCGAGTTTCCATCCTTTACAAACTCTACACTCTGCGTATTTGTCCGCTAACAAATGATTTGATAGAGTCACCAGTGCCGACTTGACGGCTTGCATAATTGTACTAAGAAGTTCCTTAGAGCTGTTAGGGTTATGAACGATGTCCTTCAGTATAGATCCGATCTCATCTTCTATTTCAGTCAGCACTTCTTTCTCTACTTTGAAGTTGGAATGTCCAAAGGATACACATGCCATCAAGTCTACTGTAGGGGCTACAAGACGACTTAATGATGGGGTCGGCGTTAAACGGGCCTCCTGCATGGTCGGGGCTGTAATAGCATTTGTAGCTTGCATCAGCCCTTTCTTCAGCCAAGACTCAGCAGAGGCACTTTGTGGAAAAGAAGACTTGAGTTTTTGGGCAGCTGCTATGCTTTCTAGTGAACTTTGTATTTTCGAGGACTCCAGAGGCTTGTCACGTAGTTTCACAATAGCATCATTTGATTTTACCAACTCCTGTATTTTCTGCCAGCGTTCTCCTGGCATTCTAGTAAATTCTTGGCCTAAAAAAAAAGGAATATATAAAAAGGAGAAAATAATTATGAGGAGCATAAACAATTTATCATCTCTTTTCACTCTGTAAATCCCCCATTTTCATCTCTCTGTCACACATACACACAGACACTCAGAGACAGAGAGAGAGAAAGAGAGAGAAAGAGAAAGAGAGAGATAAAAAGACTATTAATATCTTAAAGTTAAATAGTTCCAACCTCTTCCACTATGTTCCAATACGTTTCAGTCTGATGTATGAAGAAAGTCAGCCAGTAGTCATACATCAAAAAGTAGTAAATAAGTTTAAACCTCGTAGAACAATTTGGGTTGTGTGACTGGGTGACAAAAACTCTTAAGCTTGAGGTGTTCGAGTTCAAGTCTCAATGTAGACTATGAACTTTCAATTCGAGATTCCGTTTGAGTCCCAGTTCTGTTTGAGTCCCAGTTCTGTTTGAGTCCCAGTACTTTTTAGTCCCAGTACTGTTTGAGTCCCACTTCTGTTTGAGTCCCAGTTCTGTTTGAGCCCCAGTTCTGTTTGAGTTCCAGTTCTGTTTGAGTTCCAGTTCTGTTTGAGTTCCAGTTCTGTTTGAGTCCCAGTTCTGTTTGAGTCCCAGTTCTGTTTGAGTCCCAGTTCTGTTTGAGTTCCAGTTCTGATTGAGTTCCAGTTCTGTTTGAGTTCCAGTTCTGTTTGAGTCCCAGTTCTGTTTGAGTCCCAGTTCTGTTTGAGTCCCAGTTCTGTTTGAGTCCCAGTTCTGTTTGAGTTCCAGTTCTGTTTGAGTTCCAGTTCTGTTTGAGTCCCAGTTCTGTTTGAGTCCCAGTTCTGTTTGAGTCCCAGTTCTGTTTGAGTCCCAGTTCTGTTTGAGTTCCAGTTCTGTTTGAGTTCCAGTTCTGTTTGAGTTTCAGTTCTGTTTGAGTCCCAGTTCTGTTTGAGTCCCAGTTCTGTTTGAGTCCCAGTTCTGTTTGAGTTCCAGTTCTGTTTGAGTTCCAGTTCTGTTTGAGTCCCAGTTCTGTTTGAGTCCCAGTTCTGTTTGAGTTCCAGTTCTGTTTGAGTTCCAGTTCTGTTTGAGTTCCAGTTCTGTTTGAGTTCCAGTTCTGTTTGAGTTCCAGTTCTGTTTGAGTTCCAGTTCTGTTTGAGTCCCAGTTCTGTTTGAGTTCCAGTTCTGTTTGAGTTCCAGTTCTGTTTGAGTCCCAGTTCTGTTTGAGTCCCAGTTCTGTTTGAGTTCCAGTTCTGTTTGAGTCCCAGTTCTGTTTGAGTTCCAGTTCTGTTTGAGTCCCAGTTCTGTTTGAGTTCCAGTTCTGTTTGAGTTCCAGTTCTGTTTGAGTTCCAGTTCTGTTTGAGTCCCAGTTCTGTTTGAGTTCCAGTTCTGTTTGAGTCCCAGTTCTGTTTGAGTCCCAGTTCTGTTTGAGTCCCAGTTCTGTTTGAGTTCCAGTTCTGTTTGAGTTCCAGTTCTGTTTGAGTTCCAGTTCTGTTTGTTGAAGGTGTAAAGGCAACACGAAAACTTTCTCCCAGATACGTTAGCACCAACATGTCCTCAACATGCCCCAACATGTCCTCAACATGCCCCAACATGTCCTCAACATGCCCCAACATGTCCTCAACATGCCCCAACATTCTTCAGCATGCCTCAACATGTCCTAAACAAGCCCTAATATGCCCTAAACATGCCTCATCATGTCCTCAACATGCCTCAACATGTCCTCAACATGCCCCAATCTGTCCTCAACATGCCCTAACATGTCCTCAGCATCCCCCAACATGTCCTTAAGATGCCCCAATATGTCCTCAACATGCCCCAACATGTTTTTTTATCATTAGGTTTTAATTTTGTTTTTAAATTCTGTCCTATTTTGCACGTTGAAGGCCACAATTATAAGGGATTTTACTCCTAAATAAGAATATAAAATAATATACTTGTTGCTTCCCCTGTAACTGATGGACGGAATATCGACCTTTAGCTGCCTCTAATAGCAAATAAATGTCTTTAAAATTAATTCAGCAACATAATAATGCTTGTCTTCGAATCCGAATATTAATTAAGAATGCAGAATTTCTTCAGCAACACAGACCTATATATATTACACCTAGACTGGAAAACGGAAATATATTCTTACCCGATAATGATCAGATCACAGATCTTTATATATACATTGTTGTGTAAAAAAAAAGTAAAGTTCACCTCTCAGACCTTGTGGTCTATAGGGCAGATGATGTAAAGGTCACCTGGTTCTCTGACCTACGGTTTACGAAAGTGGAGCTGAGCAGAAGCTGTAGCATGCGCAGCGGCCACACCCTTTGACTGGCCGGCTAAACCAGATAGAGCAGTGATGCCCAAAATACGGCCCGCGGCCAGATCCGGCCCGCGCCGTGGTTCCGTCCGGCCCGCCGAAATTTTGGCACGAAGACATATCCAATTCTTTAATGTAAGTACTAGATCCGCGGGCTTATAATCAATTAGTTACAAATTCAGGTAAATTTCAGTTAATTTTTTTTTTTTACCTTTTCGTTCATGTGGCCCGCAACACGAGTGTCAGAAATTATAACGGCCCGCAGGTCGAATTAGGTTGGGCATCACTGAGGTAGAGGATATCTGACGTGTTCATGGCACTCAGTACACTGAGGTTCTGTCAAACCTAGCATGTGAAGTCTGGACTTGGCGGCCTGTACGTAAAGTCACAAAACTAGACAAATCGGACAGAAAGGCATATATATATCATTACTGTACAAATGTTGGCAATGTATAGTTCTTTTAAACTTACCTGAACTGAAACTCAATGGAACCAATAAGATAACAGTCTCATCGCATTGAAAACGAAGGAGTTATGCCATCAATTTGTGAAATCCTTTTCCAAATGCTAGACAAATCGAATAACGGAGAGATTCAACTGAAATGGGAATTTCCAAGTAGTTAAAAATAAGATCAAATTTGTTGTCTGCTTTCTAAATAGATCTCAAGAAATCATAAGGTTTATATCTAGACAGGAAGAAATTTAAAAAAAATCAATATTTTTCTCGATTGGCATTGGACTAAAGTTTGTGTTGACTTTTAGTTTCCTGAAAATAAGGATATCAGAAAATAAGGACCAGGAAGTTATCCCTGCATGAATGGTTGCCTGACCGTGCGGTATACGCGCTGGACAGTTGTTAGGTCGTCTCGATGGCCCTGGTTCAAACCCTGATCGCTGCCGCCCCCTGCGGGACTAGGACTAGGAAGTAGACGTTACTTTTGTGAAATATTGTCCGTATTATATAAGATAAAATAAAAGATCATATTTAATTCTGAACGAAAGATGCCAAACATTATTTTACATTTCGAATAAATGAATGGAAAAGTTTAACACATTAACAGTCATGCTAGGAGGGAGAATTCCCATAAAAGATCAATATATTGATTGACTGATTTTTTATGTATATCACATGAAAGCCGTTTCAAAATTATGAGCTTATTTTAATGATACATAATTTAATTAGTGAAAAAAACAACTACAGTGCAAGAAAAAAGCGAATAAAGTAGAGTAGCTAAACTACCGTCTTTGCTTGGATTTATTAGGTAAGAAAATCAAAGATATTATGGCAATGAAGTAATTCTAGGATAGCATTGCGCACGTTAGTTACTGTAGGAATAGTCACGTGACGGTCAGACTTATGATGCATGGGAAGGGAGACATGAAATAATCACGTGACGGTCAGACTAATGATGCATGGGAAGGGAGACATGAAATAGTCACGTGACGGTCAGACTTATGATGCATGGGAAGGGAGACATGAAATAATCACGTGACGGTCAGACTTATGATGCATGGGAAGGGAGAAATGAAATAATCACGTGACGGTCAAACTTATGATGCATGGGAAGGGAGAAATGAAATAATCACGTGACGGTCAGACTTATGATGCATGGGAAGGGAGACATGAAATAATCACGTGACGGTCAGACTTACGATTCTTGGGTAGGGAGACATGAAATAGTCACGTGACGGTCAGACTTACGATTCTTGGGTAGGGAGACATGAAATAGTCACGTGACGGTCAGACTTACGATTCTTGGGTAGGGAGACATGAAATAGTCACGTGATGGTCAGACTTATGGTGCATGAATAGGGAGACATGAAATAATCACGTGATGGTCAGACTTATGATGCATGTGTAGGGAGACATGAAATAGTCACGTGACGGTCAGACTTACGATTCTTGGGTAGGGAGACATGAAATAGCCACGTGACGGTCAGCCTTATGATTCATGGGTAGGGAGACATGAAATAGCCACGTGACGGTCAGACTTATGATTCATGGGTAGGGAGACATGAAATAGTCACGTGATGGTCAGACTTATGATGCATGAATAGGGAGACATGAAATAATCACGTGATGGTCAGACTTATGATGCATGGGTAGGGAGACATGAAATAGCCACGTGACGGTCAGACTTATGATGCATGGGATGGGAGACATGAAATAGTCACGTGACGGTCAGACTTATGATGCATGGGATGGGAGACATGAAATAGTCACGTGACGGTCAGACTTATGATGCATGGGATGGGAGACATGAAATAGTCACGTGACGGTCAGACTTATGATGCATGGGATGGGAGACATGAAATAGTCACGTGACAGTCAGACTTATGATGCATGGGTAGGGAGACATGAAATAGTCACGTGACAGTCAGACGTATGATGCATGGGTAGGGAGACATGAACTAGTCAGTAGGTGCTTGAATTGTATAGAAGCATCGTTATTGTAGTGTTATTGAATTGACTGCCAGTTTAGGCGTAACTGACGGAATTGACCTCATTCACCAAAACAAACGGTCACGTGATAATATTGTCACGTAATAACCGTTGTTGATTTAAATTAGATCGTAATTTGTATAGAAGAGATAGAGAAACACTTGGCTCAGTGTTGTTTATTTGCGGTTGGTGAATGAGGTCCATTGGATAATAACGTTTTAGTTTAGTTTAGTTTTGAAAATAACGTTTTAATTTAGTTTAGTTTTGAACATAACGATTATCCCCTCATCTGTTCACAGACGCGTTCTTTCTGAAGTAATCGACGCAATGAACACATGTATTCGATCAAGCCCATTACTAACGTACTGCCTCGAATGTACCTCAGAACTAATTTTAAACCCGTCTCACACTTTCCTAACTTTATTAAAAGCTAATAAGAAGTCTATCTGTCTGTCTGTCTGTCTACTTTGAAACTTGTAGACGTTATTTCTCCGACTACACATTCTTGGATCAGGTTAAAAAAAATTTTCAGAATTGTTCATTGTCGATGACAACACATGAATTAATAAACAAATTAACCAATTAATTAATCAGTCGTAATTAATTAATTTAGTTTTATATGTTTAAAAAATGTAAGTATCTAAAGATGATACTCCATGTGTAGAGAATGAGGCCACTGTGTCTCGTTTTGCACAAAAAACAGTTTATTAGTTAATAATTGATTATTCTTAATACATGTATAGTGTATATATTTTTAGTTAGGCAATACATTTATTGTTATTTGCATTCTAATCTTATTTATAAATACATTTGAAATATAAGCCTATTTTACTTTGTTTTATTTTTTTCTGGAACAAGGAGAGGGAGGCCCCAATAAAGTGTTGTGCACTGGGCACCAGTTATGCTCGCTACGCCTCTGTGACTTGGATAGTCTAGTAAGCAAAGTACACAATTTTTATCACTTTCTATTTTTATCTCTGCTCTTGCCACCCGCCCGCCCCAATCTCTCTCCATTTTTCCCCATGCATATAATATTTAAAAAAAAAAAAAAATATAGAAATTCACTGCACAATTTAAAAATCCTGTGTGTCGTATATTTTTTTTTATAATCAACACTCTATCATATGATAAATCTATAAAACAGACTTCTTTTAATGTATCTATAAATAGCAATGACTTCAGACTATATCCAAGAAGTATTGATTCATTAGGATATCATTGTTAGTACAAGTATTCTTCTGATAGAGATCTAAGGTTCGATAATTTCGTTCCAGGAATCCTGTTCTAAAGTTATCAAAAGTACGTCACGCATGAGTCGTCTTTAGAACAACTGTGCTAAGATGTTTATATTGCGTCATTGTTGTGAATGTTTTGTGAGAAAGTAGGATGTCTTGAGAAAACAAGATCGAAGGCAAGACAGAGTGTGTTTTGGCCAGGATTGTCCAAAAATATTTTTTTCGACAATAATAATATGCTCAACATGTGCAACGTTCAAAAGAATTAATGTGAAGGAAAAACTGCTACCTCATGCTGTACCAGACAGACCATGGAAAAAGGTTGCGACAGATTTGTTAGAATGGCGAAACAATGACTACTTGTGGGAAAGTTCCATATCTCGCTATGCTCGAGTATAGAAATACTCCGATAAGTGGACTGCCGTATTCACTATTACAACTGCTGATGAGTAGAAGACTCAGGGACATCATTCCAACTGATCCCAAACTACTGAAACCATCGGTAGCTGAAAATGCAGAGACATTCCTTAAAGAACGACAGATGAGAAGCAAAGTGAAATACGATGCAAAAGCAAGACTACCCAAAGATTACTCTGTCGGAGAGAAAGTGAGAGTTCGTCTAGGACAAACATGGCAGAAAGCAGTTGTCGTCAAAAAACATTCATCACCCAGATCTTACATCATAAAGACAAACGATGGAAAAACATACAGATGAAATATACGCTTTTTGAATAATAGTTTCGATGAAGACATCTCTGGGTACTAAGATACCGATAAAGACAACGAACTGCAAACTGTTGGAACAAACGAAACAGACAGTTATAGACCAACGACTAGAGAACTTGTTGTGCCAGTCAAGACAACCAGAAGTGGACGAATTGTTAAAGTTCCTAGTAGATATCAGTCGTAAGAACTTTAAAGGGAATGATGAGCTTATTTGTTAATATTGCGTCATTGTTTGTTGTGAATGTTTTATGAGAAAGTAGGATGTGACGTAATAAAAAAGATAGTCTTCTATGTCTACTTGTATAAACACAAAGTCTCTGTTATTATTATTGTTATTATTAATTAATGTCTACATATTTTATTTATTTATCTGTGACAGCAGAACAACAAACGTTGTGAATAACATATATCAAACTGGATGACAATGAGAACTAAGTCAAAGGATCAATTTTTAAAGCCTTGTTTGAAACCAGTTTTTTTTTTTGGGTAATATCTAAAAGAACGATATTTAAAGATAAGCCAAAGTCTTTATAAATCTAACAAATTATTCCTCCATTAACATCAGAATGTTTTATTGACGTTCGGGATGGTTGCTTGAATCAGCCAGCATAACCAATGACTTAGTGGAGATTTAGTCTCTTAGTCTCTAATTAGAATTAGCTTGATGAACACATGATGAGGGGATGGGGCGAGGTAAATGTTGGTGACGATTCCTGACTTGTAGCACCACACTGCTGGTACACAACTTAACCGTTGTAGTCGTTTTTTTTTTTTTTGAAATCTTAACTTATAAATCCTACCGACTGACTTCTTTTGAGAAAAAAATATCAAATATAACTTTTATTACAATACAAACACAATGAACTCTAGATAAAGTGAAATCAATGTAGCAGACTTGAGCAATCACATCAAAATGTTATTTAGAACAAAATGTAACTCACTACAAAAACACGTCTTTTCAGTCTGGCGTTCTGGAGTTGTCTCCCCTACCTAAGACCGCTGACGACACTGCCGCTTATCTTTCATCATTCCCAACCAATCGCTAACCTTTTCCAATGATCTTCATAGAAACACACATACACACACTCCATAACAGTAAAAAAATATTCCATTTCATAAAAAACCTACATTCCTTAGTTATTAAGAGCTCAATAATTGCTCAATAAGTATAAAAGAGATATTGTCTTTTATTTTAAAGAATTATTTTATATGTTGTTTTTTGTTTGTTTATTTGTGGCATTTACTGGCACATTGAGCAAAGGAATGATTACTTTGTGTGTTACGTCCCAATATGCTCTACGTGTGTGTGTTTGGTGCAGTAGTTCCGCTGACTGACTTATGACTGTGTCCAGCTACGTGCAGTGTTTACCCTGTGAACTAGGGCTGGCTCTAGAGCGGGAACTTAGTTTGAAGCTTGTCCTGCAGTTGTTTGTTTCCTGTGCTTGATCTACGTTGGTCTGAATGTTGGAAGCTTGTCCTGCAGTTGTTTGTTTCCTGTGCTTGATCTACGTTGGTGTGAATGTTGAAGCTTGTCCTGCAGTTGTTTGTTTCCTGTGCTTGATCTACGTTGGTGTGAATGTTGGAAGCTTGTCCTGCAGTTGTTTGTTTCCTGTGCTTGATCTACGTTGGTGTGAATGTTGGAAGATGTGGCGTCACGTTCGAATCTGAGTAAGAGGATGTACTTATATTTGAGATTGTTTGCTTACGTGAATGAGCACGATATCTGCTTGGTGCTGTATGTTATCGTTTAGCGTATTGTTAAACTACAAAGTTGAATTGATCTAACAATATTTACATACTCATTATACAAATTGCATGTTTACTATTGTGTTTGTGCATATTATTAGACAAATAAGATGAATTGATCTAATCATATTTACATAGGCATTAAACAAGATGCATGTTTACTACTGTGTTAGCATCTACTTTACTTTGCACCTTGTCAGGTTTCGGGGAAAACTAGCCAATGACAACCCTGACAGATGTAGAGACGCACCGCTAGTGTAAGCACAATTATGACGAATTTAATTCAAAGCGATGCTGTAGTTTAGATATAGATAAACAGACAGCTGAGGCTAGAATTTCATTGGACTAACATCGATATTTGTAGTGGCTGAGACTGGACTGCACCCTTTACAATTAATTCGTTATTATTTAAGAATTGGAGTTACAAGTAGTTCAATTGTGAATATGTGCTATTTCCTTGTTAATAATATAAACTCAAATAAGAGTAATAACAGTTACTATGGGTAAACTCTATTGGTGTAGTCCTAATAGCTCTTTGTGTGTGGGCAATCTTGGGCGGTGGTCTGAAAGTAAAAGTTTACTTTTAGTAAAAGTTATTCAATGAATAACGTTTAGACCAGTAATGGGCAAACTTTTTCAAGTGCAGACGAAAAGGCAAAATATATAGAACAATATCCTTTAAAAAAAACAAACAAAGCTTACTTAAAGGGAAAAAACTCCGCCCTTTAAACTATACCTACCAATAATGTTAAAGTTATTTTCCTTATTTGATATCAAACAAATCCTATACTCTTAAGCGAGCAATTCTTGTATGTATGTATGTATGTATGTATATATATTTATATATATATATATAAATTTTATTTCGAAAACGGCTTTAACGATTTTCTTTAAAAGTTCACGGTATGTGCATAATAGTTAGAAAAAAATTCTCAACTCATTGGCCACATCGGGAAAACTCGAGGTCGACCGTTATATCGGTTTGAAAATGCCTCATTATCGAAAAATTAATTTTGGCTAGAATGTTTTATGAATGAAAATTTTCCATGACGTAAACGGGAAAAACGCTGCTTACGTCACTAGGCTTATCGCAGTACACTAAAATATTTCTTTGCAAACAAGAACGAGTTTTAAAGAACCATTAGACCTAATTAAACATTTGCGCACCATCTTACTGTAGATTAATTTATTATAGAACTATGAAAGAAAAGTAATGAAATTAAATGTGCCGATTTATGATTAGTTATTGTGTTTTAAGTGCCTTATAAATTGTTTACTCTTTAATTGCGTAGAGTGGTGTAAATACCTTTTACATTGTTGTTTATTTTGCTGGTGACCTCCAGCTGTCTCGTTCTGTGCTATCTTCTATGTCAGCTAAGGCAAGTTGGCGCCTAAACTGGTCTTTTAAGCGTTACGGTGTTACGTCGACCACTTTTTAGCTCACCAAAAAAGACTGCCTTTGGCATACGTTCGTCTGAGATTCGTCTCCCATACAGGATACTGCTCTGTCCAGCGTAACTGTCGGACTTAAAGAATTCCATCTATACAAAGGACGCGGATACACATTTGAGACCAAAATAAAATCTGCTGCCGAGGTTATGCTTGCCCTGTATGTGGCAAAATATGTAGGTCACAGCTGCAATCCTCATTAATTTTCGAACTCGAAGACAAGCCTTATTATTATTATTATTTTGCTGGTGAATTATTACCATGTGTTCATGCTTCGGTGTCTACTGTCCTGTACCAAAACAAAGGAAATGGTCATAACACAGCTTCTCTGCGCCTTACTTGCTCACACTAAACATGATATCAATCTAGCGGTCAACGAGTTTGCGTACGCTGCAGCCTCTTTTGATTTAATTATAAACCTCGGTAAAAAGCTTGGAATTAGGGCGTGTTGACGGAAGGCCCAGGAGAGATCTGAATGGAGAGATCTGTAAAAGCAGGCCATATCCCTCCACGGGCTGTAGCACCACTGGGATGGATGGATGGATGACAAAAGCCGTTATGAACTTCTTATAGTCCCACAGTCAGGCTGGGCAGGGCACGTATGCCGTATGGGGGACGAACATATTTTTCGGCGTAACAGAGGTGCCCCACGGAAACGTTTCTTTAGAAAACTAATGCAATGATTTAAGTCTATTAAGAAAAATTTTGCCATTTTACTTTGTCACAAAGTGCCTGTTTTACTCTATAACGTAGATATTTGCGTCACTTGATGTTTCGTACTAAAGCCATAATGAATATATACTAATTCCATAATTAAATGTCTGAACGTAACCATCTGAGAAGTAACACTGCAAAGACTTTCTTCCAAGCCAATAATAGTAGGCCTACAATAGTTTTACGCAAAAGATGGATTGTAAAACTATAAGACGGATGTTGGTCTAGACTGTAGGAGGACTTAAGAGACTTTATATTTAATCGCCATGTACAATTACATTTAGAACTAACAGAACACTAAAGCAACTCTTCAGATTAGTAGTCTTTATCTGATCGTTCATTTTCGTAATTACAACAATAGCCCAATAGTTTTACGCGAAAGAAGCAATGTAAAACATTAAGACGTGAGCTGTGGTTTTCTATAGGCCTACTGTTGGGGGGGCTTTCTATTCAAATCGCCATGTACAATTACATTGAGAACTGACAGAACGAAAAAGCAACTCTTCGGATGGAGTCTTTACCCGATCGTTCATTTTCGTAATTACAACAATATTCCCAA